>NW_027397116.1:1545633-1695560 GCF_003265705.2 Callorhinus ursinus
CTTCTTCTTCTTCTTCTTCTTCTTCTTCTTCTTCTTCTTCTTCTTCTTCTTCTTCTTCTTCTTCTTCTTCTTCCTCCTCTTCGAGAGTGCATGCACACGCTAGCAGGGAGGAGGAGGGGGAGAGGCAGAAGGAGAGAGAGAGAATCTTAAGCAGGCTCCACACCCAGTGCAGAGTCCAATGCAGAGCCTATTGTGAGACTCAATCTCACAACCCTGAGATCTTGACCTGAGCCAAAATCAAGAGTTGGATGTTCAACCAACTGAACCACCCAGGTGCCCCACAAAAAATGGTTTTCTTCTTAATAACAGCTTTATTGAACTATAATTAACTCTCCATGAAGTTCACCATTTTAAACTGCACAGTGTGGTAGTTTTTAGTCTATTGACAAAATTGTGTATCAGTCACCATGATCTAATCCCAGAACATTTATATCACACCCAAAAAAACCCTCCATACCCATTGGCAGTCATTTCCTACTTCCCCCTCCCCTCAGCCTCTTTCAAGTCTACTTTTGATTCCATGGATTTCCCTCTTCTGGACATTTGATATAAATACAATCATGTAATATGTGGCCTTTTGTGTCTTGCTTCTTTCTTAGCATAGAATTTTCAAGATCTATCCATAGTGTAGCATATAACAAAACTTTAGAGAAACAGAGAGTAGAGTGGTGGGTACAAGGGACTTGGAGGGGGGGCATGTAGGTCAAAGGGGACAACTTTCAGTTGTAAGATGAATAAATTTCAAAATCTAATGTGCAGCACAGTGACTATAGCTAATAATACAGTATTGTATACTTGATATTCACTAAGAGTAGATCTTAAGCTTTTTTACCATGACAACAAAAAGTTATATGAGCTGATGGATGTGTTAATGACCTTGATTGTGGTAACCATTTCACCATGTACTTGTAGTCAGATCGTCATGTCATACACTTGAAAGATATACAACTTTGTCATTTTTTCCTCAATAAAGCTGGAAAAAAATTAAATAATTAAAGAGGAATGAAGTTCTGCCTCCTCATATTTTTTGAACGTGCCCATCTTTGGCATTTTTATGTTCCGGATTCCAGTTTGGTCACAGTTCTAGGCTGTGGCTCCATCATGTCTGATCTGGGCTGCTCTGATGCCTTCCTAGTGGGTCACTTTTCCTCCATGCTGCAACTAGAAGAGGGAGTAAATTCGAATTCATAGTATTCCCGGACTTAAAATCCTTTGAATGCCCCAATTACTATTTTAAAGGATAAAGTCCAAGCCTCTGTCAAGGTCTCCCTCTAAGACCCGTCCCTACCTGGAAAAACTCTCACCATCCTTCTGCCTCCACACTTTTCCTCTCATTAGTTCCTCTGGGCACGACACCCCTATGCCTTTGCTCCTGCAGTTGCATTTTCCTGGAATGCCCTTCCCACCATTCTTGGCTTGGCTAACTCATGTGTCATCTTGTCTGGAAAGGCTTTTCAGAAACTCCAAGTCAGGCAATTTTTATACCTCTATCATAGTATTATGATAAATACTCAATTTTTAAATCTAGGAAATGCATGGCTCGCCCATCAGATAGTGGCTAATCAGATCAAAGGGAGGATTTGTCTTATTTTAGAAATCTTTTAAAAAAAATCTTTGTTCTCTGGGGTTCTAAATGCCTGATGCATAGTACGTGCTTCATATAATTATGTTACATTAAACTTAATTGTGATATTGACTCTGACCTTGGAAAAGTCCATCTTTTGGATATTCTTTTTCTTTTTCTTTTTTATTTGGGTTATTGACTTTTTTCTTTTTTTTAATTAACATATATTATTTGTTTCAGGGGTATAGGTCTGTGATTCGTCAGTCTTACACAATTCACAGAACATTATTTTTCATACTTTAAAATGCTAGGGTTGGGTTAGTTGCTTTCTTAGGTCCCTTCCTTTTTTTTTTTTTTAAAGATTTTATTATTATTTATTTATTTGACAGAGAGAGAGAGACAGCAAGAGCAGGAACATGAGCAGGGGGAGTGGGAGAGGGAGAAGCAGGCTTCCTGCCAAGCAGGGAGTCCTATGTGGGGCTCGATCCCAGGACCCTGGGATCATGACCTGAGCCGAAGGCAGACGCTTAACTTAGCCACCCGGGCGTCCCATCTTAGGTCTCTTCCTGATCTAAAATTCTGGTTATATGATTCTATTACCTTCTGGCTCAGTGTAATATTACCCCATTTCATATTTAGTCTCACAAACCACTTTTAACCATTATCTCCTCCTGTATAGCTGTTGCCAGAGCTATTGTGCAAAATTTCTTCATTATTTACTAAGCCATCTCAATGTAGTTATACAGACATCTTTTTAGGGTAATCTAATTTTGCCTTTATTTGTTGCCAGTGGAGGTTTATTGATTCTCTTGTAATAAATACCATATCAATATTACATTTATCTCTCTTATGGCAAAAATAAAATCCATATTCAAGTCTTGTGCAGAAAACACTTGCAGCTCATACAGAGAAAAATACATGAAGCTTTTAAAGATCTCAGACTTTTAGGGCTTCTGTAGCCAGAAGAGAAAAAAAAAATAAGCCTTTTAAATATAGAAAAAGTATTTCTCTCAATTTTTCTTTTCACTTCTTCACTAAATAAAGGATGCTAGGTGAGATAGGCCCAATTTGAAGTTTTTTATTTACAATGAAATACAGTCCTAACCACAGTTGTTTTAATAAGTATCATTTGAATAAAATTCTTTGGGCTTAGTGCTAGGGAGAAAAAGGCCAATATGATGCTTTAAGTGGCAACCTCAGGAATTTAATAATTCAAATAACATTAGAGTTGACTCAAACTCTGTCGTTCTCTCACTCCATGGATTTTGCTGACTTAACCAAATAAATCAAAAGATTTCTTTTGATACCATACAGATCCCAGTGCAGCAGACAGCATTGGGACATGCAGTTTGAGAAAAAGAAACCAGGCCATTTAAAAAAAAAATAGGGTCCTCGGTTGAACCCAAAGAACTCTGCTATCTCATGTCAAGTCTCTAGAGTAGCTTCATTATTTGATTTAATTTGCTGTGAATTCCCAAGACACAAAGCATAGATATGCCAACACAATTACTTTTTAAACCCAAATGGAAATGATTTTGATGTTATACAGCATTTAGAGTTAGACAAAATCTTTTCTACTTCCTCCCTCCTTTTTTATTCTAAAAAGCCTGGAATTGTCAATAGCGCTAATATAGACTAGCCATCTTATTTGTGGGACTGATACATAGATTCTTTGTGATGTGGACTAAATAGTATTAAGGAGAGAAAAAATACCATATGTTTGGGTTCTATCAGCCATGTTATTCTGATGAAGCAAACTTTTTTTTTTAAGATTTATTTACTTATTTGACAGAGAGAGAGAGAAAGCACAAAAGCAGGGGGAATGGCAGAGGGAGAAGCAGGCTCTCCACTGAGCAGGGAGCCTGACACGGGGTTCAATCCCAGGACCCTGAGATCATGACCCGAGCCAAAGGCAGAGGTTCAACCGACTGAGTCACCCAGGCGCCCCTGATGAAGAAACCTTTGAAACATATTGGTATAATTTATTTTTACCATTTTGTCCTGGGTGGTTGTAATCTGGGAAAATATGCTCCAGGGGAAATCAGGCACTTATTTTTGGCTTTGTTTCTTCAATTATAATCTAGTTTGGATAATTTTCCTTTGTTTCACATAATATTTGGAGAGAACACAAACATTTTACTTAATGTTGTCATTTTTGTTAAAGGAATCTGAGTGTATTAAAGTAATTTAGAAAATATGGAAGACTATAAAGAAAGTACACAAAAGTCACCCATCAGCTCACCTCTGGAGGCAATCACAGTAAACTATTGGGGTTAAACTGTGCACATTGAGTTTTGTCCTGCCTTTAAAAAAATTTAATAGTATATTGTGAGTATTTCCTTTCATGATGCTTTGAATAAAAAAATGGAAGCACAAGCTTTTATGTCAAAAATATGACTACAAACGAAAAATAAGAAAATAACCTGTTCCCTTAGTGAACTTAGCTCAAGAAACAAATCATGTAGGTTTGAAAAAAAGCGGGGAACTTGAGCTATTTCCTCAAGAAGAATTATGGAATCAGCAGAGATAGTGATGGTTTCCTGTTAGCTGGGAAAGCAAAGGCATTACTGTGCTATGTAAGGAATTTAGAAACCAAATGTACTGGATTGTCCCTTAGGACAATAATAACCAAAATTTTTGTTAGCTGATCAACATACATATGTAGTCCAGAAAAGGGTCCAAAACACTCGTACACGTTCCCCTTCAAAGCCCCCACCAACTTCAAAAGAGACAAACTCAGATATTAATGGCTAACATTTATAAAATGATTACTTGTCAGCCACTGTTTTAGCAATTTACATGGACTAACTGATTTAATTCTTAAAATAACTCTTTGAAGGCAGGACTATTATCTTTCTCATTTAACAAGATGACAGATTCAATTTTAGCTGTTTGATTCCAGAGAATCTCGACATGAACCACTGGACTTTACCTCTTCCCAGATTGAGACAAGCAAATTGCTTTCTCACTCCCTCTGGTCTCTTCTCTCCTTTTTTTCTTCCTTTTCTGCCAATCCATTTTGGAAACCCTCAAGGCATCAAGCAAATATCCTGGCTCCATTCTTGCTGGATGACATCACATTGAGACTATGAATCATAGAGCAGGCTTTTTGGTTCTCAAATTCTTCAGAGCATGGTATTTGCAAGACAAAACAAAACTTTTTTCTCTTGACAATAATTGACTGTCACGTGGTATTATGCTTACCAAGTATCAGTTTTTTTTTTTTTTTTTGTATCAGTTCTCCCTTTCCACAGAAATGGGTGGAGCAGAGAAAAAGGATCGAAGGAGAAAGAAAACTCCATCTTGCTACACATGTAATCGAGAACGAGGAGCAAAACAGAGTAGTCCCCAATAGTTTTGTAAAAATACAATTTAATCATAACTGAATTTATGATGAACAAATCATCCTGATGGTATTTGTAACAACAAAGGTAATGTTTTGTTTTATCTTAATTTAGTTTTTGAGCTGGGAATTATTGATTGCCACGTCATTAAGGCACATCTCCAAGACTGGTTTTGCTTGGAGCTGGTGTTTTGTTTTTCTGAAAGAAAAACACTGCCACTATTGTTTACCATTATAGATTTGTAGATGGGACTTTTTATTTCTTTCATCTCATTTCTGATTGATTTGACAAATATTTATTGAGCACTAGTAATACCCCAGTGCAAGGAATGAAGGGGAAACAGGACATAAAAATATATGAACCGCATACTGTACATGCATACCACCTCATTTGGAGGGATAGGGCAAGGACATAGTTGTATACGTGTAACAACTGGTTAAATTCCAAATTACTTGCATGATTGCTATTATGAATGTTAAGTAGATCATTACTTACCTTGTGGCTTCTGTCAGGAAAAAAAAAAAATTCATACTTCCCCGTAAAAGAACACTCCCATTTCTGGGATAGAAGCATAAAATTGACAAGATGGCCTGTTGGTGTGTTACCCTTATCTCTACTCTGAAATTCAAGCACTGTGTTTCACAAGATCATTTTTTTAAGATTTTATTCATTTATTTGAGAGAGAGAGAGAGAGAACAGGGAGAGGGACAGAGGGGAGAGTAACAAACAGACTCCGTGCTGAGCACAGAGTCCCACATGGGGCTCAAACCCATGACCCTGAGATCATGACCTAAGCAGAAACTAAGAGTCAGCTGCTTAAAGATTGAGGCAGCCCGGCACCCCTACAAGATTATTAAGCCAATAGAATGTTCTCTGTTTTTGAGGAGTAAGCACCGAAAGGTGGAAAAGGAGCTGGAAGCCATATGATGTAAGTAGGCAGCGCAGTTGCACAACCCTGGAAGAAATGCTCCTTTTCTACCCGAGAAGTGGATTCTCTTTGAGCAAAGCTAGGTGTTTAGATGCCAGTCTTCTTTTCTTTACAGATTTTGGATCTGGGGAGGAAAGGGCTATGGGGAAGCCAGTTGCAGAATGGTTTCCCTTCCTTTTCATGTCTTTCCCAATCTTGGAGGGCTTTGCCACAGCACGAAAGAGTGACACCAAAGACCTCAGGGAGGTCCTTTGTACATGTAGGAGGGCTGTGGCTGGGATTTGGTTTGTCTCTGCTCCGTGACCACAGGGTCGATTATGCAGGGTCCTTAGCTTCTCTGTCTCAGTGGCCTCATTTGGGGAATGAGGGTAGTGACACCAGCACAGGGTTATGATTGTCATATATGATTCAGGAGCATGTCCAAAAATGCCCTGAAAATGTGGAAGTATGGTATATGTACAATGTCCTGTTCTTTGCCAATGGAGACTCTGGAACAAACACCGAGATGCTTTCTCATGTAGGGAAACTATCTGTGGGTCACAGGGGTGAATATTTTTGAGAAATAATGGTTTGGATTCTGTTTCCTAGAGGCCAGTGCCATCTTCTGAGTAAACGTCACTACCCTATGATTTTGATCTGTGTGTTATTCTTTCCTAACTGAAAGGCAAGACAAGCGTTTTCTTCTACGAATGGTGTCTCCAGTGTTTTAAATTACAACTGTACTCTGTCATTGTTTGGGGAATATTTGGGAGAAGTGGAAGAAATGAACCTTGTAAAATGATTCATACATGTTTTCTTAAAAAAAAAAAGAGCAGACACATATTACCTCAGAATATCAAGTCTCGCTTTCAACTTTGTAGCATCCAGTGCTGGTGTCATCAGCCATTTACACCTATTGTGTTTGAATTTCATGTTTTTCAAGGTAAGCAGGAAAACTGTCCCTCTTCTAGAGAGGCAGAAAGCGAGACTAACATTGATGAGAACTGTGGGGCTTAAGGCTTGGCAAACAGATGGAATGGAGGCCAATGGTCTTGTCACCCTCACCTCAGCCTCACCTGGATCAGAGAGCGATGGCTCATACTTGGGGGCTCCCCAGGCAGATGAGAGCTAAGTTCTAAAGCTGCCTATTCTCAATGTTCCCGATCTTGAGCCCAAGATGCTTCCATCCTGAATACGACTGATCCTAATTCCATGCTCTGTCCTTTAGCTCCCTTCAGTTTCTCCACCTTGAATTCAAAATCCACCTTGAATTCAAAATGTCTCTCAATGTTCAAGCACAAACCAGGTTTTCAAGTGCTAACCCAAATAATTTGATAAAAATGTGGTGTGATACACCTGACCATTCTGTCCTTCCTTAGTGTGTGGTCTTATTTTTACGTCGACTATTTTAAGACTGAAGGTGTTCTCCCATCTAACTAATGGCAGCTATGAGACACCTCAGCAGGGTTCACGAGTCTCATGGGAGACACAGCTTAGAGAAGGGGAAGGTCACCTTTATCTAAATGGAAATAAATTTGAGAGTCTCACAAACACGAACCCAGAACATTATTAAAAACAAAGAAAGAAGCACTGCCAAGAACGTTACCCAAGTAAATCATTCAAGGGCCAGTCTTCAGGGACTGATAAAATCACGTACATTTGCTTAAAGCCTGTAGGAATCGTCCTGTGTCACAGCTGTGCACTAACCAAGTTTATTGACCCTAAATACCAACTATGAGAATAAACCTAAGATGCAGCTCAAGCTGTACTATTCATAGGAATGAGCTCGAAGCCAAGTGCAGGCCTGGCGGGAAAGACAAAGGGATGGGTAGATTTTCTTCCACCACAAATCTATTTTAGATGTTTGGCAATGGGGACAGGAATGAGGTTGAGGAGAAAAGATATAAATAAAGGTAGTTACTGGCAATAATTCATTTTTAAAAAGAAAAATACCGAAATGGGGAGGCACTATCTGTAAATGCAATTTCAGCTATTTCAGACCTTGACAGGACACTTTTGGTCACTGTTCCTCTAGGTGCTTTTCTCATCCATCTTTGTGGCCCATTTTACATAAAAACGACTGAGACAGACTTCTAGGGGACAAAATCAGAAACAAGAAGAATTGTCTAGAATGAGTCTTAACAAGGAATAAACTAACCTATTCCTGCTCAAGTTCCCCTTCTCTCTGGTTCTCACAGGTCGTGCGCTCTAGGCTTTGTTACCCCACTAAGCATGGAGCATCTCACTCCGTGGTTCACCAGCTGAGCTAGAACTTTCACACCCTCTGGCCAGGCCATAGATACTTAAGTGGAAATGCCTGCTTTCATTTAATAACTACCCAAAATAACAACTCAAGCTCTTCCCAGGTTACCTTTGGGTAGTTATTCCTGTTAGGACAGAAATCTAGTTTTCCTTTGGTATTGAGGGGACCCATTTAGAACAAATATTTGGCCCCAATATTCCAAATATTGGCTTCTTGTTTTTTTTCTTTTCCTTTTTTTTCAGTTCAAATGGGTATGTTGTTCTTTATTTTTAAAAATCTATTTCTTTATAAAGAGAAAAAAATGAATATTTTGAAAGGCAGTTTTCTATTTACTGATCTTTACCTGTTACAATAAAATAAGACACTTGAGGGTAGAAGGGGAATAAGTAGTAAGTGAAATAATAGCTCACTCAGCAGTTAGTATTTAGCGGGCTCCTCCTGTCTTCCGGGTAGATGTTGGTACTTACTCATAATGTGCAAACATGGCAAGAGAGTTGGTAGTCCCATTTATAGATAAGGGAACCACGCTTCAGAGACAGGAAATAAGATCATCCAGATGGGGAATGTGGATTTGAACTCACAGTGTTTTCAACCGAGCTTGTGTTTTTCCCCATTTTACCATGTTTCTTCTCTACTTACTATGTTTATGAAGATAGGTATTTTCTTTTATGAACAGAAATGACATGAAGGGGCCATATTTTCTTGGAGGTGATTAGTTGGGGATGATCCTTCGCTTTCTCTCTTTTCTTGGTATTTGGTGTCCCCTGGATCAAAAATCACAAGCACCAAGTACAACCCCTTAGCCTCTTCAGACTTCCAGCCTCCATCGCTCCTACCTCTGGCCAGGTTCCTGTGGTATGGCCCAACCCTACCATTCCCATCCCTTCTGCCATGATTTCCCTTCATGCATGCAGGGCTCAGGTGCACCAAGCGACTAGAGTCCTCTCTTATTCTGTGATTTCCCACCTCCAAGACTTTTCTAGAACCGCCAACTCTCCCAGGAAGACTCTTCTCCCTCCCCCTTTCATGTTCACAAGCCTCACTCCTGCCATTTTACCCAGACCTCCTCAGAGGCTTCCCTTACTTCTCATGGCTGGAAGCAATTTTTCCATCTCATGAACTTTCATAGCCTTCTCTCTGTATATTTTGCATAAATTTATCACTTTTCACATTGTAATATGATTACTTATATCTGAGTCTTATAACTCTTTAGAGCGGGGGCAGGATATACCAGATTCACTCTTTTCCACAGAACCTAGCTTTTCCTTGTCAGGATGTTAGATTTAGAAAAACTATATATTTAAAAAGGACATGTAGTTAAATTTGAATTTAAAATCAAGTATATTTTTAAGTATAATATTTGAATATGTACACTATTTCATGGAACATACTTGTATTTTAAAAAAGTCCTCATTCCTTGTCCGAAATTCAGATGTGAGTAGGTAGCCTGCATTTTACCTGGTAACCTTATTAATAGGTACTCAACACATTGTTTTTAAATGAATGGATTTCTTTTTTTTTTTTTTAATGAATGGATTTCATCCTAGTGTTTCTAAGTCTAACTGTGGTATTCGTAGCACTTACTGAACTAACCTCAAAGAGTCATAAATGATAGACAGCTTTGAAAAGGATCATGATGGTAATTGAGACTGACCTTCTAGTTTTAGGATTGTTTTTAAAAATGGGATCTCTCCGAGACTTGCTCCAAATCACACAACTAGCTGATGTTCTAGTGTACACGTCATGGAAACAGGAACTTTAAAAAACAAAAATAAAATAGATCACCGAAGCTTCAGAGAGCGCTAAGGGTGGAGAGAACTGGAACCTCACTTCTGTACGTGCTCAGTGGCTCATTTGGGGGTTTCCATTAACAACTGTTTCAGCTCCTGTGTTACTGATCTTTATGTCTCTCTTCACATTTGCATGTTGTTTCAAATTATAAAGTCTTAAGAATCAGGGACTGTCCTGTCTGTTTGGTCACTGGCCAAACATGACTGCTAAATGGAATACAGTTATGAAAAGACCCCTGACAGATATCAGTAGAACTGGGATGAACCTCAGTAAAGTGACTGAGGCCCCGGTTTCAACTCCCCTCCCACTCTGGCAGCACCTCTCCCCCCTCTCTCCCTGCCCTTTGGAGACTCAGCCCAGCCCACTGGGCTCCTGTCCTCACTGGCCTCCTCCTCCCTCCGGCACTCCTTCCTCCCTTCAGAGCCTTCCTGCTCTCATCTAACTGCCAGGTGGAAAAACAACCTGACAAACTCATCTGAACACAGTGTTAAATGCTGACATGCATTTAGTGGGCTTAATAGGCCCTTCCTCCCAGAACCAACTCAAATGTCATGCTTTGTGTGAAGACTCTATTGATTTCCCCTGGAGATTAACTGCTTCCTCCTGGGGAGTATCACCACATTTCTATCAACCCTCTGCTATCCTTCTTCTCTGGTTGAGGTATAATTAGCTGTTCATAAACGTGCATGTGCACGTGCACACACACACACACACACACACACACACACTGACCTCTTCAAGGACAGGGACAATACCTTCTGTACACTTATACTGCCCACATTTAATAGAATGTCCACCTAATAATAGGCAATCAATATATATTTGTTAAATAAATATTTTGATACATTTATAGAAATGGGATCACTCGGTATAGAACAGCCAGGCTAGTGGCTCTTTAATGATTAGAGGCTCAAACACTGAAAACAGCCACAAAAGAAGGCTTATTTTGGTCTCATGTTCTAACAAGCCATCTTCAATTATGTCTAGCGGTCAGGCCTGGAGATTCCTTCTAAGAATAGGATCATTATTGGCTCAGGAGTGTTTACAATGCTGAGCACTATAAATCCTAAACTGTTTTGTTTTTTCTAATTATTGCCTCCAACTATGCTATTTTGAATCTCTCTCTCTTTTGTTTCTTTAATAGCATCTTGGGCAGATTCCATAACTTTCTGGCTACTTTTAATCATTAAAACATAGATTTACCAGTTCAAAACAGGAGGGGAGAAGGTGAAGCTCTACCTCTAACCCCATCTCTTCTTTCTAGGCCCATTTTCTTTGAAATTGAAGGCAGGGAGGAGGGACAAGAGTTCATCTTACAAAACCAACTCTATCCTGGACCAAGGTGTGAGGCATTTCTGGAATCCCCCTGGCTTGGAAGGGCTCTGTCTTTTGCTAGTGGCTTCCGTTGATGTGGGGTTCTCTGTAAGGAAGGAGCGCTTAGTTTCTTGGAGAGATGTTCAATTGTCCTCAGGCTAGCCTAACTCCAGCCCTGCCGCAATATTTTTTGAGGGGGTGAGGGCTCCCTCCCTTGGTCCTATGGCTGCCTGAGCAGCTCTAGAGATCCCGCCGCCGACCCAACCACTGTATCCTTTCATTTGGAGCCTCAGATATCATATCATGAGTTCTCTTCCCAAGTATTGACTTTAGTGCCTTTGAGCCCTGCAGGTACAGGCCACAGCGGCATACTTTCTGTATTCATAATATTTACATAAGAAATAGGCACGTTCCACCATGTTACAAACATTCTCTTCCTCTGGATTCCTTGCCAAGTGTTCCTAAGTGTTCCTAAGGATTCCTAAGGGTTCTCTCAACAGCACTCTACTGTTTTCCAGTGGGAGGTCTATGGTGGGCCGCAGGTTCTATAGATCAGCGAGGGGGAAGACAGACTTTCCCGTTGGTTGGCACCTCCATCTTTACCCGAGATTCTCTTGTTGCATACGCTCCTTGACCATCCTCTCAAGCAGCTTTCCTTAAGTAGGGTCCCTGGCCCTCAGCTGGTCAGCTCCGAGGGATGCTCCACAACTGAGTCACCGGAAGTGGCGCCCCCTGGTGCTGGTCCACATCCCCCTGAGGAACTGACGGGGGCTCTGGAACAGCTCATTGAAGGCAGGCTACACAACTGAAAGCAAACTCTTCCACTGTTAGCAAACCAGCTTGTTACCAGCAGCTTGGGGCTTGGGCACCCTTCTGAAGTTGTTTCTAAACCCATACTATGTTATGCTTCTCTCAGTTTTATCTCTGTGTATTCACCAAGTGCCTAGTTTAGAATTCACAGACACTGTCGGTTCTGGGGACATTTAAGACAATCCTCCATGCTCGGTTGCATAAGACCTTATTTTTTTCTCCATGAAAGAGATCCAAAGTGTCACCGATTCAATTAAGTTTCTGTTTGTTCGTTCTGAAGTTACCCAGACAGTGCTTTTTAAGAGCGTGGTTTCTAAGAAAAAAAAAAAAATGAATCACACGGATTCAGCATGTTGCACTTTTCAAAGGGCATTAGTGATATAAAAATAATAAGTAATTAGTACTCAGTTTTAAAAAGTGTAAATCCAGGAATTGTATTCTGCTTGGAAGGTAGCTGGCACATTTATCCTGGCTTGAGCCCTTAGGCTATTTATAGACCCTGCACAGGAAGGCTTTTGGTTCATGATTTTGTGAACCATGTTTTATGGGTTAAATTGTGTTCTCCAAAAGAGGTATATTGAAGTCCACATCCACAAAACCTCAGAATGTGACCTTATTTGAAAACAGGGTCTTTCCGAACATAATCAAGTTAAATGAAATCATTAGAGTGGCCTTTACTCCTATATTACCAGTGTCCATAAAAGAATGGGAAATTTGGACACAGACACACATACACAAAGAATGTCATGTGAAGATAAAGGTAGAGGTTGGGGTGGTACATCTACAAGCCAAGGAGAACCAGAGACTGCCAGCAAACCACCAGCAGTCGGGGAGAGGTACTGAACAGATTCTTCTTCACAGCCTGAGAAGGAACCAATTCTGCTGACACCTTGATCTTGGACTTCTGGCCTCCAGATGGTGTGAGACAATGAATTTCTGGTGTTGAAACTACCCTGTTTGTTGTACTAGCTATGGCAGCCCTAATACATAACTCCTTTTTCTTAATCTCTTAATTTCTGAACAAGAACATTCACCTCCCATTTGGGAGCAACACCTATAGGAGGCGAGACTAAAGCAGAGTGCAGAGCTACTGGGATTCTTTGGCCAGGTTGCCCAACATGTTCTGCCTACACTTACCTCTCCAGCCCCTGCTTCCTCTCTTTACCTCATCCCCTTTCTGAGCCAAAGAGATGCCATCATCCAGGAAAAATTAATTCTAGTATATTCCTTATTCTTTCCCCTGAAATGAAATTGTTTTCCCTAACATAAATGTAGACTTCTACATTGGCAAAGTGGTAAATAGTTGGGGAACTTAATAAATAAAATCTTTGCAATATTATTTGTGAAATAAAAATAAGAATCTTTGTCTTTTTTTTCCTATCTAGAAAAAGTCTCTATTTCACTGAGAAGGAAACTGAAATAATAGGCAAAATATATGGTCTCTGTCTTCCTCTCCATACCCTCCCCACCGCCGGTTCCTGGCACAGAACTTCTAAAACCCTTGTAATATCCTAAGCAATAAGAACACTAGGAGTATCTTTTGTTCTAATATTTGATTTTGACCCTAGTTCCTGACACAGGGCTTCTAAATTCCTTGGAATTTCTTGGGTGACAGGAGTATCTTTTGTTCTAATGAAGTGACCCTGGGTGGGCTCTTGATGGCTTCAGAATGGGGCTGATCATCAGAAAGACCAAGCCATGATTAGAAGCTTAGAACTCTTCATCCCTTCCTCCATTCTCAGGGCAGGGAGAGGGGATGGAAATTGAGTTAATGATCAATCATGCCTATGGGATGGAGCCTCCATAAAATTTCCAATATGACAGGGTTCAGAGAGCTTCTGGTCAGTGAACACATTCACATATCAGGAGGTGGCACCCCAACCTCATGGGGACAGAAACTCCTGCACTCAGGACCCTCCCAGACTTCAGTCTGTGTTTCTCTTCATCTGACTGCTCATCTGTATCTATTATCATATCTTTTATTACATAAAAAATGGGTAAATGTGTTTCCCTGGGTTCTTTGAGCCATTTTAGCAAATTATTGAACCTGACAAAGGGGTCATGGAAACTCCAATTTATAGCTATTGGTCAAAAGCACAGGTGTCAAACCTTGGACTTGTGATTGGTATCTGAAGTAGGGCAGTCTTGTGGACTGGGTTCTTAACTTGTGGGATCTGATGCTAACCCATGGTAGATAGTGTCAGAACTGAACTGAATTGTTGGACACCCAGCTGGCATTGGAGAATTGGTCAGTGTGGGGGAAAATCCCACACATTTGGTGACTGGAACTGCAATAGAATTTTGAGAGGAGAAACAGAGTCTTTTCTTTTCACCCGCCTGGAAAAGAATAGAAAGCTAAAACATTGTTTTTCACTGGTAATATGTCCTAATTTTTGGTTCTGAGAATACAGTGTCAGACACATACAAGTTTTCAATGAATTTCTGCTGACAAAGTGATGGCCAGTATATTTATAGTCTATACAAAATCTTTTCAATGCTTGTCAAGTCTGGTTTATCCTGGGGTTAGAAGCTTAGTTCTAGCCAGGTGGTTTGCCACTCTGCTTTCTGTCTCCACGCTTAAAATGAAAACGTTAAGAGATTAAAATAGAATGTCCTCATTCCCCCACACAACTACACCCTTGCTGTGTTTAGGGGAGAAAGAAAGTGATTTCAAGATAAATAATTCCTTGTCAGTCAGGATAGGAAATCTCTTAGCATAAGATAGTTGGTTTATTCATATGAAATAAGGTCAAAATTATGTAAACACTATGATTACATATTTCTCATGGAGAGCAAATAGTGGTTTTCTGAAGGAAATTAATTCTTGGAGTGGGATAAATTATTAAATGTGTTTTGTTTTAGTTAATATTAACCCCAGGAGAAAAACCTCCAGAGGAGAGCACGTCAATGAGCAGAACCAGAAGCAAGTGACAATCAACAAATGGCAAAAGTAGTGAGATTTCCTTTTAAGACAAAGGTCCTAGAGAAATAGGGGCTGGGAGAGACTTGGAAGCTGCCAAATTGTGGAAGAAGAGGGTTAGGTATGAGAGAATATCTACTTAGGACATATCTGAAGGCCTAAAATCTTGTGAGGCTGCCAACCCACCCCAAAGCCTTTAGAGGGTCTTGATCCCTAGAACAACACAAGGAAGCACAGTAGTTAGGTCAAAGGATCCATCAAAAAACCCTTCCCAAAGGAGCCACACAATGCCCCATAGGCCTCTCTCATTGGTTTTGTGTGTGTGTACTGCAGGGAAGTGGGAAAGGGTAAAATGTATCTAGGGATACAGGCCTTGCTACAAGGACCCAGGGATACAAGCTGTGGAACATAAAGAGAAGGGGTCTGCCGCAGAGGCTACAGAACTCAGCACTGACACTACTGCTGTGCTGTAGGGGTTCATTAGGTAGCGCGGTGGAGTAGCAAAGTGCAGGTCTTGAACCATTAGATTACTTGGGTTCAACTTTTGGCTCCCTGCTTTTCTAGCTACGTGACTATCAGTAAATTGTTAAAGTTTCTTTGGTAATTTATACTTTTGGTTTTTCATATGAAAATGGGCATAGAGACTACTTCATGCAGCTGTTAGCATTAAAGAGGGAATGCTTTTGGGTTTTCCACATAAAGTATCATATCATCTGCAAAGAGTGAGAGTTTGACTTCTTCTTTGCTGATTCGGAGGCCTTTGATTTCCTTTTGTTGTCTGATTGCTGTGGCGAGGACTTCTAACACTATGTTGAATAGTAGTAGTGATAGTGGACGTCCCTGCCGTGTTCCTGACCTTAGGGAGAAAGCTCTCAGCTTTTCCCCATTGAGAATGATATTCGCTGTGGGTTTTTCATAAATGGCTTTTATGATATTGATGTATGTAGCCTCTATCTGTATACTCTAAAGAGGTTTGATCAAGAAAGGATGCTGTACTTTGTCAAATGCTTTTTCTGAATCTATTGAGAGGATCCTATGGTTCTTGTTCTTTCTTTTATTAATGCATTGTATCACATTGATTGATTTGTGGATGTTGAACCAACCTTGCAGCCCAGGGATAAATCCCACTTGGTCGTAGTGAATAATCCTATTCACTACTAGCCAATAGGATCTGTAGTGGATCCTATGGCTAGTATTTTGGTGCGAGTTTTTTCATCCATGTTCATCAAGGATATTGGTCTGTAATTCTCCTTTTTGATGGGGTCTTTGGTTGGGGATCAAGGTAATGGTGGCTTCATAAAACAAGTTTGGAAGTTTTCCTTCCATTTCTATTTTTTGGAACAGTTTTAGAAGAATAAGTATTAATTCTTCTTTAAATGTTTGGTAGAATTCCCCTGGGAAGCCATCTGGCCCTGGGCTTTTGTTTGTTGGGAGAGTTTTGATGACCGCTTCAATTTCCTTAGTGGTTATAGGTCTGTTCAGGTTTTCTATTTCTTCCTGGTTCAGTTTTGGTAGTTGATACATCTCTAGGAATGCATCCACTTCTTCCAGAGTATCTAATTTGCTGTCATAGAGTTGCTCATAATATGTTCTTATCATTGTATTTTTTGACTCTACCCCAAAACTGCTAGAACTCATACAGGAATTCAGTAAAGTGTCAGGATGTAAAATCAATGCACAGGAATCAGTGGCATTCCTATACACCAACAAGACAGAAGAAAGAGAAATTAAGGAGTTGATTCCATTTACAATTGCACCCAAAACCATAAGATACCTAGGAATAAATCTAACCAAAGAGGCAAAGGATCTGTACTCAGAAAACTATAAAATACTCATGAAAGAAATTGAGGAAGACACAAAGAAATGGAAAAACGTTCCATGCTCATGGATTGGAAGAACAAATATTGTGAAGATGTCAATGCTACCTAGAGCAATCTACACATTCAGTGCAATCCCCATCAAAATACCATCGGCTTTTTTCAAAGAAATGGAACAACTAATCCTCAAATTTGTATGGAACCAGAAAAGACCCCGAATAGCCAGAGGAATGTTGAAAAAGCAAAGCAAAGCTGGCGGCACCACAATTCCGGACTTCCAGCTCTATTACAAAGCTGTCATCATCAAGACAGTATGGTACTGGCACAAAAACAGACACATAGATCAATGGAACAGAATCGAGAGCCCAGAAATGGACCCTCAACTCTATGGTCAACTGATCTTCGACAAAGCAGGAAAGAATGTCCAGTGGAAAAAAGACAGTCTCTTCAACAAATGGTGTTGGGAAAATTGGACAGCCACATGCAGAAGAATGCAACTGGACCATTTCCTTACACCACACACAAAAATAGACTCCAACTGGTTGGAAGACCTCAATGTGAGACAGGAGTCCATCAAAATCTTAAAGGAGAACACAAGCAGCAACCTCTTCGACCTTAGCCGCAGCAACTTCCTCCTAGAAACATCGCCAAAGGCAAGGGAAGCAAGGGCAAAAATGAACTATTGGGACTTCATCAAGATAAAAAGCTTTTTTTAAAAAATATTTTATTTATTTATTTGAGAGAGAGAATGAGATAGAGAGAGAGAGCATGAGAGGGGGGAGGGTCCGAGGGAGAAGCTGACTCACTGCTGAGCAGGGAGCCCGATGCAGGACTCGATCCTGGGACTCCAGGATCATGACCTGAGCCGAAGGCAGTCGCTCAACCAACTGAGCCACCCAGGCACTCAAGATAAAAAGCTTTTGCACAGCAAAAGACACAGTCAACAAAACCAAAAGACAGCTGACAGAATGGGAGAAGATATTTGCAAATGACATATCAGATAAAGGGCTAGTATCCAAAATCTAAAAAGAACTTATCAAACTCAACACCCAAAGAACAAATGATCCAATCAAGAAATGGGCAGAAGACATGAAACAGACATTTTTCCAAAGAAGATATCCAAATGGCCAACAGACACATGAAAAAGTGCTCAACATCGCTCAGCATCAGGGAAATCCAAATCAAAACTTCAGTGAGATACCACCTCGCACCAGTCAGAATGGCTAAAATTAACAAGTCAGGAAATGACAGATATTGGTGGGGATGCGGAGAAAGGGGAACCCTCCTACACTGTTGGTGGGAATGCAAGGTGGTGCAACCACTCTGGAAAACAGTATGGAGGTTCCTCAAAAAGTTTCAAATATAGCTGCCCTACGACCCAGAAATTGCCTGACTTACCCCAAAGATACAAATGTAGTGATCCGAAGTGGTACGTGCACCCGAATGTTAATAGCAGCAATGTCCACAATAGCCAAACTATGGAAAGAGCCAAGATGTCCATCGACAGATGAATGGATAAAGAAGAAGTGGTATATATATATACAATGGAATATTATGCAGCCATCAAAAGGAATGAAATCTTGCCATTTGCAATGATGTGGCTGGAACTGGAGGGTATTATGCTGAGCGAAATAAGTCAATCAGAGAAAGACATGTATCATATGATCTCACTGATATGAGGAATTCTTAATCTCAGGAAACAAACTGAGGGTTGCTGGAGTGGTGGGGGTGGGAGGGAAGGGGTGGCTGGGTGATAGACACTGGGGAGGGTATGTGCTATGGTGAGCACTGTGAACTGTGTAAGACTGTTGAATCACAGACCTGTACCTCTGAAACAAATAATACATTATATGTTATTAAAAGATAGTAGGAAGGGAAAAATGAAGGGGGGGAAATTGGAGGGGGAGATGAACCATGAGAGACTATGGACTCAGAAACAAACTGAGAGGGTTCTAGAGGGGAGGGAGTGGGGGGATGGGTTAGCCTGGTGATTGGTATTAAAGAGGACACGTACTGAGTGGAGCCCTGGGTGTTATACAATGAATCATGGAACACTACATCAAAAACTAATGATGTAATGTATGGTCATTAACATAACATAATAAAATGTAAAATAAGAAAAAAGAGGGAATGGATGCAGAGGAACTGAATTTATATGGCCAAACACTGTTTACCAGTTTGAGTCTGCTTAATAAGTAGTGGATGGAAATTGACAGGTGAACTTTTTTCAAATACCAAGGATGAAATTAGATACTATTACTTAGTATTACACCGAAGTTTTTTTGATAAAACATGCAGTCTCTTTCTTGGGAGAAAACAGAATTAGGGTCTATGAAAAGATTTGGGAACTTAGAAGTGATTTCTCTCTCAGGGTTCATTAAACAGTCTATTTATTAGACTAACTCTAGATAATAGAAGTCAGTAACATAAAGGGGCATATAGGAATGACAACATGACACTAGAACTGTGACAAAAGCTATTTATCCCCAGAATTTTCTGACTTGTGCTACTCTGTCATTATTGGTTTCAGTGTAACTTTCTTTTCCAAAATTTGTTATGAATGATTAATTTTAACATTATTATTCTTCAATTTTTCCAAGTTTTTATTTAAAGTCCAGTTAGCCCACAGTGTAATATTAGTTTCAGGTTTAGAATTCAGTGATTCATTACTTACACACAACACCCAGGGCTCATCACATCAGGTGCCCTCCTTAATGCCCATCACCCATCTAGCCCATCCCCCACCCACTTCCCTCCATCGACCCTCAGTTTGTTCCCCATCCTTGAGAGTCTCTTTTCTGGTATGCCTCTTCTTTTCCCCCCACCCTCTGTTCATCTGTATTGTTACTTAAATTGATTAACATTAATATTTTTTCTTGTGACTCTCATGAACTCCCTTGAAATAACTGGAAACACTAACAGGATAGTATAATGCCAACATTGGAAATACTCAGGGCATGAAGATTATATTTGAAAAAAAAGTCACATTGGAGAAGTATTTCTATCAATGTCCAATTAATCCCTAAGCTGCTCTAAGTTAACTGTGTTAAAAGAAGGTGTTGGTGTGAAAGGTTGGGGGGAGGACCCTAGAGGGGTTCAAGTATAACACACCATGTATTTTCTCCCTTGGATCTGGTGTAGAGCTCATCAAAATGAGCAAAGGACATGTATTTTATGGCTTCACACTAAAAATTCCATACGAGTCCATAACAAAAATAATATTTAAACCATTGCAAATGTAGAGCTCAGTTCCCAAATCCACTAACAAAGATGAACACAGCTGAGGAATGAAGTAGATCAACACGTCTGGAATGATTAAAAGATAATCAGAGCAGACGGCTACTTTGACTTAATGCTGTTTTTCTTGAGCCTGAACTCTAAACATGTATTTTAAAGCCAATAAATTTAGAATCTAATTTTTTCCACCTAGAACACTGTATTTGATGTTTATCACTCTACTTCTGTTGACTTTCAAGGGGCATAAGGTTAATGTTAATACAACCACGCCACCCAGTGAACATGCCGTGCATACAGAAATGTTACTAGAATTTGCTATTTTCTTTAAATATTGGTGCATTTTCCAGTAGATATATAGCCCCAAACTAAAATAGTAATTCACAAATTTATAAAAGCATTATACATTTTTACTTATTCATTCACAATTAACTATGGTTAAAATGTGCAAAGGATATTCCAACACTTGTGATAAAGGGTTTTGCATATTAGATATAACCTGTAATGTTGCCAAGCAATAGATGTTAGATGACAAATTGTTTCTCTCTTACAAAATGTTAGGCAAGCATAAAACTATGACACTTCTTTGCATGAGGTATTATCTACATCTCTCATACATAGTTTCAAAGATTTTTTCTGATGCCCTTCATATGAAATGTGTGTTCAAAATTTTACTTCAGCCTGCTACTCATGGTTAGTCATGATTTTTAAGAAATGAATATTATTAATAATATTAAGTGAGTTGAATAATGGCATCAATGATACAACCAACAAATCTGTGAGTCAGTCAATGTGATGTGGTCAAAAATGCTGTCATGATTTCAGACAGCATTACTATCCTACCTTACACCAATCAGACCACAGTCAGAGTGTGGTTTTCAGTTTAAAGTCCACAAAAGTTGAATAGAACACTTTTTTGGTCATCCTTTTATTTTTTCTTAAGAAATATAAGCACATTGAGGGGGGGAGCATAAAGACCCAAAGTATATACAATCAAAATCTCCTTTTACTCTGACCCACCCCCTCCCTATTTTCCTCCTCAGAGGCTACTACTATGACTGATTTCTTCCTGTTAGATGAACCATTTTTAAAAAGGAGTAGTTCATTCCAACAACAAACATTAACTGGGTGCTCAGTGTGTGCCAGACGTGGTGTTAGGTGCTCGGGAATCAAGTCATTAAGAACCAGCTCTGTGTAGTAGTTGAGACAGACATAAAAGAGATCATTTCAGTATAACATAATTTTTTTTTAAGTATACAAAGAATCCACTGATCTCTTCCAAATGCCATGGATCTGGACATTTTCATGTGTATCTCCCACAGGTGTCTTGAGCTTGACATGTCTAAAACTCAACCACCGCTCACCATCCAAAATGAGTTTCCCTCTATAAATCAGAATGACACCCCATTAATCTGGGTGCTTGAGTCAGAAAATTCTCACGAAACAGACATTTGTCAAGCATCTACAACATCTAAGGACTTGTGCTAGGCTATGAATATATGATAGGAAATATGGTAGTTCCTGTTTTCACCAAAACCTGTTTACGAGACTCTGTCCTTGCTTTCTCTTACTTCTGCCCTCCTAGTTCAATCAGTTATTAAGTTCCACCATGTCTACTTAAATTCCTCTGGCATTGATTTCCATCACACTGGCAGCACCCTAGTATGGGCTGCCATCTTCTTTCCTCTGGATTACTACAATGTCCCAGTTGGTTTCCCTTCCTCTTGAACTGGTTTCCTTGCCACTCTTGAATTCCACTTTTCTCACACAAGCCAGAATCATCATCTAAAATATAAACCCAGTCATGTCAAAACCCTTCAAGGTTTCTATTGACTAGAATATTCTTCATGATCTGGTCCCTGTTCACCTCCTCATCCCCTTGTCTAGAATCTGTGTTCCTAGATTGTGCTCTCCTCTCCTGTGTGGGCCTTCACCTGAGTTGTTACCTCTATCTGCTACACTTGTCTCCCCAATCCTGTTTAACCTAGCCAATTCCTAGATATTCTCAAGCATGGAGCCAATCAGTCTGAACTGCATTTTTTAAAAATTTATTTTTATTACCTGCTCCCCTTCTCTATGAGAATATAAGATGTCAGGTCAATTGTTAGATTGGTTTCTACCACATTTTTTTGTTCACTATTATGTTTCTAGTATGTAGCTCATCGTCTGGCACAAAATTAGGGGCTCAATAAAGTTTTCTGAATGAAAAGATGATTGCCAAGAAAGCCAGGAGGAAAGTCAACTAATTCAGACTATGGAATAGGTAAAAACTTCTTGAAAGACTCTCTGAAAAATAAGTAAGAATAGGTAAGAGTTGGGCAAAGAAAATCAGGATAGCCCAGTCAACCAAATAAGGTCTCAAAGTATAAAACAGCCTCATGAACGGGAAGTGGGTGTGATGGAAGGTGAGGTTGGAAACATAAACAGCGACAAGATCATGGAGGTCCTAGCATGCCAGGCTATGGAGTTAGACTTTATCTTGGAGGTGATAAGAAAGATGGGTGGAAGAAATCTAAGCAGACAAGTGAAACATTCAGATTTACATTTGGGACTGATCATTCTGGCTGCTACTTACAAGATGAATTTGGGGGTGTGGGCAGGGTGGTAAGGCTAGAGACAGCACTGAGATAGTGGAAATGAAAGGGACAAATTAAAGTTGGAATGGCTCATGCGCCCTCCCAAGTGGCTTTATCTAGAAGGCTAGGAAATTATTGGAGTCACCAAAAGTACATGACCGCTAGTTGACCTGTGAACTGGACACCAGCAACTGGAGGCTCCTCACTCCCTCCCCTGTCCTTGGAATGTGCGTTCAGCTTGCCTTCCCTGAGCCCAGAGGCTGCTCCAAGGACACAGGCTTGAGAGAGTGATGTGCTGAGACCCATCTGGATTGTATATGGTGACTGAATCCCATTAAGTATTCTATATAAACTTTCAAGATTTGGCAGGCAAGTGCAGAGATCTCCTCTTGCGGCCACACAAGACAAGTCTTGTATGTAAGTTCCTTTGCTTATTCAACCTGCTACCTACCATCTGGAGTGGCCTACCTCTTTCTTTCACCTCTCCCTGCCCTCCAACTATGGGTCTGGTTTCAGACTACACCCAGGAAGGTCCCAAGGAGCTGTGAACCAATAGAATTAAAAGCCTGAATCTCAAGGGAGAAATCAGAACAGCAGTTGTTTTAGGCTTCATGAGCAAACAGATTAAACAATGAGTGAATGATACTCCCAAGGAGAAAATAAAGACAAAATAACAAAATAATGTTGGAACTTACACTATTTAAAGGGCAGAGAGAGAAAGAGCCAGCTAAGAAGTAAGAGGTAGACAGAAGAGAGAGGAGTGAAGCAAAGGAAGTTAGGTTTCAAGGAGGGTTTGATCAGTGGTAGCAAATGCAGCTGAGAGGTTTAGAAAGAAAGAGAAGCACTGATCCGCAGCACAGGCCGGGGAGGTATATTTCATCTTCTAAAATAAGTAAGAGGGAGGTACACGTGGCAGGGAGGGGCATGAGGAAGCAGGAGGTTAAGGTGTGTGTTGCATGATGGCTTGAATTTTCTCAGTTAACTGGAAACAAGGTGACTGGAAATGTGTGTGTTCTGTAGGGAATCTCTGTTTCAATGCATGGGTGCCTGATGGCAAATAGGGAGTAAAATCCATCTTCGTATTTTCACCTATTTCTACCACCCTAGATCAAATGAATCAACTTTTCAGCCTTACTGATCTGCTGAAAACAAAGCAGAAACAACAATTTGGAACCCATCACTTTATTTTTTTTAAAGATTTTATTTATGTATTTGACAGAGAGAGACACAGTGAGAGAGGGAACACAAGCAGGGGGAGTGGGAAAGGGAGAAGCAGGCTTTCTGCGGAGCAGGGAGCCCAACGCGGGAATCGATCCCAGATCCTGGGATCATGACCTGAGCTGAAGGCAGACGCTTAATGACTGAGGCACCCAGGCGTCCCTGGAACCCATCACTTTAAAAAGAGATTTGTTTTAACCCAAAGCACAAGCTGCCACAGAGCACCACCTGCACTAAAGGTAAAGTCCCAGCTGCAGGCTCTCATTGTCTCACTGAGCATCCTCATCACGTCACTCAAAGGTCTGCTCAGTCCTTACAGGTCTGTCATCCAGCCTCTAAAGTGCAATCTAGAAAGGGAACATGAAATTCAAATGAGATCAGGAACAGGCATAAAAACTGCAGATGCATGTGAATGTGTGTTACATGCTTGAAAAACACCTTTGAGACTACACTGGCCACCTACTAATAAAGACAGGAGTTGAGGCTGGGAAGGGATAGTTTGTAAGAAGGCACTGAAAGCTCTAAGACAGGAAAGTGATGGATGATAAATTAATGGACTGTCAAGAAGCAGGCGGTGAGATGAAGCTGGAGACCACAAATGTGTCGTATGCCCCTGTGTACTGTTTCCTCCAGGGCACCAAGCTGGGGATTTATGGGATGCATTCAGGGTCACAGTTTTGACAGGCACCTGGGTCAGAGGCCTTGGACACAGGGAGTTTGGATGCTGATAAACCCTGCGGTCCAGGCTGGGAAGGGAGGCAATGGACTGAGGACTGACAGGGAAAATGAAATAGAAGGCAGATACAGAGCATGTGAGGGTATACAGGTGCAGAAAAATTAGGTGCCACAGTCATAAAGAATACTAGGTTCAATATTCTGCTGCAGTTAGTGTCTTCATGGATGATGATTAAAACTCTAGAAAGTCTAAGTTGAAATTTCTGCCATTCCACCCTCTACCTCACACGGCCCTGTAATAGCAACTGAATTTTTAAAGTCACGCTTACCCTTATAGCTGAGATAATTTCAATAAATACCCATTAGTTCTTTCATACTTTTAACTATCAAATTGCCATATCGATGGTAAAATTATCCAACTGAACCATTATATTATAGAGGTGTCTTGTTTTTCTTTCCATTGGGTCTACTCTATTCTTGGCCCACATAGAGGTCACTCTTTTCCTGTCTGAACTCTCAACAGTTCAGACATTTGTTGAGTGCTTACCATGTGCATAGGGACCTCATACAAATAATAATCAAAATAACAGCTAATACTTATTGAGTGCTCACAATTCTGCCAGGCACTTTACATGAACAAATTCATTTAATCTTCATGACAACCTATAAATCAAATAGGACTATTTCTCCATTTTGCAGAAGTGGAAAGCAGCTTAGGTTAAGCAACTTGCCTGAGTCCACATAGGCAGTAAGTAGTGTGACTGGAGATTTAAATCCAGCTACTGATTCCAGAGATGTGCCCTCCACCCTTAGGTGTCCCCCCTTTCCTGCCTCTAAGGAGATGTGCTCCAGTGGAGGGTAAGTATGCACAAGTAATAAAGTTGATTTGGCCAAGTGCCAATGAAAGGTCTTTTTTCTCTTCTTTCCTGACTCCCTGAGATCTTTAAAATTCTACTTTCCTAACCTACTTTTGAGTTTAACTATTCTGACTTTGAGATTGACCTAAGAACATGGACTTAGGGAAAGAGACGTCCTAAACTATTTAATATGAAATGTATTTTTGTTAGAATGGGTATAGGCTTCTCTACCAATATGCACAAAAAAGCACCAGCGTTTGTCTACTTCCAACACAATATTTCTAGCATGATGTTTCACTTCATTCAGTCCAGACTCCCCATCCAACATAGGACCCTCACCGACTAATACTCCATCCCGCAGTCAGATGTAGGTCCCATTATGGCCTCTAGTGCCCAAAACCCAAATTAAACTTCACGGCTTCTCCATCGACACGAGTTCGCTCATGTCTTGTGCCGCAGGACGCTGACTTGCGATCATGTATGAAGCGCCCTTCACTGGGGCACGTGCACGTTTGGGGAACAGTCCGTGTCGGGAAGCACCTGTCTTGCTGGCTACTGTGGAGAGATGCCCGGAGGGAGGGAGAAGCTAAAATCAGGACACTGGCTTCTACTCTGGACAGTGCCGCTTACTGCACGGTAGGGAACAAATCACTTCCAAGCCCCCGTCTGCCTGCCTGTAAAAGTGAAAGGCTCTGGCCGGATGAACCGTTGGGTTCCTTTCACCTCTCGGGAGTCGTGTTAACCAACGCAGAATCAGGGGATTTGTGTCTGGATACTGGTTGTGCTACTTGTGAACACTGTGAGCGTCCTTGGCCAGCTGCATGGTCTCTCTGATTTAGATCCCTCATTTGATGACAGTATCTACTCGCCCCCATCTTCCTTCCCCTTTTAATGAAGCTTAAAACAGAAGCCGTGCGCTCATACTCGATGTCAAAATATCGGTATTAGTATCATCACTCTGGGACTCTACGACTTACGCTGCCCCACGGAGAGCCCCACATCCTCTCTCCCTTCTCACTTTGAACTTAGCTCAAGTCTCTAGAAACTGTCCATTCGCTTTTGCTCTCCACCTCGGGCCCGGGGGGCGCTCCACTATGTGGAGGAACTCTGCAGCAACCCCGCTCCCGGAACTCCCAGCCCTTCCTGCAAACCGTCGCGCTCCCACTTCCTGTGGAATCCAAGTCCGACTAGACGCCAACGCCGCAAAAAACAGTTCCGCCTAGAGCCCGGCGCCTTCTCTTGCCGCACAAGGTCCACCCGCCTCGAGTCTGTTGAGCCTTACCGGCACCCGGCGCCGCGGCCGCGCAGGAAGTGGGCTGGGCGGAGGGGGCGGGACTTCCAGTAGGAGGCGGCAAGTTTGAAAAGACACAACGGTTGATGGTTGATGTCTGTTGACTTCTAACTTCACCTGCAGCGGCTCCGGAGTTCTTCGCCCTCCTGCGGGCGGCTGGCTGGCGCGGTAAGTGAACGCGATCAAATACCGGAGGACGGGAGCCTGAGTGCGCCGTCCCTCCGGAGGCGCGGGCAGGAGCCTGGACACCGGGCCTGGCAGTGTTTTCCTTGCGCGCAGCGCTGGGGAGGAGGCTGGAGAAGCCAGCCCCCGGGAGATGGGGTTCTTTTAACTTGGTGTTGGTCTCAGAAACAACCTGAGCTTAGTTCCTGCGAAACGATGAGTGTTGCTACGTAGACTGTGTGAGAAGAAACTTGAGCTGAAACTGGCCAGTTGAAGCTTGTATTTATATTTTTTAACCCCTTTATTTAGAAGGCGATAGGTTTGAGACGCTCGTCAACTTTCTACAGATCTCCGTTGCTCACACATCGCTTAGCCAGAGCAAAGATATCATACTTAGTCTAAGAATCAAAGGAATAGAGCGGTGAATATATGGCACTGTGCATGCATAGCACGTTCATTTTCCCTGAATGAGTTCAGGAAACTTTTTACTTAATTTATTGAGGTTGTTTTTGTTTAGTCTTTGCCTCCTGGAATTTTGCTTTCATGAACCAGTTTTAGTAAAACGAAGTGTGTACGATTTAACAGGTATTCTGTCAACATCTACTCTGTTCAGCTTCTCAGTGTTGCAAATATAAAGAAATCAGAGGGACAATTAGCAGTTAATACCTGCTACTTGCTAGGCGGTCCGAGGGTCACTCTGCATATGTTATTAGGTTGTTTACATGCTTTATCCCACTAGAGACCTCATACTGTTCAGTTGGAAGGCCTTTTTCCCCACCTCCCAAAAATGAATTGGAATTGAAATTGTACTATCAAAGAAAGATAGAAATTGGATATGGGAGATGATTCCAAAAAGAAGCATTGGGAGTTTGGGAAACATCTTGGAGGAGACTAACTTGAAACAGAAAATTCATTGATTTATTAAATATTGGAGTGTTTTAGAAACCAACAGAAAAAAATTGAATTTGATGTGGTGGGTGGGATAATTGAAGTATTTTTGTAAAAATATTACATGATGCATTGGTGTTCATAAGGATTAATCTGATAGAGTGTGTAAGACACATTAGAGAGGGATGTGCGATTAATGATTATGAAGGTATTTTATACCTACTCTTTCTCTCATAATTTTTTTTTTTTTTAAGATTTATTTATTTGGGAGAGAGAGAGTGCGAGCACGAATGGGAGGGGCAGAGGCAGAGGGAGAGGGAATCCCATGCAGACTCCATGCTGAGCCACAGAGCCTGACCTGGGGCCTCATCTCACAACCTGAGATCATCACTGGAGCCAAAACCAGGAGTCCGTTGCTTAACCAGCTGCACCCTTATTGTGATAATCTTTGATCCAGATGTAGCTTGTTTTGGAAAAGTGACTTTTTCTACAATATTTTGGCCAAGTATTTCTATCAGTGGTTTTTAAATCTATGACCTTAGATGAAAATGTGGAATGTGTGTTAATGCTGAAAAGGACATTTAATATGTGAGGCGTCAGGATCTGGAGTCAGAAAGATGCTGACTATGGAATGAAAGTGTGAAATTATAAAATTCAGTAATGGGAAGTGCAAATCCTTGCTTAACGTTCAAATAATTATGTTAAGAAAAACATGGAGAAGTCCTGGCTTGATATCAATGGGTCACATTGAAGAAGTTCTGGGAGTTTTAGTTGATTGCGTGAGTGTGTGTGTGTGTGTGTGTGTGTGTGTGTGTGTGAGAGAGAGAGAGAGAGAGAGAGAGAGAAACAGAGACAGAGAGTCAGTAAGTGCTACAGTTGTAGACTAGATCAGCGTGGCCAATGTCTACTATATTAATATTCTGCCCTAGGCAAACTGTATCTGGAGTATTGTGTTCAGTTTGAGCATTACATTTTAAGAAGACATTGACAAAATTGTTTTAGAGGAAATTGAGTAGAATGGTAAAGTTTCTAAAATAATGTCATATAAGCAGTGGTTCTACTTAAATTATACTTAACCTTAGAGAAGAGATGGCTAAGCAGAGATGTGATAACTTTCTTCACATTTTCAAAAGTGGTGTCATGTAAACAGAAATTAATACTTTCTTTGTAGTTGCGTTGACTGGAAATAGAACCAGTGGGTAAAGATTACAATAAACAGATTTCTACATGGTGTGAGGAAGAGTTATTTAATTATTAAAGCCATACTGAAGTGGAAAAAAGTTGCCTTGAGAGTTAGTGAACTTTGTGATGTTTGCACGTGTTCACACAGAAGTGCAAAGTTGTTGGTTGGTCATCTTTCAGAACAGCTTTCTACATTTATCAGAGGTTAGGCAAGTTGCTGAAGCTTCTTTTAACTATAATATTCTAAAGAAATATTAGGCACCTAAAGAAATGGATTTCCAGAATTGTGGGTCATTTCAGTTTGTTTGCAACGTTGAGTATATTCACATTGGGTCTCTTGAATTATGCTACTTCCTCACAGAACAGGGGATCTGTATGTAATAAATCCAATATTGTCAACTGAGAGGCAGAGGCAGTGGCTGCAATGGCTGGTGCTCCTGCTGCTACTACTGCTTTTCTGCTGGGCACGGCTAGAAATAAGAAAATGCAAAGGTGTCAGCTCACGGGGGCTCCGAATGTAGTGTCAGAGTTCTAGAAACCTCACAATACACTGTGGCAGGTATTATAACAGTTAAAGGCAAGGCTCTAGGACATGATTTCTTAACCTCAGCGTTATTGACATTTGGACTGAATAATTCTTTGCTGCAGTGGAGGTGGGGGGCTATCCTGTGCATTGTAGGTTGTTTAGCAGCATGAGCTTCGAACCACTAGATTCCAGTAGCACCCCCATTCCAGTCCTGACAGCCAAAGATGTCGCCACATATACCCAGGTATCCCCCCGCGGGGGGGGGGGTGCGAAATTGTGAGAACGACTGCTGTAGGGGGACACAGGTGGGAGTATCTCACATCTGAGAACATTAGGGGAAATTGGTGGTGGTGGTTGTTGTTTTAAGTTATCTGTCTGGTGATTGGGATTCCTACCAGTTACAGCATTCTATTTTTACTGTATTTTTTTCCCCTCTCTCTTCCTAGGTGCATCTTAAATCTTATTACCCATCTCACTATGTGTACATCAAATAGGATGTTAGATCAGAGTACAGTTTTATTATCCTTATGTTGATACTGTTTATATACAGCTTCTGCTGATAGTGTTGCCTATATATCTTGCCTTGAGGATTAATTCTCAAGACCAATCTTGTTAAA
This sequence comes from Callorhinus ursinus, assembly GCF_003265705.2. Lineage (NCBI taxonomy): Eukaryota > Metazoa > Chordata > Mammalia > Carnivora > Otariidae > Callorhinus > Callorhinus ursinus. The sequence continues at coordinate 1,575,590 of NW_027397116.1, forward strand.
CCCTAAGTCCCCCAAATTTACCAAAGAAAAAACAGGGATTTTCATGTATATTCGAGCAAAGTCCTCTTTCCCATTGAAAGAGAAGAGCATTAGGAAATTAGAGAAAGAAAACCATTTCAGAATAAAAGATATTTCAGACTACATACATGTATATACACATTTATAATTTAGGATATACATATGTTGTAATTTGTGTTATCTTACTAGGATGTTTGATGATAGTTAACACTACTATGAATAGTTCAACATTGGCTTGTTAATTTTGCTGACATTTATCAGCTTCCAGATAAAGAGAACAGCTAGTTGTCCATGTTTCTGATCTTTGCTTTTTCTTCCTTCAGACTGGGAGATTCCCAAGATGGAAACTTTGTCTTTCCCCAGATATAATGTAGCTGAGATTGTGATTCATATTCGCAACAAAATCTTAACAGGAGCTGATGGTAAAAACCTCTCCAAGAATGATCTTTATCCAAATCCAAAGGTACAATGTGATTGTGTTTGCATGTGGATGATGGTATTTAAAAAGAAATGAAACTACTTGGCCTATAGTATTTGCAGAAGGGCATGTACCCTACTACTTTATGTGGGCCAGTCATTTTAATCCAGAGGCAATCTCTCACCAAGTGTAATTTTAAAATAATGTTAAGTTTATATGTGAGGTGACATCTGCATTTCCATTAGGAATTCAATTCCTTAATATGGTTGTTTCCTTAAAAAAAAGAACACTTCTAAATCATAGATGTATTAAAGTATATTAAATTTTTTTTATTATTGTAGTGATGGTCTGAGTGTATCATTTATTGGTAGGGCTTGAAGGAACCTATTCCAAGTGGTTTCCAACCATAAAAAGTGCTTAGAAAACAATTCTCTTTGGAAACTTACAGATTAATTTTCTTGCATTATGCCCCAAGGGGGGGATTGACTTGTTTTGACAGGCTTCATTCTCATTTCTTTAGTTATTAAATGCAAAAATGAACTATTTATGTGTCACAGAAAATCCCAAAGTCTCCTTCCATTTTCCTGCGTTGGTCTTGAAGTAATAACATAATAAAACCTGGTTTAATGATGTAGAACTCAAACTTCTTGATCTCAGTCCCTTTGTAATTCTTTAAAATGGAAGGAATAATCTCAGAATAAATGAACTTGTATATGGGTCAGAACAGGTTCTACAGGCCAGTATCTGGCAGCTGCTGAATTAAAAGATAAAACTTTTGAAAATTCCATGTTACTCTATTAAATTTATACCCCCAGGATCATAGTGTTCACTTAAACTTTAACATCTCAGGAAACCTTAACGTCTAAAGCATGAAATAAGTTTGCCCATGGTCTTAAAAAAAAAAAAAAATACACCCTCAGTGTGCCGTTATGTTTGCCCCATGCCTGCAATCTATTTTGAAAGACTAACCCGTCTTCCCTAATGTGGATGGATTGCTTGGATTGGATTCTGTATATAAGCTTAAACAACTGATCTTACTGACCACTTATTATATCTGAGCAAACTGATAAGTATATATGTGTTTTAAGATTTGGAAAAATTAAATATTTCAAGAGAAATAGAGTAACTTTGTTACTCTTCTCTTTCCATCCATTGTCTACTATATCAGATGATGGTGATTCAGCTGTAGAGTCATGCATCAGAGTATTAAAAGTTGTTTTTCTGTTGTAGCCTGAAGTCTTGCACATGATCTACATGAGAGCCTTACAAATAGTATATGGAATCCGACTGGAGCATTTTTACATGGTGGGTTTAAGATGAGGCAAAATTACTTTCTTTTGCTGCATTTCCCTTGTTCGTATTGCATACTGGTTTCAGGATAGGAAGTTCTTGACTTTATTTTTAACAAAATCAAAGGCTTGTATAAAATTAATGTCACTGGCAAAAGAATCTTAGGTATAATAGTGCCTTAAATTGATAGCTTTAGTAAGACAACAGTAGTAAAAGACAAATGACAAATTATTGGTGCTGTGTAGTTATTCAGATTTACAGGTTTGTCTTCAGAGGCTAATGAGCAACAGCACAGTCTTCACACATACTCTCTCTTCTGAGAAAAGACTCCCAAATTAGAGTGTGTGATGTACACTAAGATTGAAAATAATTGAAATAAGGCATCTGAGCTTTTAGCAAATTAGGTATTGCTAGTAGGAAAATCATTTTTCCTAATTTTGTTGTTGCTGTTAAATCCTCAGGGCATGATCTGAAGTTTTACTAAAAATGTACTATCTTTAGAATCCCACCAATATGATCACATATTGTTTAAAAATCAAAGGCTTTGCCACATACTTGCTATGAAACCTTGCTAAGGCTGTTTCTTTGTGTATAAAATAGGGATAGCACAGTGTTTTAGGGTAGTTATGAAAATTAAAGAAGAATACATGTAAAATGCTGAGCATAGCTCCTGATTTTAGTAAATGCTGACTTGACCCCTTCATTCATTCATTTAAAAAATCTTTACTGAGGCCTGCTGTGAACCTAGCATTATTAGTAACAACTCTAGTTTTGTGCTAGGATCATTATTGTTTACTAAGTTTTAAACATTTAATGATAATAAGGTTATTTTGATCTTAATTTATGATTAACAGGGGGCACGAGGTTGGCTCAATGGAGCATATGACTCTTGATCTAGGGGTCATGAATTCAAGCCCCACATTGGGTACGGAGCCTACTGAAAAAAAAAAAGTTATTTTGAGGTTGAAGACTTTTCTCATTTTGTCTAATCAATGTGTAACTTAGATTTTGTGATATATTACATTTAGATGCCAGTGAACTCAGAAGTCATGTATCCACATATCATGGAAGGCTTCTTACCGGTCAGCAATTTATTTATTCATCTGTGAGTAAAGTGGTTTTATTTTCTGAGACTACATACATTTATTTTTTCATTACATTAAGCTTTCTTTTTTTTTTTTTAAGATTTTATTTATTTATGTGTGAGAGAGAGAGAGAGGAGAGAGCACGAGAGGGAAGAGGGTCAGAGGGAGAAGCAGACTCCCCGCCAAGCAGGGAGCCTGATGCGGGACTCGATCCTGGGACTCCAGGATCATGACCTGAGCCGAAGGCAGCTGCTTAACCAACTGAGCCACACAGGCGCCTACATTAAGCTTTCTTAATGACAGGATTTTCTTGGAGAATTTCTATCATCTCCCTCTCCACTCCATCAGTACATTAAAAATTGTAGACTTCTTCAAATAGAACTAACTGCTTCCCTCTGTGGCACTATCAATTCTCCTTTCAGTAGGGTTTTAAGATGTTGTGAATCTAAAATTGTTTGGAGGTTTTGAGTTTTTAAAGAGTCCTAGTACCTCCAAAAGTGTGTGTTGTTTATTAGAATTTATAACTTTACCTTGGTATTGCTTGAATACTTGTGTAGTGTACAGAAAACATAGATTTCTGTGCTACAGGATTTTGCGTAGTAGTTGACTTCTGACTTGGTCTTTGGACATTGAGAAACATATCCAGAAATCTCTTGGAAAATAAAATGTTTATATTGTATGGTTTATATATAACTTAAAATATTCTTTCTCCACTTCATCTTTAAGGGATTCATTTCTGCCCATCTGTCGGGTGAATGACTTTGAGATTGCTGATATTCTATATCCAAGTAAGTGAGAATTTAAAACAATTTTTAATGTCTGACTTTAGTATTTTACTTCTCTGTCAATAAATGTAAAAATAAAAACTACAGATAATTGGCTTTAGAAAGTTTATCCCATTTTTAAGGATTAATTTTTTTATATCCTTTTTTTACTGGAATTGTTTTCCTTTGTAGGTCCATAGGAAAGCTGTTTTTCTGATCCGTTTTTCTTAACTCCTTACATTTAAAAGATACCCTGTAAATTTGAAAACACGCATATGAGTAATATGCAAGCTGTGATACTGCATAGTGGATTCATCACACCAATTTTCTCAAATGTAGCAATTACTTTTTACTCTGAAGAAAATATCTTTTAGCACTGATAAGAATAGTCTTGATATTATATTAACATGTCAATTTCTCTTAACTTTATTTAAATGTCCCTTAATTCATTTGACTCTGATATTTATACATCAAATTATTTTATGTTGCAAGAGATTCAGTGTGCTATTTAAAAATGTTTTTTTCCTCTTTCTGTTCTACCTTTTTGTTTTGTTATTGGTCTATAATTTACACAAAATAAAAATTCACCAATTTTAAATGTATAACTAGAATTTTAACAAAGGTACATAGTTGTATAGCCACTGCCACGATCATGTATGGAAATTTCGATAGCCCTACAAAAGTTCCCTCGGGTCCCTTTGAAGTTGATTACTTCTGACCGACCCCTCTTCCCTGGCAACCACTGATTTACTTTCTGTCACTGTAGTTTCTTGACTTGTCTGATATTTGATATAAATGAAATAATAGTCTGTATTCTTTTGTGTCTGGTGTGTTTAACTTAGCAGAATGCTTTTGAGATTCATCCATGTTAGTTACATTTATTAGTTCTTTGTTTCTTTTTATTTTGGAATAGTATTCTATTGTAAATATAAACTACAATTTATTTACCCAGTGACCAGCTGATAGACATTTGGATTGTTTACAGTTTTTGGCCATTATGAGCAAGGCTGCTCTGAACGTAGGTTACAAGTCTTCGTAAGGTCATGTGTTTTCATTTCTCTGGGTAAACACCTAGCAGTAGAAATGCTGGTTCATGTGTTCAGTACATACTTAACGTTTTAAGAAACTGCTGAACTGTTTTCTAACATGGTGGCATCATAACCATCAACAGCATCTGTAGTTTCAATTGCTCCATTTCCTCCCCTGGACTTGATATTGGAAATTTTTAATTTTAGCCCTTCTAGTGGCTAGATAGCTGTATCTCATGGTTTTAATTTTCATTTCCCTAATGACTAATAGCAGCATATTTTCATATGCTTATTTGCTGTCCATATGTCTTCTTTGGTGGAGTGTCTTTTTGAATAATTTTTTTAAGTAATCTCTGCACCCAGTGTGGGGCTCAAACCCACAATCCCGAGATTAAGAGTCACATGCTCCACCAACTGAGGCAGCCAGGTGCCCCATCTTTTTTTTTTTTTTTAAATTGTTTGTCTTATTGAATTGTAAGGCTTCTTCAGATATTATAAAAACACATAGTTTATCAGATATTATGCAAATATTTTCTCCCAATCTATTACTTGACTTTTTAGTATTATACAGTTTCTTTTGAAGAGCAAAATATATTTCCATTTTGAAGATTCTAATTTATCAATTTTTTTCTTTTTTCATAAAAATGATTCATAAAACCATTTTTTTGTGTGTGCTATTAAGAAATCTTGGTTTCAGAGATGCTAAGATTTTACTCGTATATTTTAAGCATATTATAGTTTTATTTACTAATTATTTATTTATGAGAGAGAGAGAGAGCCAGAGTGCGCATGTGAAGGGGGAAAGGGAGGGAGGGAGAATCTCCTCCTCGGGGTTCAATGGGTCAGATCTCAGAACCCTGAGATCATGACCTGAGCCGAAATCAAGTGTCGAACGCTTAACTGACTGAGCCACCCAGGCACTCCAAGCATATTATGGTTCTCGCTTTTGTTATTTAATGCTTGAATTTTTATACATGATGTAAGGTCAGGGTCAAAGTTCAGGTTTTTTTCTTTGTTGCATATAGTTATCAAATTATTTCAGCATCACTTATTGAAAGATTCTTCTTTTTTTTAAAAGATTTATTTATTTGACAGAGAGAGAGACAGCGAGAGAGGGAACACAAGCAGGGGGAGTGGGAGAGGGAGAAGCAGGCTTCCCACTGAGCAGGGAGCCCGAAGCTCATGGGATCATGACCTGAGCCGAAGGCATATGCTTAACGACTGAGCCACCCAGGTGCCCCAGAAAAGATTATTCTTTTCCCATTGAATTACCTTGGCAGTTTTTGTCAAAAATCAATTGACCAACCACCACACACCTATTAGAATAGCACAAATCCAGAATAGTGATAATATCAAATGCTGGTGGTTTATTGCCAACACCCCTGAGTGAGCTTTGGTGTTTCCCCTTTTCAGGGAATTTATCCACTTCATTTAAGCTGGAAAATTTATTAACAAAGTTGTTCATAATTTTCCTGTATCATTTTTAACAGTCTTTGGGGTCAGTTCTGACATTTGTCATTTGTTTTTTCACTCTTGTTGTTTTCCTGGACCAGTCTGGCCAGAGGCTTACCAATTTTGTTTATCTTTTCAAAGAACCAGCTTTTGGTTTCATTGATTTTTCTGTATTTTATTTATGTTTTTGTTCTATTGGTTTCTGTACTTATTGTTATTCCTTCTTTTTTTTCCATGCATAGTTTGGATTTGCTGTTTTTTCCCCTATTTTTTTTTTTTTTTAAGATAGAAGCTGAGGATGTTAATTTGAGACCTTTCTTCTTTCCTGATACAGGTGTTTAGTGCTATAAATTTCCCTTTCGTCCTGCTTTAGCTGCATCCCACAAACTGATGACAGATTGTGTCTTCCATGTGTGTGCGTGCATATGCACACATGCCTTTGGATTATAAATCTAAGCTTGTCTTCAGCAGAGTCGTCCTATGGTCTTCTGCTGCTGGGGTTGAGGCCACATCCCTCCTGGGATACTTTTTGCTTTTGGCAGTTGTTCCCGGGTTATCATTGGCTAAAGATCACTTTTTAATTCCAAATTTTGGGAGTTCTTGGACCACATATACAGTTTAATTCAAACTAAAAATCCTTATGGCAGTAGGTTCAAGCTTTGGAATTTTCAGAGATCATTTGCTCCCCAGAGACAAGGCTAAGAGACACTAGGAGCTTTGTCATTTCCCTCACTGGCATGAGAGATTTTTCTTTCTCCAATCTACTTTTCACTAAGGATGCAGCCTTCCTAGAGTCTCACATCTGCTAGGATGCTCAGCGCCAAGCCCTTAAGGCATCAGCAGCGATTCCTACATGAAAGTTAATAATCCAAACCACTTGCTTACTTAGCCTGGACTTAGTTTCTATTGGTTCTCCCCCGGTCTAGTTGCTTGTAAGACTTTCTCCTTATCACAAGTTTTTAGCAGTTTTATTATAATGTGCTTTTGGGAGATTTTCTTTCCGTTTGTTGTTGTGTTCCTCTGCCCCTGCCCACCCCCACTAAGACTCGCTCGTTTCCTTGGCTATGTCTATAGTGTCCATCAAATTTAGAAAATATTTAGATATTTTATACAAGTTTTTTCTGCCAGTCTCTTTCATGGGACTCCAATTACACATTTGTTATGCTACTTGATGTTTTCCCTCAGCACATAGGTGCTTTATCCATTTTTTTTCTCTGGCCTTTTAGATAGCTTTTATTGTTGTGTCTTCATTGTCTCTAATGCATTCATCTGTCAGGTCGATCTGCTATTAATCCCACCTAGTGTATTTATTTTTGCAGATATTTTATTTTTTAAGTACAAAAGTTTGATTTGGGTCTTTTAAAAAAATCTTCCCCTTCTCTTTTAATGCTGATGCATTGCTCTGTCTTCCTGAACAAACAGAATATATTTATAGAATATATTTATAGAGGCTGTCAGGAAGATAGAGTTTAGTTGGGAGAGGCCACGGCCTCTAGAACTCATAAATTCTAGTTGCCATGGCCTCTCCAAACTCCAAACTCGATCTTCGTGACTCAGGAAAACCTGCGAGTTGTTTGTGTTCTCCCTCCTTGCAGTACAGCCTGAAAACGCCCAAGTACTGGGCTGGTGCATTAATAGGGTTCACCTCATTTGTTTCTCTTAGGGATGGCTGTCCTGTATTGCCTGTTGTCTGGTGTCTAAAATTGGTTGCCTTGTATATTTTATCTGGTTTTCTAGTTTAAAATGGGAGAGTAAATCTGTTCCTTATTATTCTCTCGAACTAAAAATGATTTACCTTTTTTTTTAAGTTATTAATGCAAAGATAATTCTGATCTTTATATTAGAGCACATTTTTTGCACTTTGGTTCATTATAGCATGCATGCAGTTTTATTCTATGTGTTATGAGCAGAGTATATCGTGGGAGAGAATGAATTTTTATTTTTACATTTGTTTCAAGGATTTACTTAAGGAGTCTTGCTTTCTATTTTAGAGGCAAAACGGACAAGTCGGTTTTTAAGTGGCATTATCAACTTCATTCACTTCAGAGAAGCATGCCGTGAGACATATATGGAATTTCTTTGGCAATATGTAAGATTTAAACATACTTTTGAGTCACATAGCAGATCTGTTTTGAAATAGTTGTCACAGATACCTAATTGTCAGATGGCTGTTAGAATCAAATTTATTTTAATATTTATGTAAGTTGCAGATTTTCATTACTGGAAAGCATGTATCAGAATGAGATTTTCTTCGCTATTGGATAGCATTAGGGAAAGGCTGGGTTTTTTGTTCTAATCTTACAGCTGAGGCGCCTTTTCCTATATTAGGAACTGTAAGGGAAGAGAAATAGTGACGAATTCACAGTTTTTTCCTTGGGAGTTTAATAGATAGTGCAGTGTTCTTCATTTAATTGAGATATTTGAGGTTTATGTTTGCTTTCTAAAGAATGGCCTGAAATGACGTTTTGTTTATCATGCTTGCCCAACAGTACATTATAAGATCCAGTCCAAGTAAATCACTTTAACGGATGGAAACTCATTTCATCAACGATTTAGAGAATTTGGAAAGATTATGGGTCATTCATGTGATTTCTTTCCATCTGTCCTCAGTTTTGGGTTATCATATTCTTAGAAAAGTGCCAGAGTAACACCAGATAATTAGAACTTCAGCTCCAGCGACACTGAGCTGTATAGATAGAAGCTTCCTTGCACAAATCATGTCAAGTTTATACTTCCCAAACATCACACATGCTCCAAAACTTCACGTAGATTTGCTAATATACACACAGAAACATACAATTTTGCTTGGCTAATTTCTCCTCATTTTTTAAGACATAGCTCAGACATTTTTACAAAGCGCCCTGTGATGCTCTTCCCCACCCATTAATTACCCAGGTTGGGCTGGATGTCGTTATATTTAGTCCTGTAGCAAGTTGGTTTGTAGACTTACATGCATGTATCTGACCCTTCAAGGAGAATGAGCTACTTAAGTCCCAACTATAACTACTTCTTGGGTATTATTCTTGGCACTTAGCACAGTGCCTGACTATGGTAAGAACTCAGCATTTATGCGTGAATAAGTAAATTCCTAATTCACTTGTCTTGAATGCCTGTTCTCTCTTAAAAATGTCTTATTTCTGATGGTGAAAGCTGAAGAGTAAGCAGTTTGCAGCATGTACCGGTAGATGTTTTTTTTTTAAACACATCACTGTTTGTGTTGAAAAGCACTAATATGAAAATTGCTTTAATAGAAATCATCTCTGGACAAAATGCACCAGTTAAATACTGCGCACCAGGAAGCGTTAATGAAATTGGAGAGACTTGAGTAAGTAGGAGATTTACAGATAAAATAAATGTAATTTCAAGATGCAGAATGAATCATGAGTAGTATTTGACAACCCTGCAGTCTACCTCAAGTCTCTTTCCCCTTCCTCACTAAATGGCAGACTATTTAAGTTTACCTGTTCCAAAAAAAGAAAAACTCGTTCTCCTTTCTAACTCTTAGTACATAATATATTCTTCTACTTTATTCTTGTTGTTAGTGAATTAACCTCTTCCTTAAAGTCAGTTAATTCTGTTAAGAGAGCTTTGTTTTGTTTTGCCTCACCGGTCACGTTGGAGAGTCATTTGGGAGTTATGAGTTCTTGGCTAGATAGATAGATAGATCGATTTTGAGCAGAAAGATTTCCTATCCCTTCTAATTTCTTGATGGCTTTGAGTTTCTTTGTTTCACGGGAGAGCTTTCCTAACCTGCCCTGGTATAGACTGTCTTAGAGACAGCAGTAGGCTGCAAAGACTGGGAATAGGAGGCAGATACTAAAATTTCACAGGTAAATTTAGTGCAAACTAAGTTAAGAGATAAATGACAAACTGGGGGGGTGGGTATCTGCAGCCTACCCAGCAGAGCAGCACCGTCCCTAGTAAGAAAACCTGTGTAATATTCCTAAAATATGAAGAACTCCTACAAACCAAGGGCAAAAGGATAATAGAAAAATGGGCAAAGGCCAAGAACAGGGGATTTACAGAGAAATAAATACAAATAGCTAATTAAAAATATGTAAAGATTATTAAACTCACTAGCAGTCAGGGAAATGATCATTAGAACCGTAATTCTGTGCCATGTCTCAAAAGCGGAAGTTGAGAACGGTGCGCATGGCAGAGACTTTTACATGGGCAGGTGCTGTTGGGAAGGACAGGCAGAGCAAAGGGAATGGATGATCCAGGGAGGGAGGTGAGGAGAGGAGCCAGGCAGGAGCCGGCACTGAACAGGGAAGGGAATGTCGCGCTCCTTGTATTAGGAGCTGAGTTAGAAAAGGCAGGTACGAATGCAGATGAGTCCATATGCAGATTCGGTGGTGAAAGGCTGAAGGAGCCCATCTGATCTTTATTTTCTGTGTTGTAGAGTCCAGGTCATCTATTTTAAGTCTGTCACATGGAAGGATGAGAATTCAGAAACACAAAAGCAGATAGTTTTGTTTTTTTGTTTTTTTTTTTTTTTCCGTTTGAGTCATTTGAGGACAGAGACTGTTTTGGCCTTGCAAAGTTAAGAACTTGATATATGTTATTTTCATCTATTTTGCTGTGTTTAGTTCTGTTCCAGTTGAAGAACAAGCAGAGTTCAAGCAGCTTTCAGATGATATTCAGGAGCTGCAGCAGTCACTGAATCAAGAGTTTCGTCAAAAAACGGTATCAGCTGTGTTGACCTTAAAAATTAAACAGCCAGTTATCTTATCAGCAAAAATGGATTTATTTGGGAATGGCAGAGAATTGCAATTTGGTACAAGTAAACTGCAGCAAAAACCATAGGCTTGTCCAACAAACAAAGGAGAGAAATGTTATTTTATGGAGAAGAAGGAGGAGGTTGGGAGGGTTGTTTGGAATCAGAGTCCTTGGAAGAAAAGCAAGAGTCCAAACACAGAGTTTGATTCATTATATGACAAAAAATTCTTCTTCTTGGGCACTTTGGTTTTGTTTTTGCTCACAGCTAGGGAATAAAAGCAGAAAGCACAGCAAAGTAGTTGATATGCTAGAACTTTGAGAACGCTAAGAGAACCACCTTTCTTGGGGTCAGAGAAGACTAACCTAGCACGAGGGTGGTGATGGTTTCTCATTGGGGGAGTTGCAGGGGTAGTGGCTTTCCCGTAGAGACTCAGTGGACCTCTTGCCCTGTTGGCGGCCTAGTTGATGAGGCTTCTTGGGGTTGACACGGCTTTGTGGGGGGTGAGAGCTCCCCGTCCTGGCCTCCCGACTCCATGTGAGCGAGGTTTCATTTTATTTTCACAGTTGTTTGCTTAAAATTAAAAACAACAACTTTTTTTTTTCTTTTGGCTGTGGAGGCCGTAAGAGCATGTTACTTTCAGTTACAAAAGATCTAGGGTATATTGCTGTGCCCATTTGTGCTCCTTATAATGGATATATACTTCTGTCAACCATGGTTATCAATTTTTGTTGCCCAAGTCCTATGCTGTCTTATTGACTAGAATTTTTTAGGATTTGCCTTTTTCTAAACTTGCTGTTCCCAAACTGTACGGAGGCACCCTGGACTTCAAGGGCTTTGGGATATTTTAAAATTTCATGGGAAACAGTGATTGTTCGCATCTGTTGTACCCTGCTTGAACTCCTAGTTCAAGGCACATTGCCTTCCATTCATATCTTTTGAACCTGGGTTCTGGCATTTGTCGTGGTGAAAAACCAGTACTACGTGAACAACCGCACAGAACAGGAAATGAGAATATCTGTGTCCAATCTGATTCCAACGTGTGTGAATTTGTGCAGGGCCCAGTGGTACACACATCCAATTTGGAAGTAGTTGTGGTTATTTAAGAATAAAATAAACATATTGTTTTTTTCCAATTTGTATGCATAATTTTTTCAAAGGGCTACTAAGTTGTTAGGATATAAATATTTATGCAGTTATTTGGACTCTCCTACTTAGTAAAGAAACCGTTAGGTATTTCTTCTGGCCTGGGGGCATCGTAAACAGAGGAAGTTTGAGAATATCTGGTCTAATCCATTTAACTTCTCTCCTTCCTTACCTTTATTTTATGAGAATGCACTGAGTGGCTAAATTTAAATCTGTTTTGAATCATCACAGAAAAGTTTATTGGCTTTTTTCCTTAGATAGTGCTCCAGGACGGAAATTCCCAAAAGAAGTCTGATATTTCAGAGAAAACCAAGCGTTTGGTAAGCGTCTTTGCATATAACCAGCGTTTAAGGTTTGGATCTTTTGCGTGGAGGAGTATTTTAACTGTGTGCATTGTTACAGTAAATGTTTCTCCCTTTTTCCTTAAAATGAAACTAGTTTAACTTTTTTCAGTTTAAATATAATAGCTGACTACCTTTTTTTTTTTTTAATGGAAACATGGGAAATGTGTGAGGAGAGTGCACATCACCCAGTGGCTCACCACACAGTCTGATGTGTGCATAGACGACATTTCTCTATGCAGAGAGCCATGTGTAATGTTACCTCAGAGCTGTGAGGTAACATTATGCCTCAAACCTGCCTTTTTTCACTGAACAAAAGAGTATGAATACTTACCATGCCACCATAGAGCCTCATTATCTTAACGGCTGCTTATGGTTGTACATCACACTGATGTAGATCCTTCTGGTGTCCTGTTGGTGGACTGGCTTCTAATGTTTCTGCTACTAGACAGCAGCGTGTGTGTGCTGCACACCCACTCACGTACACACACCGAGATCTGTGTACCAGGCTGCTTTTCATCTTAGACCAGATTCCTACTTGTAGGATTTCTGGGTTAAAGGGAATGCACATTTAAAACTGACTCACCTTGCCAAACTGGCTTCTAAAAAGATACCCATTTACATTCCTACCAATAGAATATGAGAGTGTTCTTTTCCCTACTGTCTTGCCAAAATGGGAGGTTTTTAGTTTGCTTTTTCTGTATAGGAAAAAAAACCCTCATTTTCATTTTTTTTTGATTCTTAGTGATTTTGACATCTTATTCAATGGTTTGTTGTTATGTCTTATTTTGTAAACTACGTGTGTTCTGGCTTCTTTCGTTTTTTTTTAAAGAAACTTTATGAATTAGTGATATTAACTACTTGTCTTTTGAATTCATGATTTTTTTCCATTAGAAGGCTTATGTTTTTAATGTAAAATTTGTAGACATGGCCTTTATGGTTTGTGGCCTTAGTTCTATACACAGAAAACCCTGTCCCATTTCTCATGTTTTTAATCCCAGGTTGTCTCATTGTACTTTTATGGCTTCTCTATTAACACTTAACGCTATATAAAACCACCTGAAATTTACTTTGGTGTAATATATTCTGTATTTTTCTGTCACTCTTTTTATTAGCAAATGCTTTCTTCTGAGTAGTATTGACTGGTTATTTTTTATTCATTTTTTTCTGTCCCATTTAAATCTACCTTAAAACAAAATCGTTTTGTAATTATAGTATCGGGTTTAGGCTTCTTATAAAAGGAAGAAATGTGATGAAAGTCAATGTCAGCTGTAAGGAGGTTGGGCTCTGCTTTTGTAGAGCATGAGAGAGTAGAGTAGACAGTGTAACCGTTTGCTAGAATAACAGACATACGGTGTCAAACATTCAATTTTGGGCTCTGAGTTAGTTGATCAAAATGTAAGATCATTTGTGGTTCTTTTTAGTTGAAAATAATTTGTAGACAAATTACAGAAGCCATCCAGTAATACATTCCTGTTATAAAATACTCAAATGACATGCCTCTGTGTGTGCACATATATATATATCATGAGAGAGACAGAGAGTCAGACCCAGAAGGCCCTCTTCTCTGGGCCTGCTTCCCTTACAGTTTACACCTTCCCATTCCTTTCCATGAGGTTGCATGTGCTTATATAGACACATATAGTTAATCTGTTGCCGTTTCATTATTCATTGTTCCTAGAAATGGACCTGTGTTTGTTGATCTGTAATTGATTCTTTCACTTAATATTTTTTGGAGATCTTCCCATATCGATACATAGAGAGTATCTCAAAACAATGTAAACATAATTTATCAACTAATACTTGGGGAGGAAGTTCATATGAATATTTTTTATCTTTATATAATTTTAGACTTGCAGAAAATTTTCACAAAAATCTCTGCCCTTCACCTCAATTCCCCAAATGGTTTGAAATTCAGGAGAGCAAGGAAATTTGTTTTAATTAAGCAGGCGTGTATTGAGCACCTGCTCAGTGCTACGGCTTTGTCTGTGTTCTGGGAGAACAAAGATGACTTCTCACAACCCCAAGCTGCTCAGTCAAATTCAGCCACACAGATTAAGTACATAATTATAGCATTGCATGTACAGTGATTGTGCTGTTCATAGAAGGAATGCAGGGGAAGTGGGAGCAGGATTTCCAAGGATTAATGAAACTCAGAGGCAGTACAGGGGTGGGATGATGGTATTCAGGAGGACCGTACTGATCAAGGAGAGATCACTTGCATCTGTTCAAACCTAGGACTGGTATTAGTAGGCTGTAGGTAGGTGGGGCACTGGCAGCAGAGGACCTTGCAAGGACAGGAGGCGTACACAGTGAAGGACCTTGAATGTCCTGCTTAGGGGTTTGGTCTTGGCCCGTAGACAAAAGGGAGCAAATAAGCAGGTGATTATAATTTCATTGTTCCCCCACTACAACGAGCACAGACCCAATTTCTTTGTTCTTTTCCATTATTGTAATGGTAAGTTAACAATTTTATTACTGTATCTAATATATAAATATGTTTTCTCAACAGAATGAACTAAAATTGTCAGTAGTTTCTTTGAAAGAAGTACAAGAGAGTTTGAAAACAAAAATTGTGGATTCTCCAGAGAAGCTAAAGAATTATAAAGAAAAAATGAAAGATACAGTCCAGAAACTTAAAAATTCCAGGGTGAATTTCCTTTTTTTGATTTTAATGCTTTTCTATATATTTTTTTCTTTTTAGCAACTTTTGTTTAATCATGGGTTCATTTTGTGACTTCCAGTTTATCTACACTTCTTTTCCTCTTAAGCTTTTTGCCCTTGTCTCTGATATGTTGCTGTCCTCTAAAGTAGGTGTAGGGAAAAGAAGTACAATTTCAAGACATTTGTTCAATGATGCAACAAATTTTTGAGACTTTGCCCTGGGTGAGCAGAACAGAAATTCTCTGTCCTCCTGAGACTTACTTTATGTGATGGAGAAAGGTATTAAGTTTATAATCAGTGATATAATTACAGGTTATATATCATGAAAACGTATAGGGTATGCACACGTTGGGGTAGGAAGTACATGGGGAATCCCTGTACCTTCTGCGCAGTTCTGCTGTGAACCTAACACTGCTCTAAAAATATTTTTTAAGAAACACCAAAAAGAGAAACAAAGAATAGTATAGGGTTCTTTGAAATAATATAATGAGGGTAGCCTAATTTAAATTTTGGAAATCTGGGGTGGAGATGGGAAGGAAGTAGAAATTGACGCTGACATCTGAAGAATAAACCGTGGTTATCCTACTGATTTTGTACATGGAAGACCATTGGAGGCAGAGGGAGCAGCATATGCAAATTCTTTGAGGTAGAAGGAAGCGAGGTGTGTTCCAGGAACAAAGCCTCATGCATAAGAAGGGGAGTGGCATGAGGTGACCATAGGAAAATAAGCACTAGGCAGGTTATTCAGGGTGCTGGATTTTACTTTAGGCGCAAGGGCATACCACTGATTAGTTTAAAGGGGGATGTTGGAACATGATATGATTTATGTTTAACAAGATGATGGGTTGTTGTGGGAGATGGATGGAGGCGCAGTGGGACAGAAGTAGAAGGGGGCAGACAAGTTAGCATCCTTTGTGGGGCAGGGCTTTTAAACCATCAGTTAACAGAACATTTCTGGTTTACCTCTGAATTTGCTATTCTAGTCATTCCTGTTTAATTAAGAATTATCACCCAGGAATAGACAATGATTATGAGAACAGAAATGAGAGCCAAAAACTAGATCTAAGTGTTTATGAGAAAAGTGTAGTTTATTTAATAAAAAACAGTTCTGGTTCAGTTGGTTGTTCACATAGAAGAAAAGGGATCTGCGTCTATACCTTGCACCATTTTCAAAAATAAATTCTATGTGGATTAAAACTTTAACAATTTTAGAAATTTTAGGAGAACGTTTGTATAATCTTGAACCGGGATAGATTTTTTTTTTTTAATTAAGTTAGAGAAAAGGAGACCTATGGATCATGTTTATAATGCATATGAGAGGTAAAGGGATTATATCCATAACATGCAAAGAGTGGTTACAGATTGGTAAGAAAAAAGACAACAAAAATGAGCAATGATATGATTAAGCATTTCACTGAAGACAAAATCCAATTGGTTAAGAAGGTGGTTGGAGGGATAGGCTAGTGGGGAGAAGAAAAGTAAGTCCATATTGTTACATGTTCATTTTCTAATTTTAGAAGAGGAATTAATCTTTTAAAAAGAATCAGCCATAGTAATAGTTATTATACAGATGAATAGGAAGATCATAATTTGTAATACAATTGCCCAGGAGTAATTAGGAGCAGTTTGAATATTAGCAGACACGAACTCTTTTCAAATCATCATGAATAACCTTTGGAAGGTACTTCAGTGAGTGATTTAGTAAAATTGTGGCAGTTTTCCTTTGTGTAAGGATATTTGGCAATTAAGAAGCATAATTATATGTACTTAGACACATGTCAGTAATAGCGCTTTCTTACTGACCTAGAAACTTAATTGTTTTCTGCTCTTAAGCTTTCAGTATTAAGTGCAGAAATTATTTAAGAGCAAACAAATTGACAGTACTGCAGTTTCATAAAGGAGACTATCAAACTGGTTTTTATGTTTCTTTCTTTGAAAGCAAGAAGTGATGGAAAAGTATGAAATCTATAGAGACTCCGTTGACTGCTTGCCTTCATGTCAACTGGAGGTACAGTTATATCAGAAGAAAATACAGGACCTGGCAGATAACAGGGAAAAATTAACCAGCATCTTAAAAGAGGTTTGTATTGTGTGGAATTTTAATGTTTTTATTATGGAATAGTTTACTATAGTTCCTTGGCTTTCCTTTTATTTTGTGTTACTATTTTTCCTAAAGAAAGGCAGGATCATTCTAGAGTATAATAGATGTGGCAGTGTTCGCTGAGCAATAAAACATTTTTCTTCTTAAACACAGCAGTGGTAAGACCTATGTTAGCCTTCAGATGAAATGAATGAATAATTAACATGGCACGTTGCTGTGTATATTTTGGAGGAAAGTAATGGAATTTTAAACCTGTTCTAACAATTGGAAATGATCTCACCAGTAAGCCCAAAGTCCCAACTTACGGTCTCACATCGTACCTGCGATTTAAGTTTATGCCCTTAGTGCCTGCCCTGAAGATGGAGGGTGAATGCCAACATTAATTTTCCCAGGCTAGAAGCTTGAAAATCCTTTTTTACTTCTTAACTTTATCATAGTAACCCACACTGTCCCCAGGATCACTAACACTGCATTTGATAAAGGATTTCTTTTTTTGAGGGAAGTAGGGGTTAGAAGGCGAGGTGACCTGAGATATACTATCCCAACCATACACTTCCTTGTCTGCCATCCAGAGTCAGCATGAGGTTCACTGCTTTTAATGGTTCTAGGGTTTCCCCTTTTCTCTTTATTCCTCCTACTTTAATTCAGACCCAAACCCCCTTCATGTAGCCCTGCCCAGGGTCCTGTTCCTTCCCAGTGTCCCCAGTGCCTTGCTGTGGTCCCCTCCCAACACTTTGCCTTCTTCTGCTCGGCTTTAGGGCTTAAACAGTTTTACCTCATCTTCAAATTGTATCTTCTTATAGCTCATCCCAGGAAATAGATGTTTGTTTTGTTTATAAATCCTAATTGGTTGTATCGACTTTAAATACTTCCTGTCAACTATAGAGCCTGAACTTGGAGGACCAAATTGAGAGTGATGAGTCAGAGTTGAAGAAATTGAAGACGGAAGAAAATTCCTTCAAAAGACTAATGATCGTGAAGAAGGAAAAACTCGCCACGGCGCAATTCAAAATAAATAAGAAGCATGAGGACGTCAAGCAGTATAAACGCACGGTGATTGAGTACGAACTTGTTTTCAGTTTAATGTGTTAGAAAACAATTGGGGAAAGCCAGTCCATTTTTCCCCCCTAAGATCCTGAAACTCCTGTAATTTTGACAGGGTATTCCACCTGTGGGTGAATAAAAAAAGATGAATTAATTATGAATCTTATAATGCTGGGTCTAGATTTAGAGTTGTTTTAGGTCCTAGTTTTTTCCCTTTCCAGATATCCATGCTTCCACATCCTTTGCAGGATTCTCCAGAAGGGTTCTGGTGCCCCTGCCCATTTCAGTGCACTCAGAGGAGTGGGCTAGGGCTGCATCAGATGAGTCACCTGGTCCATGTTATGGTCCAGCTGGGCTCCGGCATTATAGCATCCATGTTTTGAGAAAAGGTCCTATTTTTTATTTTTTTAAATCCAGGTAAGAAGTAATATTTCACTAAGCGTTTTATGGCCGTTGTTAGCCAGCATGCTGGGGTGTTCCCGTGGTAGAGCCTTCTTCCTGTCAGTCCTCAGGATATATTTTTAGAATACACCCCCAGATACGTCTATGAGATGTCCTTGTTTCAGTCTGCACATGGTGAAAATTTCCTTTGTTCTTCCTCATGCTGATGAAGACAAAGGACAGAACAGGCGGATTTTGTATTTGCTGCCAAACTGCCTTGCAGAAAAGTTGTCCCGAGTCACATTCCTCCCAGTAGTACGTGCGTGAGCACAGCTGGGGGAGTCACCTTAAAGTCTCCGGCGTAAATAACAGCCCTCAGCTCCAGCACCCTGTGGGGTTTGCAGCTCTTTGCTTGTATGTCCCAAGAGAGTGTTTAGGTTTGTCAAACAAACATACGTGATCTCTTTGGAATCAAAATTAGAGTTTCATGTTTTCCTTTTCAGATGCTTGAGCGGAATTAAAATTTAGCTGTCTGTTTTCCTTTAGAGATTGCAATAAAGTTCAAGAAAAAAGGGGAGCTGTCTACGAGCGGGTAACCACAATTAATCAAGAAATCCAGAAAATCAAATTCGGAATTCAGCAACTGAAAGATGCCACTGAGAGGGAGAGGATGAAGTCTCAGGTGAGTGGGTGCCCACAGGTGCCTTTTTAATGGTCTCACCAGCTCACTGTGGCGACTCTGCCGCCCTC
The DNA here is from genome assembly GCF_003265705.2 of Callorhinus ursinus. Lineage (NCBI taxonomy): Eukaryota > Metazoa > Chordata > Mammalia > Carnivora > Otariidae > Callorhinus > Callorhinus ursinus. The sequence continues at coordinate 1,594,789 of NW_027397116.1, forward strand.
ACGTTCAGGATATTGCTGGCTCTCTAAAGTAGACATTGACCCCCAGTTCCTTGGTTCTGATTCCATTTACAGCCCCTTTTCCATTACCAGTGTTTGTTTGGATTTATGCCTCCTTCATACATTTTTTCCCACCATGTCCTTTCCCCTGACCTAGCCGAGCATCTGTGCTCTGCTGTAAGAGTGCGTGCTCCATAAAGGTTCTGAACTTTTTTTTAAATTAATTTATTTTTTAACTTAAATTCAATTAATTAACGTATAATGTATTATTGGTTTCAGAGGTAGAGGTCAGTGGATTCATCAGTCCTATATAATACCCAGTGCTCATTCTGAACTTTTTTGATAGATGAACTTGGATAGTGATTTTAAGTAATGTCCTTTAAAAAGTTTCTGCATTTTTTCGGCCTTATAAAAGGATCTCAGAAGTATTTCTAGGGGCGCCTGGGTGGCTCAGTCGGTTAAGCGTCTGCCTTCGGCTCCGGTCGTGATCCCAGGGTCCTGGGATGGAGCCCCGCATCGGGCTCCCTGCTCGGCGGGGAGCCTGCTTCTCCCTCTCCCACTCCCCCTGCTTGTGTTCCCTCTCTCTGACAAATAAATAAATAAAATATTAAAAAAAATTCTCACCATCAGTGTTAAATGTGTTTGAGCTATTACCTGAAACAGAATAGCGGAGGGCGGTCCCTATGTGATGAGAATTTTCATGGTACCTTTATCATAATTGCCTAACGTTCCTTGCTGCTTCCATTCTTGGCTTGTTTCGGTGTATTTATTTTATTGTTTCATAAACAGTTCTAAGTTTAATGAGGACAGACATCGTCTACATTTTTGTCCTTCCAAAACGGCAGCACGGTGCCAGACATCAGATGTTTACCTCTTTCTATCCTTTTCTTACCTGCTAGTGTCTCCAAGAAGTCGTTTATTCCTGATACACGTATTATACCTCATTTTCTCTTAACTTTTGAAGTTTGATCTATATCTTCCAGATTGCCCCAAAATACTCTACTAGAAATCACTAAAAACAACTCTTTATCCCATGGCCTCTTTTTTTTTTCCCCCTCGTTCTTTTTCACCTTCCCTTTATTGACATATTGGATCCAGGTTCCCTAACACTCTGATACCTGAGAAGTATTTAAATACTTGCTGTCTCTACCTTCTACCATCCATATCCAATTTGCAAGGAGTCCTAAAACTAAAAGCCACTGCAGACAGTCCCCCTCACCCGTTCTCAGGAACCTGTATCCTCTCGAAAAATGGCATCGCTACCCGACATGGAAGCATGCGTAGACGTACCCCGAGCGCTGTCTCGAGGCTGCTGGGAAGGGAGGAAGGAAGGACGGACGGAATGAAGGAAAAGAAAAGAGAACGGCCCTCCTCCCTGCTGCGGTCGGCCCAGTCGGCTGTCCTAACTTTCTGTGTTCTTCCCTTTCTTTCCACATTTCAACTGCTTCTCCTTCTCCTGCCCCTGAACGAGATATTCACCAACGCCCAGCTCTGTTTCTCTCTAGAATGGGGGTTAAGAAGATCTAGGAGATATTTAATCCTACTTCTTAATCAGGGCAATCAATCGGTGAATTTTTTTTTTTAAAGATTTTATTTATTTGACAGAGAAAGACAGGGAGAGAGGGAACACAAGCAGGGGAGTGGGAGAGGGAGAGGCAGGCTTCCCGCCGAGCAGGGAGCCCGACGCCGGGCTCGACCCCAGGACCCCGGGATCATGACCTGAGCCGAAGGCAGACGCTTAACGACTGAGCCACCCAGGCGCCCCTCAATCAATGAATATTTATTTGTTATCACATGGTCAGGCCCAGTTAGCGAACCAGCTACTATGTGCCTCAGCACTTCCAGCCCATCAGTCGTAAAAGTGCCCCTGCCGGCCTCACGTCATTGTGTTTAGTGTCTGTCTCGCCAAGAACATCTTCAGTTTCTCAACAGTAGCAATCATGTATTTTCTACCTTAGTATATCCTGTCAAACCATGCCTGGAATGGCGCCTTATATGTAGGATGTTTTTCATCAATATTTGTAAACTTGGATGGTCATCTAGCATGGTGTTTCTTAAAACCAGCTGCATATTAGAATTCAAAAATGAACAAACAACCACCCCCCCAAAATGTCCTGAATTAGAATCATCAGCAACGGGGGGTTCATGAACTGGAATTTTTTACTGTGGCTTTTGAGAACCATTGATAGGTTCTGCTTCATTGTTTTCAATATCATCGAGCTCATAACCACCCAGGCTGTTCTGCTAGGACCGCTTTAGTGGTTAAAATGTTATTTCGAATTTAAAATATAATTTCTGTACTCAAGTGAACCAAGATCTCTCTGGAACAAATCTGTATCATCCTCTGCTTAAATCACTTCAGACATTTGAGGATAGTGATCATGGGTTCCTCCAGCCTTCTCATCTGGGTTAATGAGCCCCAGTTTTCCAGCCATTCTTTATATAGCTTAATTTTCAGATTCATTACTATCCTGTTTACTGTCTTCTCCCCTCTGTTTCCTGTTTGTCATTATTCTGTTTAAAATGTAGGACCCAGGACTAAACGTAGCGTTCCAGATGATGCTGGGACCAGTCCCAAAGCACAATGCTTCTGTTACTGAAGTGTAATACTGGCTTGGATTTTTAGCAGCAGCATCTCGCCCTTAGCTCATATTGAGCTGCTGATCAATTCAATGACCCTATCCGTTCCACCATGTAGTTCTGCCTAGTTAAATTGCTTCACCGTACATAAATGCAACCATTTCATGGGACTGTTACGTCAGAATTTTACTAGTATTTCGTTAAGGCTTCCATCTATTCTATGCAGATTTCAAAGTATCAAGGTCATTTTAAATCTTTTTATCATTCATTTATCTCATGGCTTAGCACCACCCGCACATTTGATCAACATGCCTTTTTCGCCAAAATAAAAATGTTGAGTAGAATTGGGCCCTTTGCTACAGTAGATATTCCTTCCTTCAGAGTGGCATAGAACCACTGAGCAGAACTTTGGATACAGTTGTTGAAGTTGCTAAGTTGTTGTAACTTTTCCCGGTCTGTATTGTGATACCCATGTGTCCTGAGCAACATGGGACAGTCTAAATCCTATGGTGAATCATGATGCATTTTTCCAAAGAGCTCCTTTTAGCTTCCTTCATAATCAACCTCCATGAGAAGGAAAAGACAGCCTACAGTTGCCCATTTGTTCTGGGTGCAGTTTCTCTGAGATCCTAATGATCTTCACATCCCTTTTTTTTTTAAATATTTTATTGTTATGTTAATCGCCATGCATTACATCATTAGTTTTTGATGTAGTGTTCCATGATTCATTGTTTGTGCATAACACCCAGTGCTCCATGCAGAATGTGCCCTCTTTAATAGCCACCACCAGGCTAACCCATGCTCTTACCCTCCTCCCCTCCAGAACCCTCAGTTTGTTTTTCAGAGTCCATCATCTCTCATGGTTCGTCTCCCCCTCCGATTTCACCCCCTTCATTCTTCCCCTCCGGCTATCTTCTTCTTTTTTTTTTCTTAACATATGTTGCATTATTTGTTTCAGGGGTACAGATCTGGGATTCAACAGTCTTGCACAATTCACAGCGCTCAGCATAGCACATACCCTCCCCAATGTCTATCACCCAGCCACCCCATCCCTCCCACCCCAACCCCACTCCAGCAACCCTCAGTTTCTTTCCTGAGATGAAGAATTCCTCATATTGTGAGCTCGTATGATACATGTCTTTCTCCGATTGACTTATTTCGCTCAGCATAACACCTTCCAATTCCATCCATGTCGTTGCAAATGGCAAGATCTCATTCCTTTTGATGGCTGCGTAATATTCCATTGTATATGTATACCACATCTTCTTTATCTGTTCATCTGTCTGTGGACATCTTGGCTCTTTCCATAGTTTGGCTATTGTGGACATTGCTGCTATAAATATTGGGGTGCATGTACCCCTTCGGATCCCTAATTTGTATCTTTGGGGTAAATACCCAGTAGTGCAATGGCTGGATCGTATGGTAGCTCTATTTTCAACCTTCTGAGGAACCTCCATACTGTTTTTCCAGAGTGGTTGCACCAGCTTGCATTCCCACCAACAGTGTAGGAGGGTTCCCCTTTCTCCACATCCCCGCCAACATCTGTCGTTTCCTGACTTGTTAATTTTAGCCATTCTGACTGGTGTGAGGTGGTATCTCATTGAGGTTTTGATTTGGATTTCCCTGATGCCGAGTGATGTTGAGCACTTTTTCATGAGTCTGTTGGCCATTTGGATGTCTTTAGAAAAATGGCTGTTCATGTCTTCTGCCCATTTCTTGATTGGATCATTTGTTCTTTGGGTATTGAGTTTGGTAAGTTCCTTATAGATTTTGGAAACTAGCCCTTTATCTGATATGTCATTTGCAAATATCTTCTCTCATTCTGTCGGTTGTCTTTTGGTTTTGTGGACTGTGTCTTTTGCTGTGCAAAAGCTTTTTATCTTGATGGAGTCCCAATAGTTCATTTTTGCCCTTCCTTCCCTTGCCTTTGGCGATGTTTCTAGGAAGCTGCTGCGGCTGAGGTCGAAGGGGTTGCTGCCTGTGTTCTCCTTTAGGATTTTGATGGACTCCTGTCTCATGTTTAGGTCATTCAACCATTTGGAGTCTATTTTTGTGTGTGGTGTAAGGAAAGGGTCCAGTTGCATTCTTCTGCATGTGGCTGTCCAATTTTTCCAACACCATTTGTTGAAGAGACTGTCTTTTTTCCACTGGACATTCTTTCCTGCTTTGTCGAAGATCAGTTGACCATAGAGTTGAGGGTCCATTTCTGGGCTCTCTATTCTGTTGCATTGGTCTATGTGTCTGTTTTTGGGCCAGTACCATACTGTCTTGATGATGACAGCTTTGTAATAGAGCTGGAAGTCTGGAATTGTGGTGCCGCCAGCTTTGCTTTGCTTTTTCAACATTCCTCTGGCTATTCGAGGTCTTTTCTGGTTCCATACAAATTTGAGGATTAGTTGTTCCATTTCTTTGAAAAAAGTGGATGGTATGTTGATGGGGATTGCATTGAATGTGTAGATTGCTCTAGGTAGCATTGACATCTTCACAATATTTGTTCTTCCAATCCATAAGCATGGAACATTTTCCCATTTCTTTGTGTCTGCAGTTTCTTTCATGAGCATTTTATAGTTTTCTGAGTACAGATCCTTTGCCTCTTTGGTTATTAGATTGATTCCTAGGTATCTTATGGTTTGGGGTGCAATTGTAAATGGGATCGACTCCTTAATTTGTCTCTTTTCTGTCTTGTTGTTGGTGTATAGGCATGCCACTGATTTCTGCGCATTGATTTTATATCCTGCCACTTTACTGAATTCCTGTATGAGTTCTAGCAGTTTTGGGGTGGAGTGTTTTGGCTTTTCCACTAAAGTATCATATTATCTGCAAAGACTGGGAGTTTGGCTTCTTTGCCGATTTGGATGCCTTTTATTTTGTTTTGTTCTCTGCTGTGGCTAGGACTTCTAATACAGTGTTGAATAGCAGTGGTGATAGTGGACATCCCTGTCATGTTCCTGACCTTAGGGGGAGAGCTCTCAGTTTTTCCCCATTGAGAATGATATTCGCTATAGGTTTTTCATAGATGGCTTTTATGATACTGAGGTATGTAGCCTCTATCCCTATACTCTGAAAAGTTTTGATCAAGAAAGGATGCTGTACTTTGTCAAATGCTTTTTCTGAATCTATTGAGAGGATCATATGGTTCTTGTTCTTTCTTTTGTTAATGTGTTGTATCACGTTGATTGATTTGCGGATGTTGAACCAACCTTGCAGCCCAGGGATAAATCCCACTTGGTTGTGGTGAATAATCCTTTTAATGTACTGTTGGATCCTATTGGCTAGTATTTTGCTGAGAATTTTTGCATCCATGTTCATCAGGGATACTGGTCTGTAATTCTCCTTTTGGATGGGGTCTTTGTCTGGTTTGGGGATCAAGGTAATGGTGGCCTCATAAAACGAGTTTGGACGTTTTCCTTCCATTTCTATTTTTTGGAACAGTTTCAGGAGAATAGGTATTAATTCTTCTTTAAATGTTTGGTAGAATCCCCCTGGGAAGCCATCTGGCCCTGGGCTTTTGTTTGTTGGGAGAGTTTTGATGACCGCTTCAATTTCCTTAGTGTTATAGGTCTGTTCAGGTTTTCCATTTCTTCCTGGTTCAGTTTTGGTAGTTGATACATCTCTAGGAATGCATCCATTTCTTCCAGGTTATCTAATTTGCTGCCATAGAGTTGCTCATAATATGTTCTTATAATTGTTTGTATGTCTTTGGTGTTGGTTGTGATCTCTCCTTTCATTCACGATTTTGTTGATTTGGGTCATTTCTCTTTTCTTTTTGGTAAGTCTGGCCAGGGGCTTATCAATCTTGTCAATTCTTTCAAAGAATCAGCTCCTAGTTTTGTTGATCTGTTCTACTGTTCTTTTGGTTTCTAGTTCATTGATTTCTGCTCTGATCTTTATTATTTCTCTTCTCCTGCTGGGGTTTAGGCTTTATTTGCTGTTCTTTCTCCAGCTCCTTTAGGTGTAGGGTTAGGTTGTGTATTTGAGACCTGTCTTGTTTCTTGAGAAAGGCTTGTATTGCTATAGACTTTCCTCTTAGGACTGCCTTTGCCGCATCCCAAGGATTTTGAACAGTTGTGTTTTCATTTTCATTGGTTTCCATGATTTTTTTAAATTCTTCTTTAATTTCCTGGTTGACCCATTCATTCTTTAGTAGGATGCTCTTTAGCCTCCATGTATTTGAGTTCTTTCCGACTTTCCTCTTGTGATTGAGTTCTAGTTTCAAAGCATTGTGGTCTGAAAATATGCAGGGAATAATCCCAATCTTTGGTAGTGGTTGAGACCTGATTTGTGACCCAGGATGTCATCTATTCTGGAGAATGTTCCATGGGCACTAGAGAAGAATGTGTATTCCGTTGCTTTGGGATGGAATGTTCTGAATATGTCTATGAAGTCCATTTGGTCCAGTGTGTCATTTAAAGTCTTTATTTCCTTGTTAATCTTTTGCTTAAATGATCTGTTCATTTCAGTGAGGGGTGTGTTAAAGTCCCCCAGTATTATTGTATAGTTGTTGATTTGTTTCTTTGCTTTTGTTATTAATTGCCTTATATAATTGGCTGCTCCCAGTTAGGGGCATAGATATTTACAATTGTTAGATCTTCTTGGTGGATAGACCCTTTAAGTAGGATATAGTGTCCTTCCTCATCTCTTATTACAGTCTTTGTTTTAAAATCTAATTTGTCTGATATAAGGATTGCCACCCCAGCTTTCTTTTGGTGTCCATTAGCATGGTAAATGGTTTTCCACCCCCTCACTTTCAATCTGTGGGTGTCTTTGGGTCTAAAATGAGTCTCTTGCGGACAGCATGTGGATGGGTCTTGTTTTTTTATACAATCTGATAGCCTGTGTCTTTTGATTGGGGCATTTAGCCCATTTACGTTCAGGGTAACTATTGAAAGATATGAATTTAGTGCCATTGTATTGCCTGTAAGGTGACTGTTACTGTATATTGTCTGTTTTCCTTTCTGGTCTATGCTGCTTTTAGGCTCTCTCTTTGCTTAGAGGACCCCTTCCAAGATTTTTTTTAGGGTTGCTTTCGTGTTTGCAGATTCCTTTGTTTTTGTTTGTCCTGGAAGTTTTTTATCTTTCCTTCTATTTTCAATGACAGCCTAGGTGGATATAGTATTTTTGGCTGCACATTTTTCTCATTTAGTGCTCTGAGTATATCATGCCAGTCCTTTCTGGCCTGCCAGGTCTCTGTGGGTAGGTCTGTTGCCAATCTCATGTTTCTACCACTGTAGGTTACAGATCTCTTCTCCTGAGCTGCTCTCAGAATTTTCTCTTTCTCTCTGAGACTCATAAGTTTTCCTATTAGATGTCGGGGTGTTGACCTATTTTTATTGATCTTGAGCAGGGTTCTCTGTGCCTCCTGGAGTTTGATGCCTGTTTCCTTCGCCAAATTAGGGATGTTCTCTGCTATAATTTGCTCCAATATACCTTCTGCCCCTCTCTCTCTTCTTCTTCTGGGATCCCAATTGTTCTAATATTGTTTCTTCTTATGGTATCGCTTATCTCTCGAATTCTGCTCTCATGATCCAGTAGTTGTTTATCTCTCTTTTACTCAGCTTCTTTATTTTCCATCATTTGGTCTTCTATATCACTGATTCTCTCTTCTGCCTCATTTGTCCCAGCAGTCAGTGCCCCCATTTTTGAGTGCACCTCATTAATATAGCCTTTTAGATTTCGACTTGGTTAGATTTTAGTTTTTTTAATTCTCCAGAGAGGGTTTCTCTAATAACTTCCATTCATTTTTCAAGCCCAGCTAGTGTCTTTAAAATCATGATTCTGAACTCTAGGTCCGACATCGTACTAATGTCTGCATTGAATAGGTCCCTGACAGACGGTACTAGCTCTTGATCTTTCTGTTGAGGTGATTTTTTCCATCTTGTCGTTTTGTCCGGAGGAGAATAGATGAATGAGAGAACAAAATGCTAACAGGGTAACATCCCCAGAAAATATACTCTAAACAAATCAGAAAAGACCTGAAGCTGGGGGAAAAGAAAGGGAAAGAAAGAAAAAAGAAAAAGGGGGAAAAAGAAGAAAAAGAAAAGATAAAAACAAGCAAAACAGAACAAAAAAAAAAAACCAGAATATGATCAAATATCTAGCTGTTGCATAGATCAGTGCCACCCACTAGATTTTAGGTGTATTTTGGTCTGTTAGAAGAAAGTACCTCCCAAAATTTTAAAGAAAGAAAAACTTATATATGTACAAAAATAAGGGTTGATATGATGAAGGGATGGAATATGAATGTAAAGTTGAAAATTATAAAAAATTTTATAAAAGCAATTGATAAGTTTGAAAAAAGAAAGAAGAGGATTTAAAAAAAAAAGGAGAGAGGATGTGATCAGGCAGGAGACTGGAACAAAGCCATACACTAGAGATTTAGGGTATATTTTGATCTGTTAGAAGAAACTGTATCTCAAAATTTTAAAGAGAGAACAACTCACATATATATGCCAAAAATAAGGTAACTACTATGAAGGGATAGAATATGACTCTAACAATGAAAAATAAAAATGTTTTTTAAAAAAGGGATTGATGAGATGTTGGTTGAAAAAGGGAAAAAGAAAAATTCAAAAAAAGAAACAGTTAAAAAAATTAACTTTGAAAAACTAATGAATCATGGTAAAATAGCCATGAATTCTATGTGCAGTATTCCCCTAGCGCTGGAGTTCTCCCGTTCTCCTTGATCGGTAAACTTGGTCTTGGCTTGCTGGCTGTTCCTGCTGATCTTCTGGGGGAGGGGCCTGTTGCCGTGGTTCCCAAATGTCTTTGCTGGAGGCGGAATTGCCCCGTCTTCGAAGGTCTGGGCTAAGTAATCTGCTCGGGTTTGCTCTCAGGAGCTTTCATTCCCGGCAAGCTTTTCATACGGCTTTGGAGGATGAGAGTGAAAATGGTGGCCTCCCAATCTATGCCTGGAGGAGCTGAGAACTCGGGGCCCCGCTCCTCAGTGCGCCCCCAGAGAAAAGCAGTCACTCCCGTGTCCCCGGTCTCCGGCCACACTCCGTGCTCACCCGGCCTGTGACCGAGCGTTTCTATCTCTGGCACCCGACCCCGTGTGGAGTCTCCAAACCCAGCAGATCCCTGCGGTGCGCTCCCGCGCCGTTCCTCCTGGGGGAGGAAGGGGAGTCTCCCCGGCTCTGCCGCTTGTTGGGTCCCTGCTGGAGGAGCAGAGGCCCGACTCGGCCGCGGATCACAGTTTATGGCCACCCCGAGCTGAGAGCCCGCCCCTCGGCTCCGTCTCTGCAGCCGGCTTCCCCGCTCTGATACCTGGGAGCTTTGCCGCACTCAGGCATCCCCGGTCTTTGTGTGACCCCGAGGGTCCTGAGACCACACTGTCCCGCGAGGGTTCCACCCCCTGCTTAGCCACTGGAGCAACGTCCCTCAGCGGAGCCGACTTCTAAAAGTTCCACTTTTGTTCTCCGTGGCTCTACCACTTGCCAGAAGCCGCCCACGGAGGCCCCCTCCCCCGCCGTCTATCCTCCCGAATATCGCCTCGGATTCACTTCTCCGCACGTCCTACCTTCCAGTAAGTGGTCACTTTTTTGTCCAGAGAGTTGTTGCTGTTCCTTTCTTTGATCTCCGGTTGAGTTCGTAGGTGTTCAGAATGGTTTGATCCTATCCAGCTGAATTCCTGAGACCAGATGAAATCCAGGTCTCCTACTCCTCCGCCATCTTCCTTCACATCCCTTTTTTCATTAAATGTTCTTTCCCAGAGATCCTTATCTCTGCTGCTTTCAGTTAACACCTTTATTTAGATCGGTTTCTAAATCGGTGTCCTGTTCAGTCATCCCATCCCTGCTCCTTCGTGCAGCCGCCCGCTCGATGTTTTCAGTGGGCTCACTTATCACAACAAAAATAACATTTATAGAATGATTTGCTTCCAGCATCTCTCCCCCTCACTGTCTCTCTCCTTCTCTGCTGCCTGTCTCTCTTTCCCTTTTACTCCATTTCTTCACAAATTTCTTCTTATGCTTTGATGGCATCATCATTTTTCCATCACAAGGAGTTGAAAGTTTGGACTTTCTGTAGATAATCCTGACATCCAGACAAGCACCTGGTTAGTGTTCGGATTTTTTTAAACGTCATTGATACTGTTCATCACAACCCCTTTCTCCTCTGCTTTTATCACCTAATTTTGTAATGCTCATGGATTGTGGCAAAAACTTGCTAAATTTCTTCCTTGACTTAAGATTCTCTGCATCAGATCTGCCCTGAATACTAAGTACTGCCAAATTTATCCTGCTAAACTATCCCTGTTGCTATACTTTCCTGCTTAAAACGGGAGCTCCCGGTTTCCCTGTGGTGCATTCCCTCAGTGCGTTGTTCACCTATGGCCTGTGCATTTTCTGGGTGCCAGGGGCACCACCTGACTTGGAGTCAGTAGTGAATAAGGAAGGCACGATCCCTGCCTTCTAGGACTTTTAAAGCTTTAGATCTAAGCTAATCATTTCAGTTACTTACAATTTACTAAAAGTATAATCTCTGATTCCTGTGACATATCTTCGATCTCTCTCCTCTCTCAAATACTACTATAGTGCTTTTAGTTGATTCCAGATAATCTGGATTTGTGCTGTCCAGTGGGTAGCTACTGGCAACACATGCCTATTTATATTTCTATTTAAATTAATTATAATGAAATAATATTTAAAATTTAAAATATTTAAAATATAGTACAAAATTTAGCCATCCTTTAAGTGCCTAGTATCCAGTCTGGTCTGGATTATATGTTCCTTCAGGGTAGAAAGCACATCTGCATTTTCTAGTGTACTTATGCACTGTGCTACTTCTAGAAGGTACTCAGTAATGTATTTTGTTGATGAATTAAATATGTACTTGTTGGGTAATGATTGGCTGTAAAACCCCATTATATACAATTGAACCTTGAACAACCCAGGGACTCAGGGTGCCAACCGCATGCAGTTGAAATTCCACATATAACTTCTTACTTGCTAAAACCTTAACTACTAATAGCCTGCTGTTGACTTATAGCCTACTGGTAAAATAAAGAGCCAATTAACACGTGTTCTGTATGCTATATATATTGTGTACTGTATTCTTACATTATGTAGGCCAGAGAAAAGAAAATGTTAGGAAGAAAATCATGAGGAAGAGAAAATACATTTACAATCCCATACTGTATAAAAATCTGTGTATAAGTGGACCCGTGCAGTTCAAACCCATGTTGGTCAAGGGTCAACTGCTCTCTTCAGTTTATCTGATGTAAAAGTGAGACAGTTTCCTGGACCAGTGCCGGCCAGTAGGACTTTCTGCAGTGATGGGGATGCTCTTCTGTCTTGTTCTGTACGGTAGCCACTGGGTCCCTCTGTCTGTGCAGCAGCTGACATGTGGTTAGTACAGCTCAGGAGCCCGGAGGTATTTAAATGTCAGTTTTCTAGCCACAGGCACCTGGTGGTTACCTCACAGACACCACAGAACCAGACTTTGAATTTAAAAATGTTTCACTTTAGTGAAGTCATCACCGTAAGATGTACTTATTTTGTGGATTAGATGTGGATTAATTAGATTCTAAAGTTCCACTTGGATACAGAATCTAATTGGAAACTGAAATAGCATTTGTGAGGGCTGTGCTTGTTGCCATTAACATCCTCTGAGGGTTGCCTTGTTACTTCAGATGTGTGCTTGCTGCCTTCTGTTGATGTGCCCGGAGTGGACTTTTTTTTTTTTTTTTTTTTTAAGTAGGCTCCATATCCAGCATGGAGCCCAACTTGGGGCTCGAACTCATGACCCTGAGATCAAGACCTGAGCTGAGATCAAGAGTCGGATGCTCAACCCCCACCCCGAGCCACCCAGGCGCCCCTGGAATGGGCTTTAACGTGCCATTTATGGTGGCTCTCCCTGCAGGGTTTGGTTCCTCCATGAGAGTCTTTGTTCTTGGAAGGAAATGGTTTCTTTAGGTGTGTTGAAGTGGTTGGTTCAGATATTTAGATTGTGTATCTTTATTTAACCACACTTAGTCTTTTTTTTTTTTTTTTAAGATTTTATTTATTTGACAGAGAGAGACAGTGAGAGAAGGAACACAAGCAGGGGGAGTGGGAGAGGGAGAAGCAGGCTTCCCGCGGAGCAGGGAGCCCGATGCAGGGCTTGATCCCAGGACCCTGGGATCGTGACCTGAGCCAAAGGCAGACGCTTAATGACTGAGCCACCCAGGCGCCCCAACCACACTTAGTCTTAATAGTTTCTTATGAGTACTTTCTTTCTACCAAATTTATTCAGCTTCCTTTTTAGTAAGAATAAATATACGCTCCTATGGAACTAGGAAGTTAAACTGATCTATAGCTGCTGAATGTGCTGAGTTTTTTTTTTTAAATGGTGTTTACACAAGCTAGCAACTAATTTCACCTTGTTTTTCCTTTAAGATTGAAGAAATAAAGCTTTCAAAAATGTTTGATTTATTTTCTTAATGATTCGTATTCCATCATAGTTGTAGTAATTTGATGCCCAATTAGATCTTAGAAATCTAAATAGACTCTTCTATTTTTGTATTAGGATTTAATAAATATCTGTGTTTGGTTTTGGAAAGTGTTTAGCCTTAAGCATCTGTTTATATTCACTGAATCTTGAGCAATAGTTCTCAAACTTGCATAGATGACAGAGTCTGGAAGTAGTTTCATTCTTTTTTGAAACACTATGAATTGTAATATATTAAATTATCATCTGTATAGTTTGTTCAAAATCAGATAGTATCTACACTAAAATTTAAATTAAGGTAAGTAGTACCAAACTATAGGTTTAAGAAAAATTTAATGGCAGGGATGATTAAAATGAGAACATTATACCCATTTACTACTTCTTCCTCCCATTGGAAGAGAACTGCTGTTTTATTTCAGTGATGAAAAACCATCAACTTAGAATACCACTTCTTCTTGTGTCTGGATTTGAGAATTGTTTTATTCAAGAAAAATGAATAATACAAGGATCAAAATTGCACTGGATGAGTATGAGTGTTTGCAGGCCAACTGGCTTCTTTTATTATTTTATTCCATCTCTAAACATTGTTCTCTCATTTTTTCTTAATTCTTAGCACATCCACATATGTTTATATGAAAACTCATTATTGCTTATAGTAGAATTACCCGATAAGTTTATTAAAGTGTCTCTAACGTGTGTATTTTTCAGTCGTACAGATGACTTAGGAAATCGGTTGACCTATCTTTCATTGGTGATTGGGGCCAGACACAGAGGGTCTAGTTGTCTGGAGTAACCCAGGGACTTGCCTGGAGATGAAAAGCTCCAAAGTAAAACTTGTCCTTGACAATTACAAATACATTCTTCACATCTTTGAATCCAAGTCTTTGTTACATGTCTCTCTGCTCTGTTCTTTCTAAGCAGCAGACCTCTTTGATGTGTCTGTTCCGCCTAATGAAGGAATGTTTAAAACGAGTAGGTACATGTGTGTGTGTGCACGGGTGTGCGCATGAGATCATTTAGGCTTTAAAATATTATTAATATTAACGAGATGGTTGGAATTCTTGTAACTCTTATCAGTTTAGGTTGATGCACGGGATAATTCTTACTCCATTTCATTTTCCGCTTAGGAAATATTTCTGAGTTTGAAGGCTGCTTTGGAGAAATACCATGAAGGCATTGAAAAGGCCACAGAGGACTGTGGTGCTCAGTTAGAGCAGAAGACAGGTGAACTGAAGAAGAGGATGTTCAGGACATCGGCCTGATGGACACAGTCACTTGGCTTCCTATAAACAGCTCACCGCCTTCATTTTACCTTTGGAAAGGGAACAGTTAAATTGAAGTCAACAGAAGTATCAGAAGCAACACATAATATTCTATTCCTCTCATAGGTTGTTACTTTGTAAGATAATGCATTTAATGTAAACTTTTCTTAACTTATAATTCAAATAACTTGTGTAGTGATTCATGTCTCTGCCCCTTGTAAGTAGTTGGAATAAAACTAAAATAGGTGCATTTGAAAGATGTACTTTTTCTTTTGTTTTCCGGGCTGTTGGTGCTTTGTTTGTGGACATCAGGGGGTGTAGTATTTCTGATCATTGTGGTTGGGATCTCATTTGATCCTCACTTGGGCAACTCTGGGTGCAATTTTTTTTTTTTAAGATTTTATTTATTTATTTGACAGAGACACAGCAAGAGAGGGAACACAAGCAGAGGGATAGGAAGAGGCAGAAGGAAAAACAGATTCCCTGCTGAGCAGGGAGCCCGATGCGGGACTCAATCCCAGGACCCTGGGATCACGACCTGAGCCGAAGGCAGATGCTTAACAACTGAGCCACCCAGGCGCCCCTGGGTGCATATTTTTATTACTGCTTTATGGGTGAAGTAACCATGAGGGTACTGAGATCAAACAGCTGAGCCAGAATTTGGGCGGTGCTCTGTAGGGTGCTGGAGTCTGGAATGTTCCCCCTATACCACACTTTCTAATGTGATCATTTGAAAGAAAGTTTGAGTGTGGGCTTCTGCCCTTGATCCTCAGCTTCTTACTCCCCTTTGAAAACTTGTATCTACACCCACAGCTCCAATCACAATGGAGACATCCATGCAACTTTTACTGCATTATGTACATTTAATTACATTTTGCTTATTTCTCCTGAATTTCACACTTGCATGTCCAATAGTCAGTAGACGTTTTTAACCTTTTGGCATTCTGGCCGAGCCTAATGGACCCTCTCAAAATAATGTTTTTCGTGCATGAAGTAAAACACAGGATTGCAAGGGGAACCGATGAGATTCAAATAAGATTATCAAAATGCTTAACACATGTTCTGCTAAATAGTACCGCTAACTACACATAGTTGGAACCCCTCCATTTTCCCTCTTGTGTACCTCACTCCTTTTTTTTTTTCTAAATATTTTTTATTTATTTATTTGACAGATAGAGAGCACAGGTAGGCAGAGGGGCAGACAGAGGGAAAAGGAGAAGCAGGCTCCCCGCTGAGCAGGGAGCCCGATGCGGGGCTCGATCCAGGACCCTGGGATCATGACCTGAGCTGAAGGCAGTCGCTTAACCGACTGAGCCACCCAGGCGCCCCTCACTCCTTTTTTATAACATTTAGTTAGCAAGAACTGTGGATCAATGTACACAACTCAGCTTCTCACATCTTCCCTTGTGCTGCAGTTTGCATTGTCCTTTCCTACCTGAGAAGCTTGTGATGACCACCTCACCAGGCTCCTGGTCTCTACCCACCCCTACCCCCCCAGGCATCTGGGCGTTCTAAACTTGCAAGTTAGATTATGTCAATGATTTGCACAGTTCTTTTGGATATTCAAACTGCTGCTGGGGTGCCATGGTGACCTCACAGGGGAACCATGGAACAGTTGAAATTTGCAAGGGAAGCATAGAGATGGTGACTTTCTATTCGACACCACTGCAAACTGCTAGCCCAATGTAGCTCAGTTTCAAAGTCAGATCCCACTGCATTCCTTTCAATGATAACATCTTGATGAAGTGGGTTTCTGGCCTTTGCTGTGATAATAAGTGTCACATTCTCATGGAATAAGAAATGAGGGTGGTGATGTCCAATCTGACTGCAAAGTTTGAGAACTTGGGCACTGTCCAGTAGGTACACACATCCAATAAATAATTGGTTATTTAAGGGTAGAATAAAAATACTTAAAGTTTTTGTGTTATTCTTCCTAAACACACATTGTTAGAACAGAAATGCCCAAGAAGTTGTTTTAATCTAACTACTTAATAATGGACCCGTTAAGTGTTTGTTGTTGTTTTTTTGGCCAAGGGGCACAGTGAAAGAATTTCCGAAACAGAAAGGGCTTCATGAACTGAGAACCTCATGGGACCTCTCACTTAAGGACAAAGTAACTGCGCCTGAGTTTTAAGACCCATCTTAATCCAGACTCCTGCCTTGTCTCTTGCCGCTTCTCATCAGAGCTTTATCCTGGAGTGATCCCGGGCACATCACACCTGCATGCGTTTGTACCTGTTTCCTCCCTTAGCTTCTGTTTTTCCTTTGTATGTTCAACTGGAAAACACTCATTTTTCAAGTCTCAATCCAAACTACAGCTGAAATGCCCTTTTAAACTTTGTCAGGTTTTCCTTTATGTCTGTTACGATTTTCATTAATTTATATCACTAATTTTTTACACATCTTCACTTGCTAGACTTTCTTGAGGCTGTGTGTGTCTCTCTGTTGTTGTTTTTTTCCTCTCTCTCTCCCTCTCCCATACTTCTAGGATAGCGTAGAGCTGGGCACCTGGTAGTCACTTATTCTGTTTCCTTAAGGAACTGCCATTTTTCTCTCCCGTGACCAAATAATTTGTCCATTGAGGTCAGGTTTATCTAAATCCAGCAAGAAACTTGTATCTTCTGTGCATTTTTTTTCACACCAAACCACTAGTTTGCTAGCTTCACTCTCCCTTCCCAGACATAAAAAATCCACCTTTAAGAAGCCCTCAGTATAATCCACATTAAAACCTATGTTTGGCTGTTTCAATTGAAGACTACATTACAGAATTTGAGATTTTTTTTTTTTCCCAAAGCCTCCTTGAATATATTTGACTTCCTTGGGCTGTGTAGCATTTTAAAGTGTATTAACAGAACAACGACTGCTCTGAAGGAAGGAAAGAGCAGTGTGTGTATGTCACATAGGCTGAGGCCTGATCTCGAAGGAAATTCTGCCCATATTTAGACTCTAGGCATCTTTTATGAGTCCAGCTATATGTAGCTATATGTAGAGCAAATATAATTTCAAATTGAACTGGCATATTTCAAGGAGCTAATCCATTTTATGACAAAGCAAGGGAAATTGAAATATGTACCTTGCAGGCTGAAGTTAATACATCTGATTTTAGCTTAACGGGATGTTTCCTATTTTTAGTAAGACCAGAAAAGTTTTATATGAAATTCCATTTCAAATTCAGGGCCCGCCACCGACTTCAATTAAGTTGGCTCTCTCCCTTTGATTGAGACTGGCCTCTCATCTTCCTACCGGTATTGCCACCAGGGGGCATGACATAGCTTGCATGACCAATGCCGGAATAACCTGATTTTAAGATCTGAAAGCTGAAAAATTTAAAGTGATAGTTACAACTCGAAAAAAGCATCAGAAGGAACCCGGAGACAATCTATTTAGAGTCAAAATAGGTTCTAAGCAGTAACTTAAAATTATTTAAAAGTCTGCTTACAAGGATGACTCAACACAAAGCTCCGATTTCTGACCCTATTTTATTATCTTTTTAAGATTATTTTATCTAAATAATCCTCCTAGTGCTTGGTGCTGGATTTCCAGCTCAGATTTCATGCAACTCTTAAAACTGAATTTTCCCGAGACAAGAATTTGAGATACCCCATACAAAGATTAGCAAGTCACTTAGGAAAAGAAGCTCAAAGACTGGCATTGAGGACTCTGGGGGACAACCTTTTTTCTGATAAGATGATAAAGTCAGTCTCTACCACCGCATCCTCCTCTAATCCATTCATACTGCCACCCCATAGATCTCCCTTTGGAGGTCCCCTTTAGTCATCTGTTCCCCACTGCTCTACGAATCTTTGCTGCTCACCTCACCATTTCGGGAACAGTCCGTTGTCCTCTTTGAAGAACAATGTTGCAATGGAGGGAGTTCAGTGTAGCGCAGCAGTCCTCAGACTGTGGGAGTGTAACATTTGCCTGGCGTACTTGTCACACATGGCTTGATGTGGTGGGTCTCGGGGAACCTACACTTGAAACAAGCACACTAAGTGACTCTTACAGCACTGATCCTCAGGGATCACTTTAAGAAGTGCTGCTATGTGATTAAGAGCATTGGCATCAGAATCAGCCCTCACAGTACTTACTTTATTATAAAATGGCAATAGTAACTACATCTCTAGCTTGTAAGGACTGAGGGAGTTTGGGAAGACAATTAGCACAGAGCCTGCCACATAGCAAATATTCCAGGGATAGCCGGTGCCGTTATAGATATAACTGTTAGGACACTGCTCCGGGGACCAATCTGATGCGCTTTCTACCTTCCGCACTACCTCGACTGCAATCTTTTACACTTACTTGGTGATGAATGAGTAAATGTTCGCTGAATTAAAGGATCTAGTCTGCTTGATCACAATGGGCACAAGACCTCAAAATAAACAGTTCATAGGGAAAAACATTAGCTTTGTACTTTTAGTGCAAAGAACAAAGATCACGACACTTTCACCTTACCAGGGAAAAGCCGCAGGTACATTCATAGAAAAGGTGCAAACTTCCCTTGGCTCCACAGGGTGTCGCTGCTGGCTCTTCTTTCCAGGTTGAGCAGAGGTAAGGAAGGCATTAGCAGGTCTCAGACCTCACTGAAATCACCTGGATGCTCCACCAGCTTAAGGCTCCGGCTCCGGCTCCGGAGTTTCTGATTCAGAAGGGCTGGGGTGGGCCTCTGGAATGTGCCTTTCAGTCAAGTTCCCAGGGGAAGCTGATGTTGCTGGTTCAGGATCCCAGTTAGAGAACCACTGCTTTAGGGGAATCCACCCATAGCCGGGTTAGGGTTTTTACAGATCTCCTATGTGTTCAAGTCACTGAGATCTCTTGTTGAAATGAAGATACTCACTCAGTCGGTCTGGGTGAGACCCGATAACCTGCATTTCTAAAAAGCTCATAGGTGATACTGGTGCTGCTGGACCACAGACCACACTTGGAATATGAAATTAGCAGCCTCTCATCATTGGTTCCGTCTTCATAACGCCGGGTTCTTTGCCCTTCAAGGCTGAGATGATGTACGTGGTGCAGCGGCTGCGCCATCGTCAGGCACTTTATGTGTGTTGGCCATCATGAAGACGAGGCATTTAGCACAGTGGTTCAGGACGCAGGTTTAGGAAAGACCTTCGAAATCCATGTTTACAACTGACCAGCCGAGCGAACTGGGGCGCATTCCGGAATGGCCCTGAGCCTTCGGTTTCTCAAGTGTGAATCAGGGATTATAGTGTCTTTAGGTTGCTGTGAGGATTAAATCAGATAATAAATGTGAACTACTTAGCACTCTTTGTAAATGGCTGTTGTTACTGGTAAAGCTCAAGAAGTTGAGGTGATAAAATTAGCTGTGGCCGTGCGAGGTGAGCTTTTATAGTTTGAAAGAAATAAAATCGAAGCAGAAAAATAAGCCCTGCTGTACTCGCGACTCTGACTATCCACTACCCACACCAACGTTCATTTATGGCTATGGATGGGGTCTGTCGCCAGGCAAAGGAGAAAGGATTCAGAAAGTACTGAGATGCTTAAAGTCATCCTTTCGAGGAGATTTGAAGGAAAAAAAATGTCATGGGAATGTTAATATCTTCCTAAAAGTTCTCAGAAGTCAGCTGCATTTTTCCAGGAGGGCAAAGCTGTCCAGTGTCACCAAGGCAAGTTTATATCAGTTCTTCAGAGGCCAGAATTCATGTTTTCATCGTTAGAACTTAGCACATAAAGGAAGTGAAATAATATTTGGTGAAGAAACTTCACTGTCTCCAAGGGGATAATGGACGGCCCCTCGTCAGGTTCTTCCATGAATTCTCTGCTTTCCCTGGAAGGTCCCCCTGATGGGGCTGTCACTGTTGTAATTTTAGTACTCATGCCCCACCTTCAGGAGACCCCTGTGTCCTGGGCAGGCCAGGACGGTTAGTCTCCCTAGACATGTCTTATCTCCGAAGCCCCATTCACCCCATGCTCCTCTCTGTGGTTGGGCTCTCTTTACTTTCACAAAGTTTAGCCACCCACCTTCACTCAATAATTCAAGGGACATCTACCAAGAGTCCACCTTATTCCATGTCCAATCGGACTGCATGGAAAGAAGGGAAAGCATGATTTCTGCTCTCCAGAAGTATTCATGGACATTGTCAACTCTTTTTTTTTTTTTTTAAGATTTTATTTATTTATTTTAGAGAGAGGAAGAGAGCAGGAGTCGGAGGAAGGGCAGAAGGAGAGAGAGAATCTCAAGCCGACTCTGCACTGAGCATGGAGCCTGAAGTGGGGCTTGATCTCATGACCCTGAGATCATAACCTGAACCAAAATCAAGAGTCAGACAATTAACCGACTGAGCCACCCAGGTGCCCTGACATTGTCAACTCTTAAAGACTTTCTCTCCATCCAAATGTTGCTAGTCTTCCTTTTGCTCCAGTCCTTGTATTAGTAATCCATGGCTGTGTAACCCATTAGGTCGGCAGGCCCCAGATTCTCCTGGAGAGAGCTAGCCCATCCTCTGCCAATGCAGAGAAGGGTGACTTTTTTTTGCTTGTTTTATGTTCAGGGGAAGGGAAACTGCCAAAGTTCCTATGAGTGAAGATTCTTTTTCCAACTGCCCAGAAAGGTGGGTGGGGAAGCAAGGTCAGAACCCCACGTGCCCTCCCACCCTACAAAGCATATGCCTAGGGGTACACTGTGCTCCCTCACACCTGTCCATCTGTGGGATCTAGGTGTTCAAGGAAAAAAGCTCCTCTCTTCTACACAGAATCCCCCCAGCCCTGGCAACACATCCCAGCTCCCCTCTTTTGTTAAGCAAATGGAAAGGGGAAAAAAATGCCAACGTTGGAGTTTTGGCTAGAGCTTCTCCCTCCTGCTGTGACTTTTAACCATGCAGTGATGTACCAAGAAAGTTGGTGGTGTTCTAGGACTCTGTGTAACTATAATTTCTCTATATCTGTAATTAAAAATATAAAAATATTAAAGAGTTAGTTAGTTATTTGAAAAAAATATTTTCTCCCATATAGGATCTGACTTTTTTAACTTTTAACAAAAACAATCAGATATCTATTAGCCACATTTCCAGAATTTTGGAGCCTGCAGGATGAACTCTACAGCCAGATGTGATTCCAGAGATTTAGATCTGTAGATTCTGGGAAGCACGCTTTGGATCCCTAGTTGGGGTTCCCTTATAAGAAATACAAATACAGCTCTTTTCCAACTTCTGTTTCTATTGTGGCCCTCTGGGATTGCCACCAACCCCATGACCCATATGCATCTTGGTTCATTTCAATTTTTCTTTGAAACTTAAGACCAGCCCATCCTACCCTAGTCCCAGTGATTTGACGGTTACCAAGCATGTCCCAAATAGTTGACTTACTTTCCAAAGGTGATTTCAAAGTAAAACAGGCCCACTAAGTCAGTTCTGCCTCCATCAACCCCAGGAGAAATGTCCCCTCGAAGTCTTTGAAATAGATCATTGGCATGCATGGGTAGGCAGTACTGCTATAAATGGAACAGGGCTAGGAATCCAGGTCAGACATGGAGTACCCACTGAGAAGTTTTCCCTGACTCTTAGAGATAAAATTACTCCTCATTTTCTACTTCCCTGAAGGCTGCCATTTTTTTTTTTTTTTTTACTGGTTACAAGAGAATTTCTACTAAGGAATTATAAACATCTGACATGGGATCCTAGCCCAGAAACCCTGAAACAACAGGCTATGTTTTAATTGATAATGCTACCAAATCACAGCACTAGTTTCAATGTAATGAAAACTCTATAGTGTTAATTTCTCAAGAGCTAGTTGAACCTATTCTGGATATTCAGAATATGAAGCAGACTCTTTAGTGTTTAAAATATTTGGTTGTAATACTTAACAATCAAAATCTTTACGTAATGATTGAATGTGAAGGTATTTCTGTTTTCCTAAAAGAAAGGTATTATATTTCAGACTTATACAAGGTTACTACTATAATAAACATCCCTGTACCATCCCCTAACTTAAAAGAGAAAGCATGAATGCAATTAAAGCTCTTTCCATAGCCCCACGGTGACCAACCCCCCTCACTGCTTTCAAGTAACCATTATCCTGAAATTGTAGTTTATTATTTCCATGAATTTCTTTATACTTTTACTGCTTATATGAAGCATCCCTAACAATACATGGGCATAATGTTGAATGGCATGCTTTATATGTTCTTCTGCAACTTGCTTTTTTCACTTACTGGGAACAAATTACAAGTGTTGGCTTTGTTTCATTCACTGGTATATCCATGGCACCTAGAACTATGTGCCCAACACAGAGTGGGTATTCAAGTATTCCCGGACCAAGTCAGCATTATATTTGTGAGCTATGTCTATATTTATATGGATATCTTTTGTTTCATTTTTACTTCTGTGTAGTATTTCACTGCATGGTTATATCATATACTCCCATCAAAGGACATTTAGAGCATTTCCTTTTTTTTTTTTTTTTTTTGCTATTGCTATTATAGTTGTGTGTGCTATGAAAATTTGTTTACCTTTCTATGCACATAGTGACATTTCTAGGATATATATCAAGGAGTAGAATGATGGACTCTCCAAAGTGGTTTGCCATTTTATCTTAGTGCCAGTGACATTTGTGCATTCTAAAGATTTCCTACCTTTTTCACACTAGGTATAATCAGAAGTCTTAATGTTGGTCATTGGGGTGAATGTGAAATGACATTTCACTGTGTTTTTCATTTTTTATCTTCCTGTTTACTATTGAGGATAAACATTTCATATGTTTATTGGCCATTCATCTTTCTTCTTTGGGTAATTACCTGTTCATATTTTTTGACCACATTTCTGTTTGGATACCTATTTTTTTCCCTTGCTGCTTTCAAGAATATATGTATTTTTAATTCTGGGTACCAGCCTTTGCCAGTTTACAAATGTCTTATTCCATTTGTGGCTTGTCTTCATTTTCTTTTCCCCACAGCATTTGAAAAACTTGCATTGTAGTACTTATTCCACTGAATTGTAATTTTTAAATCCATTACACCCATTAAATCCATTAAAAATACTTCATCCACCAGATTGTGGAGTTCTTGAAGGCCAATTATCATTCATTGTGCCTTGTATGTACTGGGGCCTAGTAAATCCTTTGATTTGGGGTTTTGAAATGGATAGGGCTCTGCCCTCAGGCAAAGTGAAAAGCAGCAAATAGGGAGTAGTCCAGCAGTGGGTAAACCATAGCCCATGGGCCAGACCAGACCACTCCCTGCTTTTGGAAATAAAGTTATATTAGAACACAGTCACACTTATCACTTATAGCTTGTCTATGGCTGCTCTCTTGTTACAGTGGCAGAATTCAGTAGTGGGGACAGAGACCACATGGCCCACAGGCCCAAAAATACTTAATGTCTGGGTGTACCAGGGAGAAACTTAGCATGTCTGACTCCATATTGCTTCTATTTCCCTTGCTGCTGTGACCTAGAGCTTAGAAACTTCCTAAGTGGAAGTTTAGGCTGCACACTGGGCATGTTACAGCTGAGATTTGCAAAAATGACTTTTTACCCACAACTACCTTGCTTGAGGAGTTAAGGAAGTGGGTGCAGAAATGACTAAGTATGTCTAAAATTTATGGGAACGACATGACCAGATTCCCATATGCAAAGATCAACTGACCAAGGACAAAGAAGTCACAACCTTCCTCGGGTATCTACAGAGATCAGTCACCTTTTGACACCAACCCCCTCCCGCATCCCCCTTTTCCTGACATAAAAGAAGCTCAAATTTCATGTCCAGAGGAGATGATCTTTGGGACAACGGTCTACCATCTTCCCAGTTTGCTGGCTTTCCCAGTAAGGTCGCTGTCCTTACCCCAACTTGACCTTGCCTCTTAACTTATTGGCCTATTATGCAGCGAACAAGACAAGCTTGAACTCCATTATGTGGCCCTTTACAGAGGAAGTTTGTAATCCTTGGTCCAGCAGATAAAGGTGATGTAGTGGGAAGCATGTAATGATGACATACTTATGGCTTCAAAAGAAAAAGTGCACCTAATCTCTTCTGTCATTTTCCTAACATCACCAGCCTATGTATGTCACAACTCCTCACCTCATCCTATTTTAAAAGTTCAGTAACAAAATATACAGAATATTTTAAAATAATCTAGGGGCACCTGGGTGGCTCAGTGGGTTAAGCATCTGCCTTCGGCTCAGGTCATGATCTCAGGGTCCTGGGATGGAGCCGCCACAGGAGGCTCCCAGCTCAGCAGGGAGTCTGCTTCTCCCTTTCCCTCTGGCCCTCCCTCTGCTTGTGCTCTCTCGCTCTCTCTCTCTCTCAAATAAATAAATAAAATCTTAAAAAAAATAATCTAAATTAATGTAGGCCCGCGATGATGCCATCATTCTATCTTTAACCCATCAATACAGAAATGGGTATTATTTCATAAAAATTCCTACCAAAAATTGCCTCCAGGGTCACCAACTACTTAGGAACAGAGAAAGTGTCTTTGAATTCCTTTGTCACCTCCTTCCCCTGCCTTCCTCTCCCCACCTCCCCCTGCACCGCAGTCAGTGCTGCTCATGAAGGTCACTCCATAAATGTGGACTTAGGGCTGCTGATAGTATAGCACGTTATTTACCTGGTTGCACTTTGTAGGAAATAATTGGGGCAGAGAGAGGGGAACGAGGATGGGGGGTGGGGGCCAAGGGACAGGGGGAAGCAATGAAGAATGATGGTCCTGAAAGCATTTGCTAATTTACAGCTTCTGGGGCTGCTGAAACCACTTTCAGATTTTGCAGCCTTTGACATTTCTGCAATTTTTCCGTGTCTTTGCTGCGGTTCCAGGACCACAGATAAGAAACCCTCAAACCTTGCTCTGTTCTGTAATAATGAGATTGGAAAGAAAAGATCTTCTTCATCTTTTTAACATTAAAAAAAATACTAGTCAAAGCCCAGGAGTTCAACAAATATTACTCATGTCGTTGGCAAGAAGAAAAGGGTACTTTTGAATTTAAAAAAAAAAAAAGGACAAGACGAACACAGAAGCATTGTTTGCATATCAGGAAAATTAATCTACGTAGGAAAGTGTGAGAGCCTGCAATTCAGAAAGCAAAGAATTAGGACAGCCCAGCTGAGAATAATTTTCTAGCCAGTTAATTTAATTGCATAAATCATTCCTTTGTTAGCAATAAAGAGATATAATTAAAATGAGATTGCCTCTAGTTTCTATTCTCTAGAAACTAAAGGAATTGATTTTGGGCAAAGCATTCTTCCAAATACCGGATCGGCAAATTACATTTACCTTTTTAGAAAAGCTAAATTATTTTGCCGTAATATCATGGTGGGTTTAATTAATTATAGATCTGCCATATGATCTTAAAGAAATAATTTATTTAATGTCCTCAGAACAGAAGTTTGCAATCATGTGTATATCCCTTTGGTAGATGGTGTGCAGATTTTTACAAACAGGTCAGAAGTTTAACAGGCAGCTGTCAAGAGGAATTTGAGGCAGTATAATGATTGTTTGGGGTTTGGATTTGCTGTCCCTATTTAAAATAAAAAACGCCACTACTTAGTATTGCATAATTTAACTGAACTCATTTAGATTGGCTTTATTCTAAAACTGCTACTAGTAATTATTTGCTGTCTCTGAACCTTTGGGATTTAGAGCCTATAATTGTCTATTAAATAGGGGGAAATCAGATCAAAGAAGAATGCAGAAAGTCTCCTGCTATAAGGAGGTCTGCTGATCAGTCAATTGAACGTCAGAGAGAATTGCAAGCTGTGACAGAGAAGAGGCTCATTTTTATGATAATGAATTTGAATTTTTTAAAAATGTACTAAACCCTACCTGCTTGCTGCAGAGTTCCTTGGCATTCCTTGGCAACAGGGAATGCCATCAGCCTTCAGGGGGCCTGGGCTCCTGGAAAACCATGTCCCAGAGCTACAGCTGCCTTGGAAGTTCTCACACCACGTCCAAGCCTCCCAGAGGCAGGTGCCCCTCTTTCCATTTTAAATTTCAATCACTAATCACTTTCACGTTAGTGGTTACTGGAGAATAGTGAGGCACCTTTTCCTCGGGAGGGCTAGAGTAAAGGCTTCGATTGGACTGCTAATAAGGATATTTGAGAGAGCGAGAAAGCACGCACATGAGAGGGGGTCGGGCCAGAGGGAGAGGCAGACTCTCCACTCAGCAGCAGGGAGCCTGATGCGGGACTCGATCCCGAGACTCCAGGATCATGACCTGAGCCAAAGGCAGTCGCTTAACTAACTGAGCCACCCAGGCGCCGGGATTGCTAATGCTTTCTTTCTTCACTTAGAGGATGGTACATGGATGTCCACTATTACAATGTAGCAACATTACATATTTCTGAAAGATAAATACCTTTCTTAAAGGAGAACAGAGTGTTGTGAAATGCTCAGATTCATTTTTACACTGGATACAATGTTCTGTGCGGCTGTTGGAGGTTTACATTTTGACCTGTTACAATAAGAAGTACACCACCGTTTATCTGAATTCCTGGCTCCTGAGAAGGCAGCCGGAGGAGAAAATCAGCCCAGTGCTCAGGGGAAATGAAATCTTCCTGCATGATTTCTACTGCTCCCTGAAGATCTTCCCAAGGGGCTGGACAGTGAGGAAGACTATCTAGACACCTCTGCACCCCACATTCACTCCCCAGGACAGAACCATTGGATCCGAGCACCTTCTGCCTAAAAATCAAAAAGATTCCCGTCTGGACCAGGGCCGTTGCTGTGGTGGACACTTGGATCGGGCTTTGAGAGCAGGGTCCAGCCCTCGGGTTCCAAATGCCTGCTGGACTTGTCACCTAACGCCACAACTTTTGGTCTCAAATTCTTCCCCTTGGCTCACTACCAGGCACCTCGACCCACTGGCTGGTCCTTGTCACCCTATCAGTGTGCTCAAAACAAAAACAAAAACTGGCATTACCTCCTTCCCTATACCTAGTCTTTGTGACTAAAACCATTGACTTGAGCAGGACATCAACACAGCAAAAATAACTAAAAATTAATGTGAAGTTAGTCAACAAATGCTCTGATTTATTTGGAAAGTCTAGACTGAAAAATTAATGTGGAGGACATATTGAGCAATAAAACGATGGTTTTAGCCAAAATTGTTATGGACTGTAAATACTATTACATTGTTAGCATTAGAAACAGCTCTTACTCTGGAGCAGTTTCAAACTTATCACCCGATTCTGGATCATCTCTGCTAATTAATCCCAATTTCAGGCAATTCGGCTCCTGTTCCGTATATTGTTTTTCTTAACCCACATCAGTCAGGTGGAGATTCTGACTTGCTCCCCCAGTACTGTGGTTTTGGTTATTCTATCGTCTACAGTAAATATACTTTCTATTCAGTGAGTTTACTCACGGGTGGCACAGACAATGTTGCTAATTGAATGGATCAAGGGATATCCCAAGATGCAACACCCAGGTCCTTCAAATGTGATAGATATAGATACTTCCAGATGTATCTATCAGTGTTACCAGGTCTAGCTAGAAGACTTAGGACATCCTGGGCCATCTCCTGAGTGTGTGGTCTGATTTGGGGACATCATGACATCCATTCTCATCATGTGGAGAGTGTATCACACACCCCTCCCCCCCAGATTACCAATGAAGGAACTTAGGGTCAGAGAAGTGTGATATCCCATGTGTAGCCCACACACAAGAAGTAAGTTGCCAACAGTTCCTGATAGCAGCCTCTGGCTTTCCTACTTTAATTCCCAATCAGTCTCCCGATGTGGACCAGCTAAGAGTGATTTTTAATTCAATTATTTTTCCATAGAAGGCTTTTATTTTTGTAATGTTTGAAAATAGGTTAAAAATACCCACCAGCCCACAAGCATTTTATGAACCATCAAGAGTTTTAAGGGCTTTATCTTTGCGAGTCCCAATAAGGGTTATTACCATTACTTGGTACGACCTGTCTCCGTGCTAGCATTAGGCATTTGGCCGCAACCACGGGTCAAGTGCATCACCTCCTCTCCTCGGTGTTCCAGACCACTACTACCCCCTCCCTCTTCTATGTCCCACAATATCCTTTCCCTGTCTCTTTGTGTGTCACAGTGGTTTGCTGTTACTTTCCTATATGAGAAACTCCACCCCCATCTGTGAGCTCTTGGGCTCATTCACTGTTTGATCTCCAACATCCAGCACCGTGTCTGGGGTATAGACACTCCATGACTCATTATTGTTGTTATTACCAATACGGGGGTGGGGGGAATCACTCCACATCCTTGGCCCCCACGGCATCCTCGTCAGGTCCCTGGCCTCCTGTATGCAATTCTCATCAAGAGGTATATTTCATGTGTTTCACCATGCTTCCCAAAGGACCTTTATCATGCTAGATATATAATAAATTTTGCAAAATGAAAATCATCCTGAGCTGTGCCAGGCCTTTCAGCAACTGCCAACTGTTTCAAGGATGTCCAGCATGCTTAATATCGGACATGGAAAACCGTCATGCCCCTCAGCGCCTGCGGCTGGCCCTCCTCAGGGCTGTGTCTGAGGTCCTCCATCTGTGGTCTACTCTTTCCCTCAGCTTTGTTGTCTGCTCTTCCATGATAGCTACATGTCCAACACAGACCTTCCTGCTGAGCCCAGACCCATGCATGTGCCTTTCTTCTGAGCACCCCCACTTAGATGTACTATAGGGACCCCATTCCAACACATCCAAAGTATAATTCATCATTTTCTTCTCCCCTTTTTAGCAAATGGTACCACCAGCTATCCAGTTGCACAAGACAAAAAAGAAGATAAAAACCTAACTGAGATTAAGCCCCCTGTGGCATCCCCACATATACCATATTTTTCCTATTGAAACACTCAACATTATTGAAATTATTAATAAATATCTGCCTTCCGCATTAGACTATAGGGGGAATTTTTTTTTTTCATTTCTATTCCCACAGCCTTGTGTAGTGCCTTTGCACATAATCGGTGCTCAGGAATAATTTGTGGAAGAATGCATGAACGAAATCAATGGCTCTGTTCTGTGGGGAATTTATTTTCAGATTGGACCCTAAATAGTAAATGGCACTTTCTCCCAAGGCGGCGGACAAACATCCTCTGTCATCGCAGCATGCAGGTGAACCAATGGGGCAGAACGCTGAGCTGCAGCACCAAGCAGACAGACAGAGAAGCTATTCCTAGGGTGGTAAGTAATTAGCGCACGTTTGGCAGAGTGTATTGGAAGGAGCAAACATCCTTCACAGTACTCTTGGAAAACACTCAGGACTTGGAGCTGAGAACAAACAATGCCCAACTGCAGACAGATACTAAGAAAAATCTTCACAGCGCCATGAGGACCTTGCTATTTGGAAGCATCACTCTGGAGAGACCAGTGTGGAGGTGAGGACAGAGGGTAATATATGGTGGAATCTCCTAAATTAGGGCTACACGGGAGAGGAATTTGGCTGTCTCTAGAACAGAGGGTTTTCTATGTTGTTGTTGTTTTTTCTCTTGGCCACATCAAGGTGAAGGGCATTTTTTTTCTAATTTCTTTTTTTTAAAGATTTTATTTATTTGACACACAGAGAGAGAGAGAGAGAGAGAGAGAGAGAGAGAGACAGTACAAGCAGGGGAAGTGGCAGGGAGAGGGAGAAGCAGGCTCCTGCTGAGCAGAGAGCCCAACGTGGGGCTCTATCCCAGGACCCTGGGATCATGACCTGAGCCGAAGGCGGATGTTTAACCGACTGAGCCACCCAGGTGCCCCATTTTTCTAATTTCTTAATGAGGAAGGAATTGAAGAGGAGTGTCCAAGTCCTATTTTATAGTTGCTCTAGCTGAGGTACAGGGAGTCCTTCCTCTGATGGTCAGATCCCTCCAAGTGAATATGTTCATTTGCAGTTCATACTTTAGGGTTTTCATAAAGTCTTCATTTTTTCCTAAACTCCAATATCCTTGCACATTTGGACTGGGAAGCTGCTACGGTGACTCGAACAGTCAAACTTTTGGCTCTCAACACAGCAAATTAGGAAATTGTGCTTAAAGAAGCTTATTTCTCTCTGGGTAAACTACACAAAATTCGATGGAGTCATTTGAAAGATAATGAAATCCACAAAATGACTCCCCCCACCAAAGCGCACCAGGGTGTTGTGAGGAAAGAGAATCCAGAGGGGGTTCGGGGAGACCGGGAGTTCCTCCATAGTTGTGCTGACTCAGACACCTGGCCTCCTGTCTGGGTTCTCCTGTGCCCATTCAGAGTCCCGCTGTTGCTCTGAAGAAGGGCCTTTGTCCTCCCAGCAAACACTTAACATCGGGGTTGGCACATGAAATGTAGGATGCCCAATTACATTTGAATTTCAGAAACACTACAAGTAATTTTTTTTAGTATAAGTATGTCTTACATTTATATTTGTTGTGTATCTGAAATTTAAATGTAATTGGGCATCCTGTAGTTTTTATTTGCTAAATGTAGCAATCCTAATTAAAATTATTCATCATTACAAGAAGAATAACATTTCTCTCGGTTGTCTCTACTCACCATCACAGAAAGCCATGGAAAGTTAGGGAAGTAAAGAACCTTCCCTGAGCTTTTACTAAGGTGCCAATGGCTGTCACAGGCAACACACACACAATACATTCCTTGGGCTTCTTAAGAAGGGAAAAGAACTGACCGCCTCCTGCGTGAGGTGGCGTCTGTCAAGGTGGCGATTGGATTTTCACACATGACCTTCCATTCATATCTCTGCTAGCATGGCGGTTTGCTGTGTTTTGTTGCATTTTTTTCCTCCTTTGGTAAGTCAGGCACTGACGAGGCTGTGAACTCAATTTTCGGAACAGGTGAAGTCTCTCAGTGGCGGGACCACAGCCCACATTACACGGGGACCATGAGGGGTCCCTCGAGAAGTCATAAACAACGAGCTGATTGATTGGCTCTAGCAATTTAAATATCTAGGCATTCATTTTAATTAAGCACTTCATTGGAAAACACATAACATAGACTATTGTCACTAGAACTGTGACAACTATATTGCAATTTTATAGCCCAAAATTTAATCAGCAGGTGCTGATTAATCCTGCTTTAAAAATCTTCCTTAGCAGGCAGTTGCCCAGATTCCCTACACTTCAAAAGGGGAAGAGGGTGGGGGGAGTTGGTCAGCACTGCTGAGAAAATAGATCGTTGTCCTTTTTACTTCTGCACCCGTGTTCTTTGGGAGTTTTGATCTCAGCTAAAAGCAAACTCTCTTTCTCAGCACCAGTGTCTCCATGACTATAATTTAATATTTTTGAAACCTTAAAAGAGAACGGCCTTTCAAAATGATCCTGCTCTGAGTTTATAAGGACTGGGTTTAAATGTTCATAGCTCGTGTACAGACAGTAAAAAATAAGCCCCCTCCATGTACCACCTTCCCGCCTGATCCCCCTCCTCATTTCAGTACTCTTTCCCCTCACCTGCAGAGGGTTCTCTTCTTGACCCATTCTCTTGCCTTCAAAGTCCCACCCTCCTTTGCTTGGCCAAATCCTCTTTATACTTCCATCAACCTCCAGCTCAAATGCCACTCCCTCTAGAAGCCTGCTCTGACCTCCACCCCAGGCTGTGATCCCACACCTGCTTTGATGTGTCTACAGCGCTAGATGAATGTACACTAGACAATACATTTCTCATATTAATTTCTATCTGCTTCTAAAAGCAAAGTTTGCTTTCAGAAGAGGGAAAATTGTGAAAAACTAAAAATCACCAGTCATTCCACTACTCCGAAATACAATGTTAATATATTGTTAGTATTACTTTTCAAACCTTTTTCTATGTTTATGGTGATTAGGTTAATTATAAAACATTTCCTCAGTTCTCCACCTCTATCTGTATTCTGGTCATTTGCAATGTCTTTGTGGCTCCTTCCATCGGGGGGGGGGTCGACTTTCCCTCCCTTTTGTCTGGGTTGAACTTGCGACCTTATATGGAAAGTGGACTATGGCAGACGTGATAATGTGCCAGTTCTGAGCCTTGTACCCTTCCCCTTTCTCTCTTGGAACCTCAATACACCATGAGAACAATCCCAGGCCGGCCTGATGAAGAATAAAAGACATTTGGAGAATGGATGAATTATTCCAGTGGAGGCCATCCTACACCAGCCAGCTCCCAACTGACCAGCTAATCAAAGATGTCCAAACAAACCCAGATGAGAAGAATTGCCCAGGTGAGCCCAGCCTGAATTGCCTGCAAAATTATGAGCTAAATAAATGGTTATTTTAAGTCACTAAATTTTGAGGAGCTGTTTGTTATGCAGCAGTAGCTTACTGATACATATTTTTACATGATAGAGTTTACACGATTACAATAAATTTATAGCTTTCTTTCCCCTTAACATTTTAATCATAATCATAATAGAAAATTTCTGGCCAAGCATTATGTTTATCACTATATGATAGTCTACGCTATGGATGTAGAATGAAATCTTACTATTTTCCTATTTTTTATATCTAGATTGTTTTTAAAAATTTTTATAATAGAGGGGCGCCTGGGTGGCTCAGTCATTGGGCATTTGCCTTCAGCTCAGGTCATGATCCCGGGGTCCTGGGATCGAGCCCCTCATCGGGCTCCCTGCTTGGCAGGAAGCCTGCTTCTCTCTCCCCCACTCCCCCTGCTTGTGTTCCCTCTCTTGCTGTGTCTCTCTCTGTCAAATAAATAAATAAAATCTAAAAAAAAAATTTTTTATAATAGAAAGCAGCATAATGGACATCTTTAAAGTAGAGGTAGAACTACCAGGCTAAAAGCCATATGAACATTTTGAAGGGCTTGGATACATAGTGACCAATTCCTCTGCAGAAAGATTACAGCTCTGTGCAAAGTCACTGGCGCTGCCCCAAACAGCTCATTTTATCCCAATCTTGCCACAGTCAAGTGTTACTTTGAAATAAATTGTTGAGGCACCTGGGTGGCTCACTTGGTTAAGTGACTGCCTTCGGCTCAGGTCATGATCCTGGAGTCCGGGGATCGGGTCCCGCATTGGGCTCCCTGCTCAGCAGGGAGTCTGCTTCTCCCTCTGACCCTCTCATGCTCTCTCTCTCTATCTTATTCTCTCTCTCTCAAATAAATATATAAAATCTTTTTTTTAAAGAAAGAAATTGTCAATTTGGTGGTCAAGAAATGCATCTCATTCTTTTTTATTTTTTAATGTGTCAAGTTGGAATGATATTCTTGTTTTATTAGCTATTTGACTTTGTTCTTTTGTGAGTGGGCTCTTCCTGCACGTTTTTC
Source organism: Callorhinus ursinus (assembly GCF_003265705.2). Lineage (NCBI taxonomy): Eukaryota > Metazoa > Chordata > Mammalia > Carnivora > Otariidae > Callorhinus > Callorhinus ursinus. The sequence goes on from NW_027397116.1 coordinate 1,628,199, forward strand.
GTCTTTCTTTTTTTAGTAGCTGGGCATTGATTTGTACATCCAGCTACTATTTATTTAATGACTACTAAGAAGCTAACATTACACATAAAATACCTCATCTAAATCCTCACGAAAAAAGTCTTTCAAGGCAAATTGTAGTATTCCCCTTTTTACAGATGGGAAAACTGAGGCCTGGAGAAATTTAAGTTTATACAGAGGAGGCCCAGGTTCTAGAGTCTGGTTTTTACCCTTGGATACTACTACTTGACTTTGTTCATCACAGTTTTGCAAGGTGTTTCTTGTTTTGTTTTGTTTTATTTTGTTTTGTTCTAACTTGTTTGTTGCCACATTATAGAGAGATTCTTTCTTTACAGGTTCATCTGTCTTTCCCACTTGACTGTAAAACTTCTTATGGTTGAATCATAGCCTTATACCTCCTGCACCTAACATAGTTCCTGGACATGATATACATCCCATAAACACTTGTCAAACTCAGTTCTTTGCTCTCACATTAACACTGATAACAAGATGGCCAAAGTTTTTGTCTGATGGACTGTTACATATATTAGAATAAACCCCTCCCCAACCAGATGTTATACAATAAGCAGGCTAATTACATTAGATTATTTTACTTTGTCAATTTGTTTTCCCAGAATGAGGGAGCAACTGATGCCAGATCCATGGTCTATAATCATGATTGAAAATAAATACCACTGGGTTTCAGTGTCCCCCAAAAGCCTACGATCTTGAACCCCTGAAGTAGAAAGTCATTCACAATACTCTTGAACCCTCTTCCATATGACAGGAATTTGGCCAAAGGTACATTGATGGTTCCTTTCCCCACCCCTCAAAAACTGTTAATGATCAATCCAACTATTCCTTGAAAAATTGTTCTGGAAAAAAAACTAAATTTAGTTACTGAAGACAAGACCTATGTCCAAGTTTCTTGATCTATTGGTTACTTAGAAAATAAGTTCCAAAGCTATGTTTCAGAGAACATCGAGCTAACATAATGATACATTAAACTGGTGATTCATTTTACCATGCCCGTTTAAAAATTGTGTGTGATTCCCCTGCTTTTAAATTCACCCTAAATTGGTCCAATTTTGACGTTTGTAAGTTTTCAGAAGGCCAGATTATACCCGTTATTTCTGTGGAAGGTTTTGGAAATCCTTGGTCAGAACAGAAAAATTCTGATCAGATTCATAAAAGGGAGCCTTTCTGATCTGCCTGTGTTTTTATGTGTGGGTACAGTTAAATCTCCTTGGAAACAGGAAGGATGATGCCCACATATATTTACACAATGAAATAGTTACCAGGTTAACAAATGAGTCCTCATAGGCAGTTACTAAAATTTGTGTGTATTTGCTTTTTAAAGCAAATCAAAATTAAATAAGCAAGACTCTTTTCTTTCCTGGTGGGATCCCTAGCTACCTTGGGGACAGACTGACAGAACTGCTAGCTTCAGCCTAGGGAAGGGTTGGAATCGCCTGGAAATGCTGAGCCGTTCCTTTGTATGAATGTGCAGCACCTGGCCCTAGTATTTTAAAACCCCCTGGAGAGAATCACCAGTTTTTTTAAAAGCTGAACAACAACTTGCTGGGCTCCAAACTAGGTCAGTGAGCAGAGAAGGTGGGAACTTTCTGTTAAGATCAACTTCTCATTATATTTAATAACGGTTTCAAAGATTAAGTGGGGGGGGCATGCTGACAGTGAAAGAATCCACTTTCTTAGAATAATGCACACAGGATTTCTCAAATGGAAAACCACCTGGCTCCAGAATTCTGAAGTCTGTTTAATGACAATCCAATAATTTTTCATTTATGTTTTACAGGAGGGGTTATTAACCAGTAGATTGGAATCCTCTAGCAAATATTATTTTCTCTTCAAAGTGTTTATATTATCAGGTTTCAGAAATATGTAAATAGATCAACTTGGTGGCATAGTGTAAGTAGCCTAGAAAAAAGGGTCAAATATATGTGAATGTATTAGACGATCATTGTGATGTTTCAAAATGATGGGAAATGGACAGTGTAGATATCAGAGGCTACTTACCTATAGAAGCTAAATTCCTTCCTTGTACCTTGGATAAAAAGTAAATGCCAAAAGAACTAAGCATAAATGTCAGAATTACAAAAATATGATAAAATCTTCTGTCTTCATTAATCCTACACACTTCCTTACATATTTATATCTGGATACTTTATACTTTTTCTGCTGATGTGTAAGCACAGGATATCTTTTTCAGTTACAGTTTCCAGTTGATTTGTTAGTATCAAAGAAAGTCGTTTAATGTTAATCTTGTATCCAGCCACTTGCTGAATTCTTTAGTAGTTCTAATAGTTATTTTTATTTCAGTTGAATCTCTTGAAAAAAAATATTTTTTATTTTATTTCATTAGCTGTTAATTCCAGAATATTGTTTAACTGGTGATGGCTGCAGGCATTTCTTTCATTTCTGGCTTTAGAGAAATACATCCACTGGCTCATCATATAATTTTACATTTGTTATGAATTTCTGTTTCATGCTTCTTCCTGTTTTTATAAATTTTCATTCTATCCTATTTTAATTAGAATTTTTGTTATGAATTAGATATTTTTTTTACAATCATTGTTCAATGTTTTTTCTCTTTTAAATAACATGAACATATTTAAGGTGAAAAACCACTGAACAATAGCTTTTTTTAATGCACTTAACAAAAATAACACAACTAATATCATTTATTGCTGCTTTTCCTCCCACTTAACCTTGGAACAAACTCTACTTGATCATGAATAATTTTTAATGCATTATATGACTATTTGTTAATGTTTTAGGTGGAATTTTTGTATCTAAATTTGTAAGTGATATTGGGCTATAAGTTCTATTTTGTGCTTATTTGTACCTTTTCTAATCTTTGACAATGTACACAATATCCTCTCCTAATACTGGTCTATTCAAATTTCCTATCTCATCTGGACTGTTTTGATAATTTAGTTTTTCTGGAAATATGTCCATTTCAGGTACATTTTTCAAATTGTTAGATTACATCATTTATATATTTTTAAAAATATTTTAGTTTTAACTGTAATTGTAAAACTTTCTTGCTGCTGAATTTGTATCTTTTTGTTCCCCTTCTTTTTTCTCATTTATTTCCTCTTTGAAATAAGTGTTCACACTTTTTTAAAATCATTACAGCTTTGCCTGTGTCTTTTTGTTATTTTCCAGTTTCATAGCATTGTTCTTACGAGAGTCTTGGAGTCCACTTTCTTTGTGGCCAACTGCACGAATATGTGTTCTCCTTCTGTAAGATACAAATTTCTATAATTCCATAAAACAAATGCACTATTTGTGTTAACCAATTGTTTCCTTATTTACTGAGCATCTACCATGTGCTGGGCATATATGAAGTACCAGGTTCACAGTGGCAACCAAACAGATACACTCCCTGCTTTAGAGTTATCTTTTTTTCTCTTCAATTTTTAATAGTTTTAATGAGATAAACTTTACATAAAATAAACTGTTCCCACTTCAAGCACACGGTTAGATGAATTTTGGCAAATGTGTGTACTCAAGAAACCACAATCCCAGCCATGATATGGGACATTTTATCCTTCCCTAGAGCTTCCTTGTGCCTCTTTGCCCCCCATCTCTTCTTCTGCTCTGGCCCCAGGCAACCACTGATCTCTATTTTGACACTGTAAATTATTTTGCATCTTCTAGAATTTTCTATTAATGAAATCATGCAGTATATACTGTTTTGTGTTTAGCTTCTTTCATTCAGCATAATGATCTTTGAGATTCATCCAAGTTTCTGTATATGTCAGTAGTTAATTCCTATTTATTGCTATGTGATATTCTATTGTATGGATACATCACGGTTTGCTTATTGACTCACCTCCTAATGGACATCTGGGTTATTTCCAGTTTTTGCTATTACAGATAAAGTTGCTATGAACTTTCATGTACAAGTGGTTGTGTGGACATATGTTCTCATTCCTTTTGGGTAAATAATTAAGAATGGAGAGGTTGTATCCTATGGGAGCTATATTAGATTAATCTTTACAGACAGCACAACACTGGATTTGGGGTTTGGAACCATTATATGAATTTTTTCCTTTAACAATAAAACTTAACCCATATATATTTATGAACCCAACTGATCTATAAAGTCTCATTTTATTTTTATATGCTTCCTTCTTATTTTTCTACTTAGATGTTTTCCTTGATAACTTTTTCCCCTATTATAGCATTTCCCAAAATATGTTCTATAGAATAATAGCCCTATTGATATACTGTACGAAAAGTAGTTTTTGTAATCAAATAAATTGAAGAAATGCATCTTCTTAGAGATTTACAATTTGTATCAGTATTTTAAGGGCCCTGAGGAGTCCTGCTTAATACTCTCCAATGGTTTCCCATTGCTTTTAGACCAAATCCCAGACCCTTAGCATAGCCTGTGAACTCCTACAATCTGGTTCCTACCAACCTCATGACACTCTGTCAGACTTGATTTGTTTTGCAAATATGCCAGGGTTCTTTTTCTTACTTCTGCACCTAGATAACTCATTCTTCCAGTCCACAAGTCAAATACCATTTCATCGGGGAAAACTTCCAGACTAAAAATCAGGCCCACATTATACATTACCAAAGCATCTTGTGCTGTTCCTCTGTAGCACCGGTTATAACAACAAATAATTAAATAGTTATTTGTATACTAATCTGATTAATGGCTGTTTTCCTGGGTGGATTGTAAACTCCGTAAAAGCAGGAACTTGTCTGTCTTGTTCATCAATAGAGCCTCAGCATCTGCCTGTTCTATATGAATAGAAGGCATCCCGTAAATATGTATTGAACGAAACAAGAATCCAAGTAATTTCATTTAACACGGCATTCCCTAAGCTTATTTGACCTATCTCTTGCTAATATTCCATAGAATTCATATTCAGTCAATAACGCTCTTAGGAATGTAACTCTGTAGGGAGTGTGTGTGTGTGTTGCTAGTAATTATCTTATTCACTTATTCAATAAATATTTATTGAGTGCTGTTATGTCCTGGGCACCTCAGCTCAGAAGCACTGTGGGTCTGTGCCCACGTAGTTTACCTTTTAGTGGGGATGGTCAGCCAATAAATGTCTAAAAGTAAATATGTCCAGTGATGATGAGTGCTGGTGAAGAAAAAGAATAGAGAGGGATAGGAAGATAGAAAATGGGGATTGTGCTTTAATTTATACAGGTGGTCAGAAAGGACATCTTCCATAAGGTGACATTCGACAGAAGACCCAAAGGTAAGTAACCTGTACTTGCTGCTCTCTGGGGAAAAGCACTCCCGATAGAGTGAACAGCAACAGCTAAGTGCCTGAGCTGGGAACTCATTTGGCAAGGAGTTGAATACAGCTCTAGCAAAGGGACTGACTGGTGGGTACATGGCAGATATGAGGTCATAGAGGGTGGAGGGGGCGGGACATGAGGTTGTGCAGGACTATGAAGGCGCTGCTGAGAGTTTTGGATTTAAGTCTGAGGGAGAGGCGAAGGTATGGAGCAAAGCAGGGATGTGAAAGGTCACTGGCTCTTGTGTGGAGAGTATCAGGAGGAAAAAAGGAAAATTGTTAGGAGTCTCTTGAAAAAGATAGATGAAGGACGTAACTAGGGTGGTAAATGGCACAGAGGGTGGGAGAGAGCAGGATTCTCTGGACATGCGGTGTAGAGACACCAGGGAATAAGGATTAGTTAGGTGTGGAGTGTCAGAGGAAGACAGGAGTCAAGCATCATGTGAGGGATTTTTGGCTTGAGCTACAGCACAAATGGGACCACTTGTTAAGATGGAGGAAGACTGGGAACATAGGGCATCTGAGTTTGGGTTGATTTTGCTAAGTCTGAGATGCCTATTAGAGACTCAAGTGGGGATGGAGATGAGGTCATGGTAAGTCAGGGGAGAGATCAGGGCTAGGGGCATAAATCTGGAGGACAACAGTGTATTGATATTAGTTAAAACTACCAGACTGGGTGAGATTATCAAAGAAGTAAGTAAGCACAGATCAAAAAGAAAAGGAGTCCAAAGACTAAACCTTTGGTCCTTTCATGTTATCTCACCCCCAGCAGTTAAAATTAACAACCTCGCTATATAAGAAAATGGAATGGACATGAACAGTTTTTCTCCCTGTCCTCTCGATTTTTTTTATTGTATGAGAAAATTTTCTCTTCTTGTTCCTTTTTTAAAGTGTATTTTCAGTAATCATTTAGATCAGTATATACTCAAAGCATTTCCTTCTTTATCATTTTATATCAATTCATTCCTCAATGAAAAGCACTTGGATTAAAGTATTTTCAGCATTGGTACATAAATGTTATCTCTCCCTAGTCCTTGTGTATCTGAGAGTATCTTTTTCCCAATGTGTAAATTACAATTTCACTGAACATGGACTCCTTGAATTATAGCCATTTCCTTTATACTCAATAGTTATCGATTTATTGTCTTCTAGTCTTCAGGCATTAAATGCTAAAAGGAGAAATCTGAGTCCCTGCTTCCCGCCTCCCCCACCCCCGCTCTGTTGTCAACAGTTTGTTGGCTTTATGTATTTATGTTTTTTGGTTGTTGTTATAGTTTTTTTTTTTTTCTCCTGACTGGAAGCTCATGGGGTTATTTCTTCACAAAATTCCAAAAGTTACAACAATATATGCAGGTCTTGATTTCTGTAATATTTTTTTCAGATTTTAGTATTAAAGTTATACTCTCTCCTTAAAATAAATTACAGAGCTTCCCATTTTTTTTATTGTTTAAAATACCTTAAACAATACTGAATATAAAGGATAGAATTTAATCATTTTCCAAATTCTTCTGTGATATCTGGTACTATTCAAATTATCTATTTCTTCACAGGTCTTTTTTTATTCATTTACATTTTATTAGTAAATTATGTGTTTTCTCTAGGTTTTCAAATAAGGCTCCACAGGGCACAGATTGTGTTCTTTCCTAATTTTCAAAATCTCTTGTCTTTTTTTCGTTTTCTGATTTTATATTTTTACTTTCTTCTTCTTTTCCCATTAAATAGGATTTCAGGAAGCTGAGTTTTTAAAAATAGTTCTTTCAAACAGATTTTGGAGTTATGAATCCTCTCTAACTTTTTGGTTTTAATTTAATTGTGGCATTTATCTGTATTAATTGTCTCCTACTTTCTTTTGAATCCGTTTGTTCCTTTTTTTAAAAAGATTTATTTATTTATTATATTTATTATTTATTTATCTCAGAGAGAGGCAGAGTGGGAGACAGAGGGAAAGGGAGAATCTCAAGCAAATTCTGCCACTGAGCATGGATCCCGATGCGGGACTCAATCTCATGGCCCTGAGATCATGGCCTGAGCTGAAACCAAGAGTTGGTTGCTTAACTGCCACCCAGGCACTGCCCTTTTTTTCCCCTTTTTTAAAGTTCTTAAGTTGAATCCTAAGCTCCTTTGTCACTGTTATTTCTTTTTTTTTTTTTAAAGATTTTTATTTATTTATTTGACAGAGAGAGACACAGTGAAAGAAGGAACACAAGCAGGGGAGTGGGAGAGGGAGAAGCAGGCTTCCCGTGGAGCAGGGAGCCTGAGGCGGGGCTCGATCCCAGGACCCTGGGCTCCTGACCTGAGCTGAAGGCAGCCGCTTAACGACTGAGCCACCCAGGTGCCCCCGTCACTATTATTTCTTATTTAAAAATAAAAGTTTTTATTTTTATTAAATTTAAAATAAATATTTAAATAATATTTACTAAAAGTTTCCTTTTAGCTACTATGGGTTATGATACGAATCATACTCTAGTTTTTTACTCAGAATTTCAATTTTGACCACCTTTTGGATCAGTGGCTTTGTAGGACTACTTTTCTTAATTTCTTAAGAGTTAAAACCTCTATGCTAATTTTATTGAAATAAATTATAAAAATTTCTCTTATGAGAATTGTTAAAATTGTTTTAGGACAGTTACATGGTAGATTTTTGTAAATATTCCGTGGACATATGAAATAAATTTACATTTTCCTTTTATTTTTATTTTTATTTTTTTAAAAAGATTTTATTTATTTATTTGAGAGAGAGAGAATGAGAGATAGAGAGCACGAGAGGGAAGAGGGTCAGAGGGAGAAGCAGACTCCCTACTGAGCAGGGAGCCCGATGTGGGACTCGATCCCGGGACTCCAGGATCATAACCTGAGCCGGAGGCAGTCGCTTAACCAACTGAGCCACCCAGGCGCCCTACATTTTCCTTTTTTTTCCCTTTTTAAAGATGTAAATTTCTTTCTCGCTCTCTCTCCACACACACACACACACACACACACACACACACACACACACACACACGAGTTGTGTGTAGGTGAAACTTAACTTTTCATTGTATCATGCTGTTCCCATGGCCTTATATACTTTTGTCCACCAGATCTGTTTGATTATGTGCTTTTTGTACAAACAACCAATAGAAAAATAGGTAAAGGTTATGAACAGACATTTCACCCAAAGTGACTCATAGAGCCAATACAAACATGGAGAAATGTTTACCATCATACATGCAAATCAAGATCACAATGACTTACCATTTTATACCTGTTGTACAGACAAACATTTAAAAAAAGTCTACAATGTCAAGTATGGGAGAGGATATAGGCAGGACCTCTTACATGGTGCTCTGTACTTTGAAAACCAGTTTGGTATCATCTTCGAAAGTTAAATAGTCGCGTACCATGTATATGTAGGCAATAGACACTCTTGCCATTGCTCTAACAGGACACGCGCACAAAATGTTCATAGCAGCACTGGTTGATAAAATCAAAACTTCTAAAATCCCCAAAATCACCAATGGGAGAATGGAAGGATGAACTATGTTTGGGTGGAATATTCTATGACAATGAAAACTATAAGGACACACAGCAAAAGGGGTGAATCTTCGCAATAAGATAGCAGTGACAAAGTAAATTCCTCAAAGATTTCATACATGGAATTCATTTGTATAAAACTAAGGATGAGTGTGTGTGCATGTGATTTAGGAAAATATAAATAAGAGGAGATTAGTTGCTTTCTTACCAGAAATTGTGTGTAGGGATTCTCAGGGGTTTGTAATATAATTAAAAATAATGAATGAAATATCCAACTAACTAAATAAAAGTAGGCTATGAATGGGCCAATGATGAGAACTAGGAATTATGAATAATCCACTTTTGGAAGCCTGAGGTCAAATAAAAATAATTTTAATAATAGTATTACATCAATAACTTAATAATTGGGCTTTAAAACAATTGACATACAATTGTCCTCTTTGATCATTTGTTAATTAACTTTAAACATCACCTTGTTTGATATTAATATTGACTTTTTTTATTTGTTTGCATTTGTCTGGTACTTCTTTGCCTACCTCTGTGTTTTCAGTGTTCTTTTCTAAATTTGTTTTAAATATGTGTCTTGTAAAAGGATGTTCCTCAAACTTTAATGTGCAGATGAATGACATGTGGATCTTATTAAGCTACAGTTCTTGTTTGGTGGGTCTTGGGTGGAACCTAGGATTCTGCATTTCTAACAGGCTCCAGGTGATACTGATGCTGCTTGTTCCCCACACTTTGAGTAACAGGTTGTAAACAATGTATAGCTGAGCTTTGTTTGTTTGCTTTTTTAACCTGAGCTTTGTTTTTTCACCAAGAAAGTCTTAGTCCCTGTAATTTAATAAGAGAACTCAGCATATTCACATTCAACGAAAACAATGTGTATACTTGATTTTAATCTTTCCATTCTACTTTATATTTAATTTACCATTTCATTTTTTTTATGCTCATTGAATGAAGTTACTATTTATTCACTTTTTACTCTTGTTTGGAAGTTTTAAAATCATTTTCTGTTCAACTCATGGTGCTTTTCTCTTTTTCAACACCTACAATTTATTGCTTCAACAAATATTTAATAAGTGCCTACACTTATTTGTTGAGTGTATTTCTTCGCTATTCTTTGAAAACAAAATGCCAACTATTTCTTCCTTCCAAGACGCTGTTCATCTGCTGATTCCCCCGCCCCAGAAAAATGAGATCTTTAGACTGTTTTTTCTTTTCCTCTCTTTCCCAAGTAGGTGATATCTTCATAATTCATTCAAGATTTACAACTCCCAGGTATTGCTAAAGTCATGTTATACCTTTAATTTCAAACTATATTTAGATTTTTCTTTGCAAGATGTGCTTTCTATTCTAGGAATTCTAGTCTCACAGTGACGCTGCTCCTGATCCATCGTTCTGTCATTATTCTTTTAGACTCAATTATACATATTGCCAGGTTTATCCCTTGCTTCTTTTTCCTCTCAAAGGAAATCTCAAAGGTATCTTCCCTTAACTTAAATTCTTCCTTGGGATTCGTTTGCTGTTTAAAGCCCTTTCCATTAATATTTTTCTCAGAGTATGTGAATGGTGTATTTTCTAAGTTGTTGTATATCCTTCTCTTAACTTTTTTTAAAAAAGATTTTATTTATCTATACATTGAGAGAGTGAGAGAGAGAGAGAGAGCATGGGCAGGGGTGGGGATATGGGCAGAGGAAGAGGGGGAAGCAGACTCCCTGCTGAGCAGGGAGCCTGACACGGGGCTCAGTCCCAGGACTCTGGGATCATGACCTGAGTTGAAGGCAGCTGCTTAACTGACTCAGCCACCCAGTTGCCCCTCGTTCTCTTATCTTAATAGATAATTTTTATCTTGGCTGGATATAGAATTCTTGGGTTGCATTTACTGAATTTCAAAATTCGAAACGTGTATTTCAAGTTCTAGAAAGTGTCTGTGCTTTAATTCACTTTCCTTAAGTACTTATAATATCATCATCATTATTTTGTTCACATTGCTATCTTCTCCAAGACTTCTTCACCAGTAGGAACTTTGTGTTTTGCACTTGCCTTGTTATTCCTCTCTTTGGCTATTTGTTTTATTCCTTCCTCAGGACATTGCTCCATTAGCTCTTTGGGCTCAGGCTCAGCTGCCATGGCTCTACACGGTGTCGGGGTCAGTGTCCGTGATGAAGCTGAAATAGTGATGTCGATAGCCATGGGCCAGTGGCACAGTGGCCAGCAGGTCATCCCCTGCCCATATCTCAGTTCTTTAAACTTAGATGCCAGATACTTCTGCAGATTCTCAGGACCTGGGGAGACCAGTTGGTCCTCCCAAAACCACTTTCCCATGTTTGCTCTCCTCTTTCTCTTATGGGTTCATTCTACAGGAAGACCAAGCTCTGTCTAGGAGGGTTCTTGGGGTAGAGCCACCCTGAATTTGGGATGCAGAGCACACTGTGATGCATCACAAATAGTCAGCAACTTACCAGATGTGTCACTTCTCCTGAGAAGTTCTAGACCCTTCAGCCTTGCTTAATAGGCTTTCTCCTCTTTGCGATATGAGCTCCTCCCCTCCATTTTCTTACAGAAACCCAGAAAATTTACTCTTTTCTGCCCATGCCAAAGAGAAGTTTTTGCATTTCTCCCTGAATTATACTTTCTGACCATGTCTGTTTATTAAAGCTGAAAACATACTTCAAAGCCTTACTGCAATGCCATTTTCCCCACAAAACTTTCCTTATATCTTCATATGGAAATAATCTCTCATTTAAGTCACATATATGTATCACTTCCTAATAATACCTAATACTTGAAACTTACTTAGCACCTACTGAATTTTTTTTAAAGATTTTATGTATTTATTTGAGAGAGAATGAGAGAGAGAGAGCACGAGAGGGAAGAGGGTCAGAGGGAGAAACAGACTCCCTGCTGAGCAGGGAGCCCGATGTGGGACTCGATCCCGGGACTCCAGGATCATGACCTGAGCCGAAGGCAGTCGCTTAACCAACTGAGCCCACCCAGGCGCCCCAACACTCACTGAATTTTAATCTATCCGGCACTATTCTAAAAACTTCACATATATTAATTCACTTATTTCCTGCCTAGTCTGTTTTATCTCTCCTAGTAAAAGAAAAATCCATAATGTTCTTGAGTGTAATTCATGTTTTAATCCATCTTTGTGTCTCCTCAGTTGCCTAGCATAGTGCTCTGCCATGGTGAACACACTCAACAGACATACTTCTGAAAAAATGAATAGCAAGAGCAATAATGTTGATTGACTTTATAGTAATATTTCCATTAGTTGAGTTTTGATGTCTTACTGCATATGTCACCAGAGCAAATTTTAATTTAGTAAACAGAGTAATCTGGATGCCATAATGCTATGCTCAGCCACCTCCAGAGTATCACCAACACCAGGATACCCACTACAGTGATCAACAACCCAGAGATTGCTTTCAAGACCCAGGTATCATGGGTAATTGTCTAATCTGATTGGACAAAGTCATCTGGTTACATTAAGTTACATCACACACCCAGGTGTTCAGGGTTCTAACATGATGTCAGTGTAAAACAAATTTTCAGAATATATTCTTATGAAAGAGTGCTTCTCTTAGTATTTTAGACATTAAAACCAAAGAGCCTTTGCTGGTATGGGTCTGCCATGTCAGACTGTAAAGAAAACAAAAGTTATTGTAATATTTGGACAAATGAATCAGCTTATTCCCCTCTTTTCTGTTTCTGACATAGTAACTAGTGGAACATAAAAGTTCCTCTTGCTATTTTCAACAGAGAGATCTGTATTGGCCACCTTGCTAGGAAGTTATGGTTAAAATGATTTGGAGATGAAAAGCAATCCTAATCGTCTGGGAAAATTCATTGACTGATTAATTTATTCTGACATCAGTTGCACAGGCACCTAGTCAATGTCTGCTTTGGGTCCGCAGCTGTGGTAATAGCTTGGACTTAACATTTATGTCTACCTTCTGGATCCAGTTCCTTAATCTGAACAGTTAGGGATGTTGGTATAATTTTGGCTCTTATCACTCAGACTTCATAATTCTTTTTATTTTGTCACTCTTAATATTTATATGACATCTAGTGAGTGATTGATCTTCTATAGGACCCTATGGTCACTCACATTTGCTTATCACCAGCACATAGGGGGCAATCCCCAGATTTATGGCTGCCAATAAAAGTTGTTACCAAAAGTACAGTTTCTTTTTTTTCTGTGTGCTAATTTCTAATAACTCTTGTGCATAAGAGCAATTACTGACAAAAGTCAGCCTCTGTTAATAGAGTTTATCACACTTCATCATATATCCTTTGTTGCTGGAAGCATTTTGACAAGCCCAGGGTTAATTAAAACCAAGAAGACAATAAAATACACCTAATCAAACATTACAGGTACAGAAATCAATTAGCAGATTTATAGCACTTTGGAGGTTTCCATAATGTATAAAATTCAAAGAAAATGTCGTTTCCATTTCCTCAAGACAGTGTAATTAAATTTCTAATTGAAACTATTTTTCAGTAGGTAATGTATAATCCACCCAAGTTTGATTTGCGTTAAATTCGGTCTACGGAGGTTGAAAGAGCCTGAGAAATTAAAAAGATCACTGAGTCATTTCCATTACTGTTATTTTGTCTACTTGAAAGTTGGGAAACGTGGCCCTGTATAAAAAAGGAGAGGAGAGAACAGTGGTGCTTTGCACAATAAAGACAATAAGTGAAGTCATCTTGTATCAAGGACTTCTGTCTTTCTACAGTGGGAAAAATCACCGAAGGAGATTGAGTAGCTCAGATAATTCACTAGATTTGTCAGCATCGTTAAATAATAAATCTGACTTTTTTATTTTTTCTAACTTGACTGATTGTTTTGACTGGATTGATCGCAGTGATGCATGGCTTTGGTATCATGTAGATGTGGCCTTAGGTAAATCACATCCTTCTGCAGTTTCAATCCCCACACAGTTGAGTTAAATGTGGTGTGCCCACCGTGCCTGGAACATGGCGTCTCCATGGGGAATGGGCAAGAGGATCAGATGGACAAGGTGTATTTGTTGAGCATCTGCAAGGCTGTGTTCAAATTTTTTTGTGAGCTAGCTGACTGATGGGCATGTTTTCCCTCTCTGCCCGAGGCTTTACTCCTTAAGCCACTTGTGAGAATTACTAACAAAATATCTTCCTGCCAGTTAAATATAGAAATGATTGTATTTTTTACCCTCCACCCAAAATTATCTGTTTTGAAATTTCTGTGCAACTGACATTTAACTTAAAGACAGTTTTGTTGCTTTAAACGTCTTTTCCCTTTAAGTAAGGAGCTATCCTCAAATGTAATTATTATTATTAACAACAAAATAACTTGTATTTGTTTCCTTAGCTCAGAACCAAACCATCCCCATTTTTAGGGTTTACTTTTAAACTGTGAACAAATCAAAATGTACTACTACTTTCATAGAATGATTACTATCAAACAAACCTCAAGTGCAAAATTAGACTTTAGATATTTCTTTTGGTTTGTGCGGCTGCCTCTGAGGTTGTGCCCACGTAATACCAACAAAAGCCAGATAATTTGAAAAATTTCATGGAAAAAAAATAGGAGATGGTTTGATCTCACATAGATAACAGTTAATTCATATTTTGCGTTAAAAGTTAATATGTGGTGATGACAAAGTAAAATGGATGAAAGGTCCAAATGTGCATAAAGCAATTTTTAGTCAAGCGAAGGCAGATATAATAATGTTTTCATAAATCAGATTTTCTGCTTTTTCTTCCTCCCTAATGCTGCCTGCTTTCTGGCCAGTTCATTGTTTTCCACGTCTTCATTTTGAGAGAAAAGGGGCATTCGATGGATGTGAAGGGGTCAGGCAATGAGCCGTGGTGGCTGATACCACTGCAACATGGCCCTAGGTCTAGGCCCTAGGTGATGCGATCTGGGCTTGCATGGCTCTTGGTCAGAGGGGCATCAGGAACACACTTAGGTCAAAATTAGATTTCAAACTTGAGCTGTTGGGAAATCTATTATTTTCCTGTATCCTTAAAGCTCCTCTTCCAGTTCTCCACTGGGTCTTCCTCCTCCTGCCACTGCTTAACTATGAACATATACTTAAGACCTCGTCCTCAATCCCCACTCTTGTTTTCTTCCTCTCGTCATCTGAGAATTCTTCTGTGGTGCCAACAAACTTTACTTTCAAGTGACAAATCTATTTCCTCTGAAGTCCTTGCTCTTAAGCTTCGATCCTGCTGTACCACTGGCTGCCCAATAGACTTTCTACTCTCTTTTGGTATTTTCTAAAGCCCCCAAATGAGCATCCCCTGCTCAACTCACTACTTCTATTGGTGGTGCCACTATTCCTAAGACAATGGTTAGTCTGATTTCTAAAATAAATAGACAAAAAATGTAAAGCGATTCAAACTCTGTAGAAATTTTCTCTTTGCATAACAGCACACAGTGGGAGAACGGGTGTGCGGGGTGGTCCTTCACAGTGTCATTTTGGGGACCCCAGCATTAACTCCAACCCAGCCAGAGAGAAGGGTATGGAGGAATGCCTGCAGCAGATTTTGAGGACAGGGCAGTACTGCTAATCTCTGCCCTCCCAACTGGCTAAGGCTTAGAGTCATGGCCACACCCCCCAGCTAGGAAAGCTGGGAAATGTAGTCCAGTGATTTGCCAAGGAAGAAAAAAGGAAATGGGTTTTGAGGTGCAGCCAGCAGTCTCTGTTTTATCTACCAAATCGGGTCAAACCAAATTCTGCTATATTCTCATTTCAAGTATATCTCATTATGTGATGCATCTACTGCCAGCTCTGCCACATGGTCCAAGCTCTAAACACCTCACCTCCAGATTCTGTTAGATTTCAAGGTGATCTCCACAACTACAGCCTGTTCCCCCCTCAATCCACTCTGCGAACACTTTTCATACTCCCGGTCCTTCTGTACAGCTTTCCTTGCTTTCTATCCTCGTTCAAAACCTTCAACAGCTGGCTTGTCTAACCCATCAAATCTAATCTCTCTGCCTGGCTTTTGAGAACTGATATAATTTGGAAACTTCTCTTCCTGCATTAGGCCACTTGATCACCCACTTCTGTAACTTTTTGCAGTGTATACAGTACCACTCAGTTTAGTCATATAAACTGTGCTGTTTTGAGTTGTTTAATATTATTGGAGCTGTCTTCCCTACTATGCTGTAAGCTCTTTGAGAAAAAAGAGGATGTCTGGTACTCTTCTGTTTTGTCTCCCATATAGTCCAGCATGTTGCTCAGTACATACACAATTGGTTTTCAATAAATACTTGTTGGTGAATAGACTAACTCTGAGAAGGAATTAGTCATTATACAGATTTTATGAAATTTGGATCACTAAAAGTGCCAGTTATATTGACAAATCTTTGTTACAAACTGCCAGTTATTTATGGAAATCTATGCTTAATTATAATTGGTGACAAAGTCTCAACATAACCAGATATAAACTAAAGACATTTAAAAGATTGCGAAAAGTAATTTCAATTAATTCTTTCTTTCTTTAATCCAACCAACAATTTAAATTCTGATCCTTGTCCTGAAGAAGCTCACAGACTGGAAGGGAAGAGAGGATAAATACACATTGCGTTTGGCAGAATTATAAGATGACCCCCAGGATTCCTGATCCACACCCCCCACCCTGTGTACATGCTCTCTCTATGATCCCCTCCCTATGAGTGTGCATGGGATCTGTACTTATGATGGCATAGCACTTCCATAATTATGCGATATTACATGGCAAAAGGAATTGTATGGATATCATCACAAGTCTCTAATTAGTTGGCTTTGAGTTAATCAAATGGAAGATTAACTACAATGGTGAGCCCTCAGAAGATATTGGCAGAGCCTCATTGTAAACAGACAATGGAGGGGGCCACAGGGCTCTGACTGAGGGTGGTGTCTCTGAGCAGAGAGAGGTCCCCAGCTGACAGCCATCAGGCAAGCAGGGACCTCAGTCCTACAACTGTAAGTAACTGAATTCTGCTAACCATCTCAACGTGCTTGGAACAGAATCCTGAGCTCTGGATAGGAATGTCACTCTGCTGACACCTTGATTTCAGCCTGTGAAACACTGAGCAGAGAAGCCAACTGTACCAGACCCAGGTCTGACCCATGGGAACCGTTAAGATAATAAATGTGTGTTGTTAGAGACCATGAAGTTTGTGGTAATTTGTTACAAAGCAACTGAAAATGAATACACACATTTCCTTCAATATGCTATTTAGTTACTATGAAATACGGTTTTACATATGAGCTTAATCATTTCGAGATGCTCATACATTTTACTTTTAAGATTTGGATTAATCACAATACAAGATCTACTATCACAGAGACATATTTGGGGACTTGAAGTCACCAAAGCCATGACTTCCATTTTCCCGCACTTCAGTCAGTTAACCTCTGACCGACCTCAAGGAAGCATAGGTTGACATCACCTAGTCTATTTCCAAAGACTTCTACAGAGGATAGTTCCACCCAATTATAAGTGCTTTATTAGGAGGTCACTCCTTCTCCACTCTTCCCTGCTTTGGTAACCTTATTGTGCTGACTTCACATTTTCTCTGGGTAGCCCACTGGGTTAAATATTCCAAGACTTTTTGGAGGAGAGCCAAGCAGTCTTCTTTGCTCTTTAAGAGGAAAGTGGTTTAAAGGAATCTGCTGCTTAGCAAAGCCATTACTCTGCTGCAGAACAGGCATGTTTCCAAAGTACATTAACAATGCTAATGAGGAAACTAGCCCTGGAGTGCAGAGAGAGAAAAGGAGGGAGTCATTTTGCCACAGGAAGCAGCCTCTTGAGGTGAAAAAAGCTCTGAGGCTGGGTTGAGATATGTGACCTCCTTGGACTAACCGGCCTTGAGAACTCTCTGAGACTCCGTTTTCTTACCCATAGAATGGGAGCATGAGCCAGATGATCTCTGAATTCCCTTGCCACTATGCTATCAATGGGTCACCCAGTCACCGATAAATGGAGGGGAGAAGTGAAAGAGCTCACTGGGAGAGGCAGAATGCTCAATGTCCATGTAAGGCCAGTAGTAATTGGATGTAAAGACCAGTTCCCATGAGAAGGTAGACACAAACAAGCTTGTCTTTGGCACATTGGCAGCTCTCTGACTTCCCACTGTTGAAATTCCTGAAACTGAAATACATCATCCCCTGCTGCTTCCTCTGGCTTTTTCCATTCTTGTATTCATTATTTCCTTAAATATTCTCCACACTCCTTCCAAGTTGAACTGTTCACTCTTTTAAAAATATATCCTATACATGCCCTCCTGTGCTTGGCTTCTGGGGGACTCATACCTGGATTACTCTACTTTCCATGTGTACCTAGCAAATCCTGGTCATCCCTTAAGGCCTAACTCAAAAACTTCTCTATAAAACTTTCCCCGCTGGCTCTATTCTCCACCTAGATATGACTGAGCTGTTCCTCTTTGGAAACTCCCTTATGAGCTAGCCTTCTGTGAGCACAGATCTTCTTCTACCTTTTATGTTATGGATGCATTTTCTGTTCCTCATGCTGAAAACATAGAAAAGTGGAAAATTGAACAGAGTGCTTTCTGAAGCCAGGCCTGAAGTATAATTCATATTAGCCTCTTTGCCTAATAACCATCTTGTCTTCTTGTCATTCTTTTTCCTCTTACTACAATGCAGCAAAAGGAAACACATAGTTTCTGGTAGCATATATATGTTCTCAGGAGGCCTTCCTGAAGAATATTCATGGTTCTAATATTCCAGAGGGCAGAAGCTATGAAATTAGCCATGAACCTTCACAGTGTATGCAGAATGAGGGGTCCTCAGAAAAAGAAAGACAAAACATAGCTTTCTTTTTTTAAATTTTATTTTTAATATTTATTTGAGAGAGAGAGAGCGAGATCACGAGAAGGGGGAAGGGTAGAGGGAGAAGCAGATTCTGTGCTAAGCAGGGAGCCCAGTGTGGGATTTGATCCCAGGACCCTGGGATCATGACTTAAACCAAAGGCAGATACTTAACCAACTGAGCCACCCAGGCGCCCAAAACATAGCTTTCTTGACACAAGAAAAGTCATTTTAGGCCCCCAGCTGTCTTGTGAAAGAATGTAAGAACAAACAGCCACCATCAGACCAGGAGATAGCCTACATATATCAGGGACAATAAATCCGTCATCATACTCCCAGTGCTGAGTCAACATAAAGATTGACCTGATGCTCCTTCTTGAGATATCTTTGCAGGATCTAGTCCCCTCTGTGTACTCAATTTGCGGGATTGGAAATGCCGTCCCTTGCTGGCCCTTGTGACTTCAACCTGGACCCTGTCACTTTAAGATGACTTTTCCCCCAATTCTATGCTGTATTCCTCATTGCTCAAGGCCCTTCATGAACATGTATGCACCCTTAGCTTAAAACTTGCCCAATCCTGTAGTTCAGAGAGACACTGCTTTGGGAAAGGTCCCCAGTGTTCTCCTTACTTGTTGAAAGTAAAACCCCTTCCTTTCCCCATTCTTTGGCTTGGTTGTGTCTTTTGGCTCAACACCCACTGAGAGACCAACCAAGTTTCAGGTACCAAGTGGGGTCTTACAGGAGCCTGAACATTGTCCAAAGAAACTAAGGCTTAGAGAGACACACATTCAATTACAGACTCCAAGTCCTCTCTCTTGACTCATATTTCAGGAGGTTATTTCCCCTTCTCCCACACATGACACTGCATCAGGGCCCATCCCTGCAAAAGGCTCAGGGCTGCTCTGATCCCTGAGGCTAAAGTATTTTCTGAATGAAGGAGACACTGGCTTGTTTCTTCACAGGTGTCGCTCCCAGCTGGTGCCTCCAGACTTTGCAGAATCTCAGTGCATGTTATTCCTTCTCAGGCCATGGCTCATTGGCAGTGTTTTTCCATTTATCATTTCCAGGTTGAATACTGTTATAAGCTTCTCTCTTTTTTTTTTCTTTTTCAACTTGGAACTGGAATTTAGAAAAAAAAAGTTGTGAAGAATAGCTGTAAGTAGTTAAGGAGAAATTGCAAGGACTAACAAACAGAAGGTCTAAAAAGGTAAAAACATGAGGAAGGAAATGGGAGGAGCTAGAAGAAAGGTGAACACGGTCAATGCTGCTCAAAATTACATAAGCCAGAAGCTCTACTAAGTAATTCTCCATGGTGCCTCACTTCATTGTCAAGACAAATCAGCAAAATTAAACAATGTGCCCAAGATCCCATAGTTAATAAATGATAGAAATGGGCTTTGGATCAAAAACTGTTTGACTCCAGAACCCGTGTTCTTTGTACCACGCTTTGCTGGGGAAATGGTGCACAGTACAAAGAAAGGCTAAAAAATGGATCAAGTAAGGGGCTGGTTGGAAGAGAGGGGGAGAATGACAGGTCTATCTCCTGGTTCTTGGAGTTCAAACAGCATAGCTGAGCTGGCAGGTATGCGGTGGCATCCTCTAATGTTAGCTGGTATGCTGGACACCTGGAGAAAGACAACCTGTGGTCTTTAAAGAACTCAGTTTAGCAGATAAGTGTCTCTATTTCCATTTGCTTTGGTTCTCATGAGTATCTAAGTAGGCATATTGGTACAGAGGTGTTGTTTCAAATGGTTCTCCTTTTCCCTCCCCACTAAATGTGATATTTTCACTTCTGAAAATCTGGAGCAGCCCATCCACCCTAAGTGGGCATTTGAGGTCAGTGTTCTCAGAGTAGGAGGTATGGGGAGACATCTCAGTGGGAAATTAGGAGTGGAGTCAGCACTGGGCCCCCATCACTTGGTTTCTGATGTTTTCATAGTGTACTTGCCACCACCAATCCCAGAACTTCTTAGCCACCTAAAGTTTAATTTTGACTTGTGAGGGGTCAGAAGAATAAAAGGAAAGGAAAAGAAAAGGTAGTTTGTTCATTTATTGATTCATTCAACAGCTCTGCTTCACTCTGGGGGGAAATACAGATGAATTTTATGCGCAGTCTCTGCTTTTGGGTTCGCTGGTGATGCTGAGATTATGTTATGTTTAAGGCACTGAAATCAGCAGGATGAAGTGTCTAAATACAGTGCAGGAAGTAGGTGCCAAGCGTTATCAGGAAGAGAAGAGGACAGAGGGCTGAAGGACAGGTGAATGGTGTAGTTGAAAGAACACAGAGAAGAACTGAGAGCATCATCCCCCCTCCCAGAGCACAGGAACTTGGGCAACAGAACCCGGGCTGTCAGGGGCTGTGTCCCTGGAGCCTCAGTGACATTTGCCTGAGAACTGTCTTCCGTGCATGAAACAGAAGCGAAAGATCAAGAGGTGGTATCCAGAGACAAAACTAAAGCCAGAAGGCGGGCACTTGTCAGAGAGGGTTGCCCGGCAAGGAGTCGCCATGGTGACAGGCCAGTGGTGATGTCCCTTCTTGGAGGACCCCTGGCGCAGTGTCGTAAGCCAGCTCTGGAGCCAGACCTACTGACTTTGAGTCCCGGCCTCATGCTTTATTCTCTGAGTGACTGAGAGTTGCGACAGTTCCTTGACCTTCGTGTTTTACGACTGCCTCATCTTTAAAGTGTCAATGATTATTATGGTCTCCCCACTCCGCCCGAGGAATAGGTTGTATGATGAACTGAATTAACATAGGTGGTAAGTGATTAAAAAAATAAATGTTAGTTATGATTAGGTATTACTAGTTAAGGCCATGTCTCTAAATACAGTTTGAAGTACGAAGTAAAGTTGGAGAATAATTCTCAGATCTATTCTTCACCAAGCTCTTTGTCACGAGGCACTGCCCTGCCTTCGCCCGTTCCAGACAGACAGCCAAGGGGAAGAATAGAGGGGAAATAAATCAAAAAGGAATAAGAGGGAATAAAAACACCCTTGAAAAGCCCTTCTCTGAGAATTTCCTTGGGGATCTGATTGTAAAGAAGGGCACATGAAGATCGCTCGAAGAATGGGGAATGTGCACGTTGACCATCTAGTTTTTTGAAATTCATGGGCTCTGTCAAAGTACTCGTGGTGCCACAATCCAGGTTCCCTGAGTTCCTCATGAAGAATAAAAATTCTTTTCTGTCCCCTCCATCCCAGTCTCCAAATGCTCCTTTTTTTTTTCCTTCATGAAAGCAAGACTCCTAGGCTACCTCCCCTGTAACCCCAGCAATGCGAGCGAGCTTTTGTTCCCACTGCTGGCAGCATTTCTCCTTCGTTTGTCCCCTTGCCCGTCTGCAGGTCCCGGAGCTGCTCTGCTGTCGGAGATTGCACGGAGCTGGTGGATTCAAGCCACAGGGCTTCTTTCGAGAGCCAAGTGCAGAGAAAGGAGCCTTTCATCGCTCCAGCCTCATGGTCAGGTACTCCCTGGTGGGCTCCTCACAAAGCATGGGCTCTCCAGCTCTTCCCTGGAGTCTGCGCTTGTTTTCTTTTGGGGTGGGAGAAGGAAACAGCAACCCAGGTCAGCTCCCTCTGCAACCCCTGCTGGCTGGTTTGGTGCTCAGCCCCAGGGAAGTCACTGGTCCGACCCTGTACTCCCTAAAGCCAGCCTGAGTTCTTTATTAGTGAGCATGAAAAATGCTTCAGTCATAGCACCAGATGGTACCCAAACCAATTTGGATCATCAGCTGAGACCTACTCATTTCCAAGGACTTGGTCTAACATCAGTGTTATTTCCCTTAGTACCCATCTAGCCCTAAGAGATGGCCTTGCTGAGGTGATTTTGATGAGAAATAATATTTTCCTCTACATAGGCCCACAGCATTACTTCTCATCCTTATGAGTCCATCCAACAAGCTTTCACTGAGTGACTGCTGTGTACACTAGACATTTTAGGGTATACCAAAGAGAAATCCATTTCTGTTCAACAAATATCTGTTGAAAATGTACTACGTATGTCCCAAGCACTATACACATCATGGTCATATAAAACCACTAAGGTGAGGTCCTTGTCTTTGAAGAGCTCATAGTCAAAGAGAGATGAACAGTCTGGTTACACAGTGAGTTGTCGATGTGGGGCAAGGTGACCCAGTGCTCTGTCTCACCCTCTCTCATTGCTGCTACTGGAACCATAAACAGTACGTTGTCCTCTCCCTCTCCCTAAAAGAGAAGTTGGCAATAGAAGTAATACACCGCCTATGGGGGCGGCTGTCACAGAAGGAGATCATTGGGGAATCATTGGAACCAATGATTTGGATCTCCACTACCTTGCTACCCAAAGCGTGGGCCATGAAGCACCAGTGATAGCATCTCCTGGAGCTTGTCAGAAATGCAAGTCTCACTCTAGAATTGATGGATAAGAATCTGCGGTTTTAATAAGATCCACAGATAAATTAAATGTCCATTAAAGTTTGAGAAGCACTGCTTTGCTGGTCCCCAGGTACTTCAACAATGATGGTGGGCTTGATGAAGGACAGCCACGTTTATTTTTTTCACCAAATAGGTACTGAGCACCAACTCACTTCCTGCTGGTTACATCATCCCTTTATACAAAAAGAGGTATAGGCAGTTCCTTACACATAGGCCACTGCATTTGGGGTTATGTCACTCTGACATGAAGGTCACAACTGGTTGGATAGGGATCAAAAACTGTCATTGACCAGCCAGTAAACTTTCCCATAGCCCGGCAAGGAAACTCTCTTCAGGAGCGTTGCTCTATACTGCATAACTGACCCAGTCAGAGGCATCTCATAGTGAATTAAAAGACTAGATAGAACTGATGTTTGCCAAAGGTAGAATTAGAGAGACACACAGAAACAAGCAAGCAGAAACCATTATGTTAAAAGTAGATAGAGAATAGGAGAGAAAAGTGCAGGGCAATGCCACTATTTTTAAGGGTTTACTTAGCAGAGTGGATGGGACCTTCACATACATGACCTTTCATCCTCATGACTCCACTGAAAAGCAAATGTTATTCCAGTATTTTTATTTTTTTAATTTTAAAATTTTTATTTATTTATTACTTTTTAATTTTTATTTTTTTAAAGAATTATTTTATTTATTTTTTGAGGTTGGGGAGAAGCAGAGGGAGACGGAGAGAGAGAATCTCGGGAAGACTCTGCTCTGAGTGCAGAACCTGACGCAGGGCTCAATCCCACCACCCTGAGACCATGACCTGAGAGAAACCAAGAGTTGGACGCCCAACCAACAGTGTCACTCTGGCGCCCCCCTGTATTTTTAAAATGAGCAATCTGGGACTTGGTAAAGAGGAGCCAACCTTGTTTCAAGGGCAAAGTTATGCATACGACTTACCCTCAAGAGCCAAGGAAAGGGAAAGTTACATTGTCCGCAAAGAGGTTTAGGAGAGCCTCTTCCTCATACTCGTTCACATGGAGAACAAGAACAAGCAACCAGGAGATAAACCTTGCTTGCTCCATTTCTTCACGGAGCTTATAATCTCTTTGAGGAAGAGAAGCCTGAAATTAAAAAAAAATGGTTATATAAGTTAGAGTGTGTGAGGTTCAGAAACTTTATGCAGGTGTTAGGATTTTAACAGGGCCTTAGGGGAAAGGCTTTAGAAAGATGAAGAGATTGGGGATGATGCCAGGCTGGAGCTATAGTTTGAGCACAGGCAGGAATGAACTTGTTGAGGTGCAGGAGGCAAAAGTGAATAATCTGCTCTCACTTCTCAGAAAAGCATCTACTCAGGCTGAGTGCATGCACACTACGTTCACACATCTGCAAGGAATGTATATGGTGCAGCCACTATGGAAAACAGTATGGAGGTTTCTCAAAAAATTAAAAATAGAAATATCATACAATCTAGTAATTCCTGTTTTGGGTATTTACCCCAAGAAAATGAAAACACTAATTTGAAAAGAAATATGTACCCCTAGTTTATTGCAGCATTGTTTCCAACAACCAACATATGGAAGCAACCTAAGTGTCCATGCATAGATAAAAGGATAAAGAAGATGTGGTAAGTATATGCAGTGGACTACTATTCAGCCATAAAAAAAGAAAAAAGCCATAAGAAAAGAAATCTTGCTATTCATGACAACAGGAGGGACCTACAGGGTATTATGCTAAGTGAAATAAGTCAGACAGAAAAAGAAATGCCATATGATTTCACTTATGTGCAGAATCTAAAAAACAAAACAAATGACCAAACACACTCTTAAATACAGAGAACAAACTGGTGGTTGCAAGAGGGGAGGAGAGAGGGGGATGGGCAAAACAGGTGAAGAAGATCAAGAGGTACAAATTCTAGCATTAAACTAAATCACTCAGAGGAATGAAAAGCACAGCACAAGGAATAGAGTCAATAATAGGGTAATACTGTTGTATGGTGACAGATGATAACTACATTTATCATGGTGAATGTTTCATAGTACATAGAATTGTCCAATCGCTATGTTGTATACCTGAAACTAGTATAATATTGCATGCCAACTATATTTCAGTTAAAAATTTAAAAATGAAGATGCCTGGGTGGCTCAGTTGGTTGAGGGTCCAACTCTTGATTTCAGCTCAGGTGGTGGTTTCAGGGTCATGGGATTGAGCCCCACGTCTGGCTCTGCACAGCTGAGCCCGGAGTCTGCTTGGGATTCTCTCTCTCCTTCTCCCTCTGTCCCTCCCCCTACTCGCACACGCACACAGGCACATTCTCTAAATAAATAAATAAATAAATAAAATCTTAAAAATACTTAAAAATTAATAATCAGAAAAAGGACTATATGTCCTTTCTTTCAGAACATCGCAAATCTCTGCACCATTTTATTTGCCTAACCTACCTACCCAATTGTATCAAGATCTCTGAGTTTGAAAGATACATGTTATACCAAATACTGTAGCAGTGGCTTGTTTCTATGAGGCTCTGATTTGTACTAGAGCTGGAGTAAAATCACAAACTGTGATCTGGCTTCAGAGCAGAGGAAGGGACTCTCTGTGGCATGGCCCCTTTTTTTCTTGTCCTTATATGTGAATTTTACCCACTTAGCCCCTCAATTGGAACAAGTTGAGGATTTGTTTGTTTTGCAATTAAAGGCAGAGTGAAGCCTTCTAGAACTCTAGGATTGGGGGACCCATGTTTCCTACCAGGCCTCTGCCCCTTCCATCCTTCCTGCAAAATGCTGTTAACCCACACACCTACTGAGAGATCAGACCCCCCTAAGGTCTGTTTGGAATCAGTGGCCTAATTTTTTTGAACTTCCAAATGATAATATAATAATAGCAATATGGATTTTTGTTTGTAGAAGTGCCTGGGGAGCCTGGGAGCACATCCATGATAAAACTGCATCCTTCTCTAATTAATACATGTCCCCATTTGAGCCCCAACAGAGGAGTTGTATGTTTGGTTTGGAGAGAAGTCATTTACCCAAACTTTGATAATTTATTCCAGAATCCATCCAGAGTGGCCCCACAGTATCAGAGCTGTGTAAAGCTGTTTAACGCTCATGGATATTTAAGATGTTCTCTTTCTGAAATATGAAGTGCATGCCTCATTATTGGGGGAAAATGAAAGCAACCAAATTTACCAAAGAACTGTCACATGACCTCACTTGCGGTGGGACGGTGGTGTGAAGAGCAGAGCGCTAGGCACCAGGAGAACAGTCGGACTGAAGCTGCCTTTGTACCACTGACCAGCTGTGCAGCCCCGGGCAAGTCCCACAGTATTTAGGATTGTCTTTGCTTTTGTAAAAGTGATTGGTTCCACTCAGTGATCTGTGGAGTCTTCTCTAATCCTAGCAATCTGAAGTTTTCTGGAAAGCTTACCAAAAAACAAAGCAATGATGTATTTGTGGAGCAGAGGGGAAGGGGGTCTGACCTGGTGGGTCAGCATCCAGATCCCCAGTGAGTGTTCCCTGCTCCCCTTTCTCCCTGTCTCTCTCTCCTTTGCTCTTTTGTTGTCCATTTTCCCACAGAGAAAGTCTGCTCTTAGGATCCTCTTGTTTGTTCCATTCTTCTTTCCAGGGCTCTGGAGGGTTGAGAAATCAAACACCAGGACTTAGGAGTTGGGAGTAAAATAAACATCAGACCTCCCAGCCCATTTCCATCTGTAGCTCCTCAGGGTAGCTGGAATCAGCGAGAAGGTCTAGTCCGCTTCTCAGCGTTCACAGCATTGGTTTGGGGAGGCCAACCTCCCGGGTCATTGTGCACTTTCCCTCAGGACCTCAGGGTATGGAGCCTCTGGTTCTGGAGAGCCATGAGACCTTCTGGAGTTTTCTGGCCTGGAACCATCTAATTTCCACCCTGGCTTTTCAGAGTGAAGAATAGACGTAAGCAGCCAGACTGACTGAATCTCTACAAGCTGGGGTTCCACGTCTAGTGTTCTTGACATGCCTTTAAAAACTAAGCAAGGGAGAGAGCATGGTCAGTGCTGCTCCTCCTGTCCTGGGCAGTCTGAAGCCTTTAGCTACAAGGATGTCAGCCATGGACAGCAGGGATCCCACACATGCCTGCTTGGCTCAGAAAGAAGCTGTCGGAAGCTCAGGCATTTGGGGGAACAGGCAGCACTCTAGGTTGGGCAGGTGTCTTTCTCTGACCACATCAGCCCGGTGGTGGTTTTATTTTTCATTTAAATCTATCTTGCCTGGAATGGCTCCACCTTGCAGCCTCCGTACCCCATCGCCCCACCGGCTTGCACCATCACCTGCTCCCTGCCTGGATTGTGAAAGTGGGCTTCTGCTTCCCTTCCATCCATTGAGAAGATTTGCCGTGGAATTCATCTGAGCCGTTGGGAAGCTCAGCCAAGTGGCACGACATGTGGCAGAATCTGTCCCTGTTTTTCTGCACAGTGGGGGTTTAAACTTTTTGGGGGGCCCATGCCTGTAGCTCGGCTTCCTCCCTCACAGAACAGTCCTTGGCAGGGAGCGGCAAGCTAACACTTACATGGTCAACCCAATCTCAGCCTGTATGGATTATATCGTTCAGAGGTTGTTTTTTTGTTTTCATTGGGGGTTTTTCTTGGCTTAAAGAATGCGTCATGAATACACAGCTGCAGAGAGTGTGCCAAATAGCTCAGCCAGCTGCACACACTGCCATCTACGGAGAACCGGCTTTCTTTTCCTCCTGCTTGAGGTGTTATCACGGGGAGCCACGCGGATGCTCTCGGGGCCAACAAGCCCCCTCTCCAGCGCGCACACAAAAGCAGCCGCAGGGGGCCAGGGTTCTGCCTGTGGAAGGCAGCCCAGGGGGAAGCAGGGCGGGGGTGTGGGGGGGCAAGGCCTGGGAGGCAGGGAGAGGGGAGGAGGGGAGGATATAGTGAAGTCAGTTCTGTTGATCACTCACGCAGTAATTCTGAGAAATGAGATGCATGTTCTTGGGCCAGGGCTGTGACCAGAACACTGGACCCGAGGTAGACACGGTTTGTTCTCCTAAGAATTATGGGTAATGTGTTCAAATCAATGACAGCACTCTGTCTGGGACAAGCTCCCATCTGCCTCCGGTGTTCCCCTGGAGAGGGGGAGTGGAGGGCCAAGGTGTGTGCAACAGACAGAGAAATTACGGTACATGGGATGAGACAATTAAAGAACACCAGGAAACATAGGGTCAGACCATACTCAGGACTGTCTGGGGTTCCCTGTTGCATAAAGACTGAATTTCCAACCTCACCACACAGGGATCGCCACAGTAAGACCCCAGGCCTCCTTTGCACTCTTAGCTTCTGCTTCTGCACACTGTGTGCTCTCTCTGGCCACACACACTTCCCATCCCCAGACAAGGCGAGCGCTTGACACTACGGGTTTTGCATGGTCTTCTCCCTCAAGAATGTCTGAATCTTTCTTCTCCACTTGGTGGGCATCCACTCATCTTTCCCTTCATGGCCCTGGTGTGATCTCCTTGTGCCCACCTCCTGCCGGTTTCCCTGACAGCTGGCACCCTGCTGCTCCCAGGGTCCCTGGGCTTTGCGTCTCTGGATTCCAGAGCGCTCAGTGCATGCTCACCTCAGTGTCCTGCTGCTTCCTCTCCCCATAGAGCATGAACTCTGAAGGAAGCAAGGACCACCTTTGAGAATTCCCAGCGCCTAGGTCAGTGCTTGGCGCACAGTAGGTGCTCTATGAATTTTTGTTATTTGAAAAAGAATGTTTTTTAAATTAAAAAAAATGTATGCAGTGCTGAGCAGAAAAAATTCAAACATGGGATATACAAGAAGAGTAAAGTTTCCTGTTATGTCCATGCATTTATATACATGCACCTATACGTATGTACATATACACATTTATTTTTGTTGTAGTTGTTTACAGAATGACTCAGAAAATGCATGCCATTTTTATTGCTTTAAGTCACCAGTATATTGGAGATGTCTTTTCCATGTCAATGCTCACAGCCATGTATCATTTTTAATAGGTTTGTAGTATTTATTTTAACATTGCCGAGGGTCAAAGGGTAGCTACACTGTGCCCCAAGGGTCAAAGGTCACCATGCGCTAAGAAGAAGAAGGCTCAGTAGAGGAGACTCGAGTTTGGCCCAGAAGAACAGGAAGGATTTGGGTAGTGGAGGGGAGCGGGAAGGGTGTGGGCAAGTGGCTTTCCTAATGGGGATGCCGCAGGAAAGGCAAATGTGGTGTATGTGGGGGTGGCAAGTAGGTGGGCTGGCCGTCAGTTGGCGCTGGGCAGCCGTGAGACACGAGGTTTGCAGACAAACTGGGCATGGGTTGAGGAGGGCACCAGTGCCTGAGGGCTCTGGATGGATCCCACGGATGACGATGGTGGAATCGTGACGCGGGACACTGTCTGGCGGTATTTGGTGTGCAGTGTGGACGGGAGAGGAAGAGAATGGAGATAGGGAGCTGTTACCAGTGGCGAATGGGAAGGGAAGGAGCAGGCGATTAATTTTTTGTTGAGCACCATCTCTGTCCCCTAACACTGCTAGACACCCTACCAGCATCATGTTACATACTCTTCCCCCCGACACAGTTAGAAGGCTGCGATGAGCCGTGTGTCAGGGTGAGGATGCAGAGGAGGCTCAGGTCACTATGCATATGGTCCAAAAGCCAGGGTTTGGAATTTTGAATCCCGCCATCGCATGGGAGCATATGACTTCTCACAGCAGGGTGCTGCTTCCTGGCCCGGTGAGGGGATCTGTGCGGAACGAGCGTCCGGGGAATAAGGGACTGTGACTAGGACTCACAAAAGGGCTTAGGGTGGCTTGTGGGTCTGTGAAAGGACCCAAGGGGTTCGCTGTAAATTCTGAATTCCGATGTCTTCTGGAGGATGTTTATGGGGAGAGGCGAGATCTCATTCCCCAAGATACAGGCTGCAAAGTAGGTCTTCCGTGACCCTCTTACCCTCTCCCACCCATCCCAAGTTTTAGTGAATTTTCTTTCTCCTGTCATTCTTTGTGAAAAACCTCATTACTACTGCCATGCACACCGCCACCGAAATTTGCTCCAACAACATGCCCTTCGCAACTGTTTGTCAACCGTCTCCTTGCAATGACTGGCGCTCTGTCAGCCTCCTGAGGCAAGTATGAGAACGACAGGATCAAGGACTCCCACTCAGAAGCAGGGGATGGTTGGGACTGACCTCGCCACCCCCTTCACCTCAGTCTCCAGGCAAATCCAAAGCCAGGGGCCACCTCCAGCGCTGGTTTGCCCTGAACTTCTTTTGTTCAACTTCCCTTGCATCTCGCACTCTCACCTCTAGAGGGCACTGTTTGCCTTGAAATGAAGTTCCTTAACTTTCCATCACCTTTCCCTCTGGGGTCTATTGTTTTTGCTAGACAGGACTTCGTTTTCCTCAAGAACGGTTTCTTTCCTTTTGTGCCTGTGCATTTGTGTGAGCGCGTGTTTCTCCTCTAAACGGGAGTTTAGCACGCATGAACATGGCAGATAATTGCTCCGACCAAAGCCTGTCATTGTCTAGGCAGGTCTTTGGAAAACGCTCTCCCCCGCTATATTCTTCCCGTGCCCCTCCGTCTGACCCACCGTGCACCTCCCCCAACCCCAATTATTTCAGTCTGGGGGTCACCGTCACAGCTCTGCCAATGCATCTCAATCCTGCCTCACAGCTGTCGGGCGGATGCAGCCAGGGCTCCCCACTCAGGGCAACTGGAGCCTTGATTTATTACATCCCTTTACTCCGTCCTGGTCTCTCCTCGGGCGAGACTGCTGATCAGGCCACATTTTCAAATTGGTTCTGCACCGCAAACCAATGTCTGGAAGGGACGATAATTTGGCCCTCAAACCCATTTTGATTGTGACCTCCCTCACTCTGGTGTTGACCTCTGTTCTGTGGACATGAAAAGCACCTGGGTGCCCCCTTCATGGTCAGAAGGTAGGTAGATAAATACTGCTCTCCCTTGCCTCTGCCCAAAATGTGCGTGCGCGTGTGTACACACACACACACACACACACGGGCACACATGCCCCTCGGCTGTCATGTCTCTGTAGGCACGAGCACTCAGGATGTCTGAGCAGCGCCAAGTGCCAGGCCTGCTGGGGCACCCTGATCCTTTCTCCATTCTGGCCCAGGAGCCTGGCAGTTTTCATTTTCATGCTGCACACACAAGGGACGAAAGCCCGGATCTCAGGAGTGAAATTAATGTCGTGAATCTTGGGAAGGGAGGGACGCAGGGACTGCAGAGCTGGCTGGATGGGTGGAAGGACTAGGCATTCCTTGGATCTGTGCCTCCAGGAGGGGCTGGGGGATGACCTTTCCCGATGCTTGACCCCAGAGTGGGTGTCTTTGGAGACCAGCTTTGTGGAAATGGCAGGATGTGTCTTTGTGGCTCTCCTCTGTGTCCCCCCCCGCCCCGTGTTCACTGGTACTCTTCTGCCAAGAGGACATCCTGTAATCCTAGGATGCCAGGATTGGAGCCGAGAGATGGTTTTGTTCTACTACCCCCATTTTGAAGGTGAGGAACCTGAGCTCCTCCTCACTAAGGGTAGGATGATAGTACTTACAGGGACCATTTATCTATGCTGTTCTTATGTACGGGGCACGATTTTATAAACGCATTAATGCATTTAATCCTTAGGTTAATCTTGATATTAGGATACCATTTTATAAATGTGAAACTAAGGTGTGGAGCAGTTACCTTTGCTAAGGTAACACAGTGAGGGAGTGCAGAGCATAGAGTCGGATCTGAGCTCTGAGGTCTACTTGTCATGCTCCACTATTGTTTGCTGATTGTGTGCTATGGGCCAGGCCCTTTACATATATTACCTAAAATCTCCACCGTAACTCTGCCATATGTATAACACTCCGATTATACAGGTAAGGCATTTAATGCCCAGAAACATAAAATGACTTGCTATAGGCCGCAGAGCCCATAGGCAGCCACGCTGGGATTTGAACAGGTGTGGTAGGCTCCAAAGCCCGGGATAGTTCCGTCTGCGACTCCGGTCCCTCAAGTGACTGAAAGTAACTCTATCCCGGGGGAAATTTGCGTCTTAAAGGCCAGCCAGGAGGAAAAGACTGCACTTGATCAGGAACCATTACTCTTGGTTGGCAGAGTGGCCGAGATAAACAAGAGAGGAGTAAGGGAGTCCAGTACTTCGTCAAACATTCGAACGTCTTCTCAGACAAGGGTCTCTCAGTTCGGCTCTGTACAGGCAGTGCAGAGGATTGAAGGGCGCCCTAGTCAAAGAAGCAGAAAAGCTGAGTTGCACAGAGTCCTCGCCACTTCCTGGTTGTGGGCGGCGGAGGGAGTCACGTAACCAGGGCAAGCTTGAGCTTCCTCAGCTGTAATATGGCGGACATGGCGGACATGGCGGACATGGCAAAGTTAGCTCCACCCACCTCACACATGGCGGAAATCATAGAGCCAATATACTGTGTTTCTCCTTATTTCTCGTGATTTGGGGGTTGAGACCTATAACCCATAAGAGGGCAGTACTCTCTCTACCTAATGTGGTGAACAGGCTCAGGCTGAGGGGAGTGGGGAGATACCTTTTTAGG
Source organism: Callorhinus ursinus (assembly GCF_003265705.2). NCBI lineage: Eukaryota > Metazoa > Chordata > Mammalia > Carnivora > Otariidae > Callorhinus > Callorhinus ursinus. Next base: position 1,660,746 of record NW_027397116.1, read on the forward strand.
CCCCCATGAGGAGTCAATGGGCTCGGTCTTTATAGGTGGGTTAGCTGGTATAAACACCTCCTGCTGTCATCAAACTGCTGCCCTCTTGCTTCAGGACAGAACAGGACAGAAATCTTGTCTTGATGTCTGTTTTTGTCTCTGGAATGAGGAGAAAAAGACCCACTGGGGTGATGATGGAAGATTTTGGTTGGCATGCCCTCCACTTTCTCAAAAACAGAGCATATTCCTCAGAGATGAGATATCTTAAAGGTTACTGTATGTATTGTAACACATAAATAGCAATTTTTATTCTGTAACAGTCCAAAAAATACATTCTTTTCAATCAAGATCTAAAGTAAAACCAACAAAATCTCTTCATTGCAATTCAGCTGATGAAGATACATGCATTGGGTCATTGCTATCCAGCTGTATTCTTTTTAGATGAGTAACCCACTTAAAAATGATAATCTGAAATTTTTCATATAGCTTCTCGCTTGTTTGTGGAGGGTTCTCTCACTAACGTAATCCTGGAGTAGGTATCCCCCACCCCTCCTCTAGCAAGTGCCTGATCACGATGCACCTGTGTGGAGTGGGGCAGGCAATGAAGCTGGAGTTAAGCTGAATACATATGGTGACAAATGCAGTTACATGTGTGGATGTGCTCTGAAAATTATAAATCCCTGATATTGCTGTTAAAACCAGAAACTCCTTGAGTTGGATGGGACTGGTGGACACACACCTTTGTCTAACTTCGAGTCTGTTCCATCAGTACATATTTGTGGAGTATGACAGAGGGATCAAGGAATGTTTTGGTGTCCTGTGTCCCTCTCTGTGGCCACAGGAGAGCTCAGCATGGTGCTGTCAAAGTTTGTTGAACACATGTACTCTTGCAAAATTTCTTCTCACCTTTTTCTGAAAGACAACACAAAAAAAGGAGCCTTCTTCTCCCTCTACCATGTACTGCAACATCAGGAAATAATAACTAAGAAAAGTGGTTTCACCCAGACATTACACATTGTGTATGTGTGTGTGTGTATGTGTGTGTGTAGATAAGGCAGACATATTCCCTGGCCCTAAGCCAATCTCTATCTTGGACTTGTACTGCATCTTTGGCAACACTTAAAGGTGTTTCCATCTTTAGAAAAAACAGAGATCACATCTCTTGAGTTTCTTTTATTAAGTAGACTTGAATTTGAAGAGGGACATTGAAAAGAGTACCTCTTATCATGAATAGTTAGATTTAGTCTCAGATATTTCCCGAGCAAATCTGTCTCTCTTGATCCTTGTAACAATGAAAAAACAAAACAAAGCAAAAACTGATGCAGGCAATTGAGGACAGTGTAGATTCCACAGAGGACTCCCTATATTTCCTCACCTAAAAGCTCTTGCTCATCTGCCTGGGATACCATTCCCTCACTCTTTGCTAAGTAAAATCCTCTTCCTGTATTACCTATTGCAACATAACTGACTTGACTCGAAATCTTCTCTTCTCCTTCAACTCTTGCGGCATTTGGTTGTGTCTTTTTTTTTTTTTTAAGATTTTAGAGAGAGAGAGAGAGAGAGAGAGATCACGTGCAGGGAGGGGGAGAGCAGAAGGAGAAGCAGACTTCCCGTTGAGCAGGGAGCCCGACCAACACTCAATCCCAGGGCCCTGGGATCATGACCAGAGCTGAAGGCAGATGCTTAACTGACTGAGCCACCCAGGTGCCTTGGTTGTATCTTTATAAGTGAAGTTGAGTTTTTATGTTCCTCTGGCAGATTGTAATTTTTGGGGGGGAAATAACCGTATTTCCCCCAATAGAAAACATTTTATTTTTCTATCCTTATTTTTGTACTTCACACATGAGAGCTGCTCAAATAACCCCTGTTGAATAAATAAGTTAAGGAAAGAGTAGGGGTGTAAGATCACGTCGTATGTGAACATGAACAGTCTTCTTTCTGAACTGGTCAGTAAAGTTAGGATTAAATGCTTTGCTGAGCACCAGGAAGAATGGAATCTGGACACTATCCACAGCTGCTCCATGGAAAAGGTGAGATTTCTGTGCTTCTTTCTCTGGCTAAACTCTCCCCTCGTGGGCTGTATCCCTACCTGCCTTGCCATGGAAAGAAATCTCTCCAGCAATGCTCCCTTTTCTCCCTTGCATCATCAAATTTTCCTGTTGGTCATCAGATGATTCTCATTCATGTGTTCCCATGTTGTAATTTTCCCATTTTTTTTTCCAAAAAAGGAAAACAAAAATTCCCTCGATCCCACGTCCTTGTCCAGTTACTGTCTCATATCTCTATTGCCCATTACAATAAAACTTCTTGGAATTCTCATCCCTCCTCCTTGTCACTGATACCTGCATTCCTTGGGACTGGCTCCTATCAGCCTTCACCTCCACTTCTTTATCAAGGCACTCTGGCTCAGGTCACCCATGGCCTCCCTGTTGTGAAGTCCAGTGGCTCATTTGCAGTCCTCTGTGTCTCTCTCATCAGCAGCATTTGACATCAGTGAGCACCCTCCTTTGTTCATTTGGCTTCCAGAGAGCCACGCTCCCCTGGTTTACTTCCTGTTTCTTGGCAGTTCCTTCTCTTGTCCCTTTTTGCTGATTCTTCTTTCTGGACCTCTAAATTCTAGAGTAACTCATGGCATCATGTTCAGACCTCTCTTCTCTTCTATCTCTATTCACTTCTTACATGAAGCCATCCAGCCTCATGATTTTTTTTAGAGATTGTATTTATTTATTTGAGAGAGAGAGACAGAGAGCTTGAGTGGGAAGGAGAGGGAGAAGCAGGCACTCCCGAGGCAGGGAGCCTGACATGGGGCTTCATCCCAGGACCCCGGGATCATGACCTGAGCTGAAGGCAGACACTTAACTGACTGAGCCACCCAAGCACCCCCAGCCTCATGATTTTAAATACGCTCTGTAAAGATGGATTACCAAATATGTAACTCTAATCCTGACCTCCCCCCTGCGTCTTGCTGCCCATCTGGCACTTAATCGTAGATGTCCATGGGATATCCCAAACTTAACATGTTTCAAACTTCATGCCTGGTCATCCCTTCATACTTGCTTCCCCACTTCCCCTTTTTCACCTCAGTAAATGGTAATTTCATGCCTACATTTTCTCAGAATAAGAACCTGGGTGTCATCTCTGAATTTCTTCTTTTTTTTTCATAATCCATAACCAATTCACCTTCCAGTTCTACCTGTTCTGCTGGCAAAATATACCCAGATGCCAACCGGTGCTCACCATCTCTTCTGATCTAATGTGGACGTCATCTATGGCCTCACAGCTTTTGCTTTGTCCCCCATGCTCCATTCTCAACCTGGCTACCGGAAGAATCCTTTTAAAAGTACAAATGAGGTCATGTGACTCCTTTGTCAAGGGCTTTCCATCTCTGAATAAGTCAAAATTCTTATAGTAGTACAACATGTGGCCAGCCACACCGGCCTTCTTATGGTTTCTCTAGAAGGTTGGTGTGGCCCTGCCTCGGGACCTTTGTACTTGCTGTTCCCTCTTCCTGGAATGTTCTTCCTCTAGGTGTCCATGTGGAAAAGTCTCTCTCCAAATGTCATCTTATCAAGAACGCTATTCCTGCTCAAAGTCATTTCCTATTCCCCATCCCCTATTCCTTTTCCTCCACTAACATACATCGCTGTCTGACATACTATCTATTTCATACATTCAATGTTTATTGTCTGTTTGCCTATCACTGGAGTTTAAATCTCGGAAGAGCGAAATTGTTGCTTGCTTTTTTTCACTGCTGAATCCTTAGAGCCTAGATTCAGTGTCTGCCACAAAATATTTGTTGTTGTGCAATGAATAATGCAACAAGAGTAACCGACAGCTGTAATCTTTAAGACTCTGATCCTTTTTTTTTTTTTCAGGGATGTGGGTGGCAGGGCTAATGAAGGGGGGAGTGGTTTTTCAAAGTCAAAAATGAGTTGGGAGAGAGAGGAATTAAGCAAATTTCCAAAAAAGAATCAGAAGGCATGGTTTTCAAGTAATATAAAGAGTTCTTTTTTTCATGAGTTGGTATCTCACTGCTCACAGGTTCACTGTACTCTCAATAGTGTGCCCCATACTGGGGACCAACTTCTGCCCTCAAAATGACCCAGTTGAGCCAGTGTATGGGATTTGGGAACAAGTGGGGAACGAATTGTTTTCTTAAGAGAAGACAATAAATATGTTTAGACATCAGAAAAATATTATTTATTTGTACATTATATTAACAAATCTTGAACTTTCATGGGGTATCTTGCTAGGCACTCTGGCTCATGGTGTGATGGGCAGAGGAAATGCAGATCCTGTGCCGTTTCTGCCTTATGTGGGCTGACCTGTGTGAAGAGTAGTGGAAGGACGTAGCCCCAGGTATGTGCGCTCTGGGTGGGGGGGTGAGGCAAAATCATGAGTAGGGGCATGAAAACAACAGCCTGCAAGAAAGAAGCAGGATCCTGAAATCCCTTACCTTCCAAGGCCTAGGGGTTTTTGCCAAAATGTAGGTTTTGTAGGGAGGTCGGCAGCTTCAAACCTAGAAAGACATGTGGTTGAAATTAGAGAAAAAAGACAAAACTGTGGAGGAAAGCTACTGGGTGGATGGCTGGAATGATTTTTGTGGGGAGTGGGGAGCCCCCATGTACCCACATCCACGCTGGTTCTCATTTATCCGAGCGAATACTCGCATGGCCACATGGCTAGAATGTTCTAACAAACTCTGCCAGATGTTACCAATAAACGAGAGCCCTTCTTTTTACATACGAGTATTGGCGTAATATTCTCTATGTCTCCAGCTCTTGTGGAGGTGTTGTTGACAGTTTGATGGACGAAGGACTCACTGTGGGCTTGATTGTGTTTCAATCATGAAAACCTAAAACTAAAAGGTAAATAGAGCATTGATAAGAGTTGACTATCTATCTTGACTGAAAAATATAATATTGGTACCTCAGGTAAGACATCCCAAGAAAAATGGCTTCATATAAGAAAGGTCCCAGAGGCAGCTTTATAAAGCCCTATTGCTTGGCTTCCTCTGTCTCTTTTCAGGTTCGGGATATATGAGATGAAGATCATGCTTTACCTATTGCACATGGCACCATGAGGAAGGGAGGACATGGAGGGCAGAGGGGGAAAGACAGTGATAGCTAGCAAGGTGGGAATATGGACTAGACCGTCTCCAAGAACCCTTGTCACTTGTAAATATGAACTGCCCTTGTGATAGTAATCTCAAAATAATAATAACCATTCACTTAGTAACTACTCTTTGCTAGACACCATATATATATATATATATATATATATTATACTCATAAATACATATTGATAATTTTTTCAGAGCCTATGAGGTGGGTATCAGTAACCCCCCCCCATTTTCTCTCTAGCATTCATGGCCTTCTCTCTCAGTTCCCCTTCCTTCTTTTTCCCTCCCCTAAGGTCTTCTTCAGACATTTTAAACACCCATCCCCACTAGGTCCTGGCTTCATCTTGGCTGAGCACTCTAGGTCAGAGCTATGGAGCCGTCATTTCGGACATCATCCAGAAGGGTGGCGTTAGGGACATTAAATCTTGAGATTCTTCTGTCCTCTGTAGGATGAAGACTTTCAAGTCTTCAGAATGGAGCACTTGCAAAAACAAAACCAAAAGCCAAAAACAAATGGCGAGAACAAATACGGGTATCTAACCCATATCCAGGGATATTATGCCACTTTGCTTTTACCGACATTAGTAGCTATTTTCACTAACCAAGAGAAATATGAAAAGGACTTTTGCTTTTATGAAAAGAGGCAAAAAAGGAAAATAAGGTTCAGCAACAAGGTAGACACCGCAGCAGTGAGGGGTGCCACTGGCCTCCTTCCTTGGGCTCACACTCAGCATCTCAGTGCCAAGCTGACAGTTTCCAAGTGTGTCCGTGAGCCCCTGAGCTTTGTCTCCATGTAGTCTGTGCATCCCTTAGCAAGATGTGTCCTAAGGTATCAGAAAACCCCAAGGGAGGTTATATTTTGTGTTTGGGGATGCTCAACATTTTTTTCCCATATAAGTTAATGTTAATTGCATCTTTGCATTTTGCCATTTCAGCTTATAAAAGGTTTCTTAGGAAGGCTCTCCTTTTTGCATAGCAGGGAAAACCTGCATTCGTGTCTTTGACGGCCCTCCTTCTTACCTGAGGGGATGGGGAAAGGAGTGCGGGCAAGGGGGTAATCAACAAGCCTTGCTTTGCGCACATTATTTTCTTTATCTTACAAATGAAAAACTGTCTCAGCATAGTTAAACAGGGGTCCTGAACGGGCAGGTGGGGAAATATGGTTTGTATTTGGATCCACTGGGCTTAAAAGTTCAGCGATTGTATGCCCCGTGCCTTCTCTTGGCTTCTCGTTCCAGTTTTCAACTCATAGGTCTTTACGAATTCTGTATAAATGAAGCAGCGCTGACCCTTTCACCACCAGGGCGTGTCTCTGCAGGCCCCAGACACCTACATTATGGCTGCATGAGTGTCAAGTGCGGGGACAGCGGTGCGTGATGGGGAGAACCGTGAAAGCACAGGAGCCCCCCGTCTACCCGGAACAGAGGCAGAGAGAAACAAGACCTGTACACTGGGAATGTGGTCAGCTTTTGCAAGCAGAGGCCAGCATTCCATTTCATGATGTCTGGCAAAGCACTTGGTTAGGGCAGGGATCTGGAGAAGACGGGTGACCTTGTCTCAGGTAAGGGGCTTTCCCGGGGCGCCCGGGCTGTGTCCCCTTCTTTGCTCTTGGGACAGCTGGATGCCTTCTTTCTCACCCTCACCTTGTCTCCCTCCTTGACTCTGCCCCTTCCTTGCCCCTCCTCGGGAAATCTCTGCCTTGGGGCGGCCATTAAGGAAGGACTCCAAGCTTCCCGGCAAAGCTTCCTCTTCTCCTGCCCCACCACCCCCAGTAGGAGCGAGGAGAAGGTAGCCTGCCTGTGCCTCCCCGGTATAGAAAACAAAGAGAATTGTAGGGTGATTCTGAGAGGATATTGGAACCCACAGATAAAATCTCCTCGAGCCTGAAGACAATTGTGCCGCGATTGTTTTCTTTTCCCCGCGACCATATCCTGTTCTTTATCCTCGCTTGCGCCCTCAGTCTTCCTCTTAAATGGTCTTTAATAAATGAAACCGCCAGGACAAGGATACAGGACGCGTGGCGTCCTTGTGGGCCAGCCACTGGGACAGCTGACGGCCCTGCAGAAGCAGGGTGTGTCTGCCCCCAAGCCTCACGGTTATCACAAGAGGATACAAAACAAAGATACAGAACGACCCAAGAGGCTTGAGAGGATCGTCAGGGGCCAGAAGAAGAAGAGGAACTCTTGTTCCTGTGGTTAAAAAAAAAAAAGACATTACTAAACATCTCCAGTGGAAAGTCTGTGTCCAGTTGGTGATGTGGATAACATGCGGGCTGCTTCCGTAGTCACTGTCTTTTATAACGAACTCCGTAGTAACTTATCCTACAGGGGAGGGTCCATTGTGCTGGTCTGGATAGTGGGTCAAAGGAAGAATTTTTAAAAGCGTTAGAGGTTAAATTCCTTTACCTCATTAAACACTGAATTGGGCGTGGGGGAGGAAGGAAGAAAATGAATTAGTAAGGGAGGGCTGGAATATTGGGAGGACATTTGGGGGGAAATTTGAGAGAAAAAATTTTTGAGGGTGGGTACAGTTGCCCAGAAACAACAGCCTGTCTGTGTGGAAAGACAAAGATGAATGAAGAGAAGCTTTAGGTTGCAGTTTGAGGAGCGTCCAGGGTAATTGTCCCTTTGGGGCTTCTTCAACGGTCTTAAGACCACTGCATTTCAAGCACCTTTAACTAATATTATCGTTACTATTATTAACGGGGCACTGGGTAAAGACTGGTGTGAGGTAGCCAACTCTATTTGGCTCACTGTGCTGAAATAAATCATTTCCCTTGTGGTTCAAAACCACAACTCTCTGGTTTCATTACCATGTATCTATTTTTTTTAGAAAAAAATCAAATATATATATTTCCAACTCCTTGTTTCAAAGTCTCCTTTTTAAGTCCTCACAATAGTGATTTTATTAAATTAGTTGCTTTATAAAACATTGCAGATGTCATAATTGTTAACATAACAATTCACTAGAATGTTGTTAACCGGTCCACTTTGCTGAGCACGTTTTTTAAGGGAAAGGAAATGCCAAAATCCTGGTAAAGTCATCCCATCAGAGTGTGGGAGAACAAAGGCAATTTTGTTTTCCAGACACTTCCATCAGGCAAATGAAAGAGATACAGACTTTCTCTCCCCTGTCTTAAAGTGCTCCATCAGTAATATTTTCTTGATAAAATGTTAGAAAAGAAACAATAAGCCCTAAATGGAGTCATTTGCTCCCTAGGATAGCAAACCCAGACTTATTTAGAGTGTCAATGTCTTCCAGAAATGTGACCCTTTATCAGGCCATCTGCAATGTCCCATCAGCACAGGTGAGGGCATCCTCACGATGAAAACCCTTCTGGTCCCTTCCCCCCCCAAAGGAAGATGTGTCAACACACCTTTCTCTTTGCTAATAGCTTCCCTGCCTCACCCTCCTTCCTATAACAACCTCCCATCATGTACAACTCCCCCGAGCACCCCTCTACTCACTAGATTAGGGGTGCTGCTCAATTCATAAATCCTGTAATAAAGCCAATTACACTTGAAATGTACTCAATTGAATTTTGTTTTTTAACAAACCACTAGACAGTCAAAGCCCAGTGACACTCAGGAGATTCTACAGTTTGCCATGCAATCATAGTTTACCTCGTGCAACTTCAAAGTTGGAGGGTTTGGGTTGTTTAATTTTTGCATTGTTTTGTTTTTAAAGATTTATTTATTTATTTGAGAGAGAAAGAGAGCAGGGAGGAAAGGCAGAAGAAAAGGGAGAGAAAGAATCCCAAGCAGACTCCATGCTGACCACAGAGCCAGATGCGGGTCTCGATCTCAGGACCAAGAGCACCACCTGAGCTGAAACCAAGAGTTGGAGGCTTAATGGACTGTGCCACCCAGGTGCCCTTGGGTTATTTATTTATTTATTTATTTATTTATTTTTTTTTTTAAAGATTTTATTTATTTATTTGAGAGAGCGAGAATGAGAGAGAGAGAGCACATGAGATGGGGGAGGGTCAGAAGGAGAAGCAGACTCCCTGCTGAGCAGGGAGCCCGATGTGGGACTCGATCCCGGGACTCCAGGATCATGACCTGAGCCGAAGGCAGTCGCTTAACCAACTGAGCCACCCAGGCGCCCGGGTTATTTATTTTTAAGTATCAAACTAGTGGCTTCTCAAGAGCAGTGTCTCCACTCTGAAACAAGCACTATTCTTTAGTGTGTGTGTGTGTGTGTGTGTGTGTGTGTGTGTGTGTTTATTTTAATCTTCCAGCTCTCTTTTAATACTCCGTGCACACCACATACATTTTTGAAAACTGCTTTCCTTGACAAGGTATGAAGCAGCTCAAGGAGGTGTGGTTAAGTCCGAATGGTGTTAGCAGACACTATACAAACTTTGGTCAAATGGCAACCTTTATTTCCAGTTTAGTGGCACCGCTATGGAATCAGAAGGCAACAGTGACATTATTAGAATTTTTTTTTTTTAACTATGATTTAGTAGAAACTGAGCTCCCAGATTTTCAGTCTTTGGCAGCTAGATCCAATTTCCTCATTCCTACACTGGCACCTAACTGTCAAGGGGTTAAATAGCCAGACCTTCTGGAGTGCCTGGGTGGCTCAGTCGGCTGAGCATCTGACTCTTGGTTTCAGCTCAAGTCATGATCTCAGGGTCGTGGGATGGAGCCCGGTGTCAGGCTCTGTGCTCAGTGTGAAGTCTGCTTCAGATTCTTTCTCCTTCTCCTCTCCTTCCCCCTCTGCCCCTCCTGGCTCGCACTCTGTCTCTCAAATAAATAAATAAAATCTAAAAAAAAAATTTAGCCAGCACTTTTGATGGTAGCGTTTGGCAGGACTGAAAGGAGAGGAAATCATGATGCATGTTGAAGGGATTGTGCACAACACAGAGGAGATGCGGGAGGAAGATGGAAACATCACATGAGGTCTTTCGGAGTCTTGCACTATCCTCCATCACACCATCACCCTGGGATCCAGGCTGTCTGTCCTGGTGGCCTTTGGTCCTGCTCCAGGACCCACACCTTTCTCCTGCTCAGCTCTCTCACTTCTGTGAGTCACTGTCCAAGAAGTGGTAATTTTTATACGTCATCAATTTCCAAAGACAAGCACACATCTCCATCCAAGGATTCCACAGATTTGTGTAATAGAGTGACTTTTCAGGTTGGGTCTATTGTATCTTTTGGTAACTTTTCAAAATCCATGAAGTCACCTGTTAAGAATGGTTTCAGAACATTGACTCCATAAGCTCCATTATTTACACCAAAAGTTTCTTTGGCGGATTGGAGGTCTGTCCAGCCCTGGTTTATCTGCTACTCGTTCTCTGGTCTTAGCACTTGAGGTTCTTCTAAACTCTTTGTTTTTTCCTATTGTTCATTCTTTCAGTTTTCTTTCTTTTTCTTTTTTTCTTTTCTGAAACCTTTACTTCTGGTTTTACTTCCCTTTCTTTCCTTTCACACCATGGTCATCCCACTTACTCTTGATAACCCCAGACTTGCCTTCCCAGCTGTCCCCACCAGTGTCCTCAGGGCCCCACGGTCCATCCGGACAAGGCTCCACACAAAGCATGTCTGCATCCAAAGTGGAGGTTCCAACGACCTCCTCTCGCTTGGGATGCAAATGGCAAGTCCAAGTTGTCACCTGTATTTCCAATGGGCCAGCTATAAATCAGAGGTTCCTATGGCCCCCTTCCTGGGTTTGACTAATTTGCTAAAGCAGCTCACAGAACTCAGGAAATCCATTTACTTACTAGAGTACCAGTGTATCCCAAAAGATATTAAAAGGATATGAATCAACAGCTGGATGAAGAGATATACAAGGGGAAATCCAAAACAAAAGAACTTATGTTCCTGTGGCGTTTGGGGCCTTGCATGGTGGCACATGGAAGCATTCTGGTGCCTTAACCTGGAAGGTCTCCGAACCTGGTCCTTTTGAGTTTTTATGGAGGCTTAATTACAGAGGCATGATTGATTAACTCATTGGCCGGTGGCAACTAAGCTCCATCTTCAGCCCCTCTCCTCTCATTGGCAAAGAGAGAACTGGTAAAAAGTCTGCTCTCCTACTTGGAAGATCTGTGAGTTCCTGAAGCTAAGAGGGAATGAAAAATGTAAATGAGACTACAGAGCCATTCATCCCAAGCTGTGAGGAGTGCCACTCTGGGCAAAAATGTTGGGAAAGAAGTCCCATTGAAAAGGAAGTCCCCAGCCAATGCATCTCCAGTGCTAGGCTGAAAAGAGGCATGAACCAGATGGTCTTCTGGTGAAAGACCTACAGGGAGGTCTAGGTTTGCAGACAGCTGACAGGGGTGAGGGCTGGGAGATGGGGCAGGGAGAAATGACTATAATCTGGACCCCAGTTTACAGGTGTTCAGGTCAGTGATTAGTGGCTGTGACCAGAAACTTCCCGAAAAGGAAGAGGGCTATCTGTGGACACAGGGCCCTGAATATGTATGGCCCAGATTTCTTTGTGTAGCTGATATCTGACTGGATATTTATTCTTCTAGATTACACATTCTGACTCTGAGGAACAAAGGGCTGGCAAGAGCTGCTCTCTGGTGCTTAATAATTTGAAGGAATTTACATTTCAATGCAGTCTTGTGCTCCATTTCTCACACAATCTCCCCCCCCCCCCCCCCCCCGCCCAGTTTCCTCTGATGGAAAGAATGGACCACTCTCCCAGTCTGGGAAAGGAGGTGGGGAGAAAGGAAGAAGGAGAAAATCATAGCGACATGATCAGAGGGAGGAGATTTATTGATATTCCACTTAGAATTTATTCCCTCAGAATCCTATTTATTTTATTTATATTTATAAATCATACATTACCAAGTACAATGAAATCTCCTAAAAACCCAGACGGTTACCTGGTGTTCTCTGTGATTTGACAGAGAAAACAGTGGAAGAAAATGAATAAGTGAAGGTATGAGAGGGGTGGGGGCAGGACTGGGTAGCTCTGGAGAAAACATTTCCCAGGTAATAGCACACGTCTGTTTGGCTTGCTCTGTGAGGGGGTGTGATCCAAATAATTTTCTCTGTCCTTCCACCACTGTTCCTCGGCTTCCTCTCAGGAGAGAGGATTCATTGTCAGGTAATTAACCATCCACATTACAGAAAGTACTTCACCAGACAGAAGTGTGAAAACACATTTACACCTCATGTAAATGGGATGAGAGAATTTACTGTTTGAGTGACACCCAAGGAGCCATCAAGTGACAAAGATAAAGTCATTCATGGTTAGGATTCCAAGATCCTAAGAGTTTACATCCTGCTTCCCTTCACGTAGCTGCCATTGAATGTAGAGTGACCAGAAGACCACAGGGGGCTTGGGGTCTACCTCAGTGGATAAGGTAGTCCAGCAGAGACCCTCCACTAGTAAGCTAAGGGTTTTATTCTGCTATTGTTAGAGTGCTTATTCAACAAGCTTAAAAACACACTTAATGTGCACCAGAAGATACTGTTTCTGCCCTCAGGATATACAAGTACACAACTATGATACAGGGTGATTACAGCCACGAAAAAGGCATGCCCAGGAGGAAGCATGCAAGAGGCAGTCCCAGACGGCTTCATGGAGGAGGTAACATGAGACAAGGTTGAGAGAACAAAGAGAAGCTTGTTTGATGAATGGGACAGAAATGTGCAAACACCCAGAAGGCTGAGGGTAGTTTTGGTTTGCACGGTGCATGGTTTGGTTGGTAGAAGAGATTTGGTAGATGAGGTTAGTGTAGTCAGGAGGATAGGTTTGTGGATGTCCCACAAAAATAACTTGGATTTCATTCAGTAGATGATAAGAAAATTTTAATAGGTTTAAAGAAAGTTCCAATCTATGGATAGGGTATGTAGGAAAGCAGAAGGAAGAGAGGGCAAAAGGCCTCCTATACTCACCAGGATGAAACTATGGAAAGCTTGACACAACCCTCTTTAATCACATAAGTAGGTCTATGTTTCCTCTCAGCAGGGAAAGGAGGAGGGAAATATGTCGCTGGAATTTTTATACCCATCAAGATATTCCGGTCAATCTTTGTTCTCTCCAACCTGAACTTTCTCGATGAAGAGCGGGCATCTGTGGGACTGGAAGCAGAGCCCCGAGGACCACCACGATGTTTAACGTCAGTTGTTATTAGCAAAGCAAACCTTTAAATTGGACTGCCTCTCCTCAGGTTCCAGACTAATCTCACCTAAGTCCTCACTGCAGAAGAAGAAGTGATTCATACTTTGTGCAAGTCCGAGGGGCATTATTGGTCTGTCCTGTCTTCCATAAGTTATAGGTATAATTCCAACAAGCCTTGGGGGTCCATACAAAGATGAGATTCCCAGGGTGTTTGTGGGGGGGATGTGTGCTTGGGGCCAAATAACAATGATGTGGCCTCTTTACTAAATGCTATTTGATGTCACAGAATTTAGATACACACAGTTGTTTTTGGTCTACATTGTTTCCATCAATTATTGAGAGAGAAGTGTCAGGAAGATCTACCGTAATTGTAGATTTGGCCCCCTCTTCTGTAATGCAGTTAGTTTTTGGTCAGGAGAGGCAGAACAGGCTTTTTGTGACCTGTTCATGAGAAAGGTTGGGGAGGTTAGTTTGGAAACTGTGAGACCACTGATATTTTCACTGCTGCACTTACATCCTTACTTTGGGGCCAGGAAAGTGCACAGGACATTCTTCAGGTCAGATTGGAGGCACTCTACCTCAGTTTCTAATTTACCTAATTAGAAGGGCCATGCTTGGTTTAAAAACATCAACCTATTGTTAAAAGTAAAACCAAGGGCACCTGGGTAGCTCAGTCGGTTGAGCGTCCAATTCTTAGTTTCAGCTCAGGTCATGATCTCAGGGTCCTGGAGTCGAGCCCTGCATCAGGCTCTACGCTCAGCTTGGAGTCTGCTTGAAGTTCTCTCTCTCCCTCTCCTGCTGCCCCTCTCCCTGCTCTTGTGACCTCAATCTCTAAAATAAATAAATAAAATCTTTTTTTTTTAAAGTAAAACCAATTCATTTATTTAGTGTTTTAGGGATAGGTGAGGTTGGCCCCTGTGATTGCCAAACAATTTCTATAAAGCAGAAGATGAAACTGAAGATTCCTGTTATACATGAGTGTTTTTAGTCCTTTAGAGCAGTGTTTTTTTTTTCCCCAGAGAAAAGATGTGTGTATACAGATGCATAAAAGAAATAGATTAATAATATGTTTGACTTTCTTTACCTACTTTTCTATCTTCCTGGGGCTAAAATGTCTTTACTACAGAGAAAACAATTATTTCATTCCAAACATTACTGGGGTTACCTTCCCGTGCAGATTTTCGGATTGTCTTCTCAGCTTGCTAAAGCTTCATAAGCTGGAGAGGCTTCTGGCCTGCAGGAGAACCAGTTTCTTGTCCGTGTACAGATAGATCATGTTAAGCCCTCTACACAGTCCCGAGTCCATGACTCTAAAGCTCCACAAAGGAGGTAGTCACACTGTTTGCAGTTCTTCGATTCATGTCAAGAATTACATATTTCTCAAGTCATTTTTTTTTGGATTCACTCAAGCATTCATTCATGAAACAAACATTTCCTGACTTCTTATTGTGGGCATGGCGTATGCTCACCTGAGGTACTCAGCATGTGGTTCCTGCCCTATAGCATTTGCGTCACCTTGGAACTTGTTAGGATGAAAATTTGGGGACCTTGCACCAGAACTACAGAATCAGAGACTGGGGTTGGGGCCAACAGTCTGTGTTTTCACAAGCCCTCCAGGTGACTCTGCGGTGGCTCAAACCCGAAAACTACTGTGCTGGACAATGGAGGAGGGACAGTGATGATTAAGATACACTGCAGTTTTTGTGTCCAAAGAGCTCAGAATTTACTATGTGAGATGAGACAGCTCAGGCTCCTGATGATTAAATATCTTACTTGTGCATGGTCTCACTCGTAGTTGGTAGAGTTAAGACAGTCTTCTGAAGGCCGATCCAGGGGGCTTTGGATAACAGTATATCGATTCGCCATCTCTTGGCTTCTTTCCTACCCAGGCTCCTGGCTTAAAATTTGTACCTATCTGGATTGATACAGAATTGACTTCAAAGAATGGACTTTGGGCAACTGATAATCGGGAGCAAAGGCACGTTGTGGTTAGCAAGACTTAGGAAGAGTCCTTTCTCCTCCTCTAGCAAGGTACTTGGGCTATCAGTCAGTCACTTGGTCAGTCAGTCAGTCAATCATTCAGTATTTGTCACCACTGTGTACAGGATGAAAGAGTATACTGCCCTTTGGGCAGCCTAGGACTGGGAGCACAGGAAGTTGGAGAAACTGTTCCTGCCCTTGAAAAATTCACACACACACACACACACACACACACACACACTCATTTTGAAACCATAGAGGAACCTGTCTGATGCAGGATGAGAGTAAGGGCAAGAAAATATAGACAGATAAATCGAGCATTGCTGAGGGATTTCAAATCCTCATGTCAGAGCGGGGAGGGTGAGTTCATCACCCCCACTAACTCACTGGGCAATTTCTGCCTCATTTCGTTAGACAGAGGAGATTGTTCCCAGAAAGCCAGAAAGGAAGCGCCATCTGGGACTGTTGCACTTCCAGACAGATGGCTGACTCTTCCAGTCCTGTTTTATTTCTGGCTGCGGATCACACACCCCACAGCTATACTGTAAAAATGGGATGTGACGGGACATGGGATGTTGTCAGGGTGTGTTTTCTTTTTCTCATTTTTTTCTTTTCTGGAGACTTGACATAAAAAGAAAACTTCACAGCAGTCTTTCTGTTTTTATGGTTGTTTTCAAGTTAAGCCCTTGGTTGGTGGAGTGAAGGGTGGACAGACCCCCAGAAGTGGAGATAATGGAGAAAGTCAAACTAACCTCGAGGCTGCTGTGCTATGGAAACCCTTTGTTCGAGTGTGTGTACATGTTGTCAACCTCGGGATGGCTGAGAGCAGCAACACATTTTGAAAGTACAAAGTAGTCCAGCCAGACTGGAACGCTTCACTCGCTTCCACGTTTTCCTACCTGCCTCCCACACCCAGGCTCCCCCATCCACCACTGATTCCCTTCTTGCAAGACAGGGGCTAGATGCCGCCATGAGCAGAGCAGTCCTGGCCTGTCTGCTTTTGGCCTCCTAGGGGCCCTGGGCCATCAAGTCTGGCATTTGGAGGGGTTAGCTGGGAGGTTCATAAAACAAGAGCCCCCACTGGCTAGAGTTGGGGGGGTAAGAGCAATCATTTCATCTACTTCTGTTGTATAAGGTTTTGGCTTGTTCCATAAATATTTTTTGAGTGACTACTAAAGTACAATGGGGTAAAGATGCAAAGAAGTAAAAGGTGATCCCTAAAGCCAATAAAATGTTTCAGAAAGAGCCTGACACCAACTTCTTCTGACTTACTGGCTTTGGGACAAGTGCCTTAACTCATCTGGGCATTAAGTCTTCATCTATGAAAGCAGTTGGCGGCACCTAGGTGGCTCAGTTGGTTTGAGAGGTTGAGCATCTGACTGTGGGTTTCCACTCAGGTCATGATCTCAGGGTCGTGAGATCAAGCCCCAAGGAGAACTTTATGCTCTTTGGGGGAGTCTGCTTCTCTCCCTGTCCCTCAGCCCCTCCCCACACTCACACGCGCGTGCCTGCTTTCTCTAAAAATAAATAAATAAATCTTAAAAAAAAAAAAAAAAGTCATTCAATATGCTTCTTGTTCTTCCTCCAACCTTCCCAGGTCTCGTCTCCCAGCTGTAACCCTTCAGTGATTCTCAGACTTTGGGGGGGTACGTACCAACCACCTGGGACATGTGTTAAAATGCACATTTGTAGGCTTAGACAATGGAATGCAGTACATCTGAGGTAGGACCCAGGAACCTGCATTTTTTAGCACATCCTGATAGAACTCTGAAATAGGCTGTCCGTGGGTGGGACTTTGGTAAACTCTGCTTTCACACTTTTCCAGATTTCTGTACCCACATTTAGCCAATATTTTTAAGTCCCTCTCTGCGCTCCCATAGCATTTTATATAAGCCTCTAAATAGGACTTACTTGGGACTGTTTGGCTTTATACTAAGGAGCAGAAGAAAGAATTAAGTCTTCAGGATCATCTATTAACTTGTTTATCCACCAACTATTTATTAAGCACTTACTATGTGCAGTCAATGATCAAAACAAAATCACTGTGGCATCTACATTCCAGTGGATTGAGATAGAACATTATTTTAAAAAGCTAAAACAAAAAGTAAACAATATGTTAGAACATGGTAAGAGGCTTGGAAAAGACAAGCACAAGACAAAAAGCAGAGCAGGCTAAGAGGACCAGGAATGCCCAGGCGGGGGGGGCAGGTTGTGGGATGAAATAAAATTTAAATACTAACTGTACCTCTTAAAGGTTTTATTTGTCCTTGACCAAGCCTCTTAACCCCTTAAAATATCCGTTGCCCCTCTGTAGACTGGGAATAAAAAAATTCTAACCTGCAGAATGGTGGGGTTTATGGAGACCATAATACCTGGCTTTGTAATGCAACTAAGAAATGCATCCTGCTTGTCTGTCTCTGCTCCCTGCCTGTAAGTTACCTGAGGGCATATTCCCTTTTGTGCCTCAAGCTCCTAACAGTGCCAGGCACATTGTGGGCACTCAGTAAATGTCACTGGTTGAGTTAACCAACTAGCAAATACTGAGGCAGGAATGTACATGAGGGGTGCTTCCTCTTTCTTTAGGCCTCTGAGACTTAGTACACAGGTCTTTACAAATACAGTTCACTCTCAGAAAGGTAAGATATTGGTCCAGTGATCATCACCTGGTGCTTTTGAGTTATGGTCAGAGTCAGACCTGAATGAGAAATTCTCATGATGCCATCAGGTTACAAGGGAGGAATGTGAGCAGGCCTCGACACTTTCCCTCCATTTCCTAACAGAATGATACCTACATACGAAGGCTTGCTCGACAAACAGCCAGTTGTTGTCTTGGCTATTCTAAACCAGGCTGTCACTTGATACACAGAGCAGGGCTGCAAAGCCAGGTTCTCTTCTGAAGTACTTTATCTTCTGGATTCTACACGTGCCATCAATGCTAGGATGTATGCACCATTGATGGAGTATTTCCCTCCTGAGAAAAAACTGCTACTGTATTAGACATATACATTAGTGGAAAATACATCTCAATTTCAGAAATGTTAGAATGTAGAAAAGATGTACAGCTTCGAATGAAGAGACTCGAGTACTAGGAGCCATTTATCCTGAGTCCTTGGGGCCCCACCATGCTGGAAGCATGGTGATGCTCAGTTCCTCCCGTCCTTTCCAGCCCTTTCCCTCCCGCCTTACCCACTGGGCTGTCTGAGCCCTTGCTTCTTGAAGTAGGACCCGGAATCCCTTCTCAGAGAGCAGAAGATGAGGGATGCAAAAGGGGCTGACAGGGGCTTTGATACTTTCAAAATGTCTAAGAAGTCATCATCACGATAATGGGAACACCTCCTGAGCTCCTGTGAGCCAGGAGCTTTACGTGTGTAAGACTGCAATCCCATGAGGTGGGCGGTCCTTCTACCTACTTTACTGATGGGGAGGTTGGAAAGATTAACTTATATAAATACAACTAACAAGTGGGGCTGGGAATACCCACGTCTATCTAAGTCCAGAGTCCAGAGCTTATCCACCAACTTATGCTGCTACTCTCTCAACTCTTTTCCTTAGAACAGTGTGAGTAGAATTGGGTGAATGATATGCACAGTCCTGAGTGGGGGCCTAGCACCACACTTTCTGTGAGAAATGACCCCAGTGATATTAGAAAAAGGTAGAAGTGGGCAAACCTCTCTTCTTTGCTCTCCAACTTTGGGGCAGGTGGCATCTTGGGATTTCCTCATTCAAGGCCACAGAGCTGGCATCTGCCCCCCAGGCGTTGCCCCCGGGATGTGGTCAGTGGCCTTCACCGGCTAATGCAGGCCTGGCATCAGGGACCTTCTGATTTCTGTATCCTTTGATGAGGGTTCACCTACTGATAAGGCAAGCTGGAGGGAATCAGGAAACTCAGTCGGGAAAAGATCAAGGCCTGCATTAAGGAGGGAAGAAATGTCAGTCACTCTGATAGGGAAATAGGTTTTCGTGTTTCATTGCACAAGCATGCACATATGCACTCAAAGCCTGCCACGTTTCAAAGCAGCCTTCAATGCCCTGGTGTTCGCTCGGAGGGAGAGAGATCTGAAGGCTCTCAAAGGCTGCAGGTACAGAACAATTCACACAGGACACAGCAAGCAACCTTCTCCCACCTCCCCTTGCCAGCTCCCTTCCTCCCCCCTGCCTGGGTTTAACGGTGGTACTGAGGAGGTGTGTGTGAGTGTGCATGTGTGCACATTTAAATCCAAACTTAAAAGGAAGGGCAGAAAAAAAGAAAAGTGACAGCTTTGGACCAAAGCAGCAACTATTCATAATGAATGGAGGAGTCATCATGAAAGAGCTGGGGCACTTTGAGAAAAGCAAACCTCCCCGAGGAAGACAGCTCTGTGGATGCTGTTGAGGATGATGGCAGCTTAAAGGGCCCTTCATTTCAGAGCTGGCAAAAGGCGAAGCACGGATTTGATATACAACACAAGCTTTCTTCTCTTTTTCTTCCCCCCTTTCCCTTCTTCTTCTTCTTCTGAATCCCAGTTTGGCTGAGCCATGGCAAAACTAAATTAGAAAAACCTGCAGAGCATTGAGAGTCCAAATGAAGCACACAGCCAATTTATCACAACAGAGCCCGGTTAGCTAATAAGCCCCGTATGTAATAAATGTGCTAAGTGCCCACCTTTAACTTTGGCACACACAGCAGTGGCCAATGGTGGGAGAAGGCAGAGTCCCTGACAGGAGGATGATGTCAGACTCAGCCTGAAGCTCTCAGCATCTGGCTTACATCACTGGCTCTTTGGGGGTGCCGAGCCAAGGTGGATAATGTCGAGGTCTCTGAAGGCAAGGCAAACCATTGCTGAACACTTAGAATGGGAGCAGAGGCCTGTTTACAGATAGTTTTGTAGCCCCACGACTAGCCTTTCTGTTTTGGAAAACGGGTGTTTTCCGGAAGAAGAGCATTTATCAGGATTCAGTGTTTCCTAAACAGAGGTGGAGACAGGAGCACTTGGCAACTGTATGTCCAGGATTTGACTATTTTTGTGTCTGGCCAAAGAGTAAAAGGAGAAGATATCATTTGATAATGCCAAAGAGGTGGAGAGGTAGGACATAGTGTTCTCCGTTTCCCTCTAGGTAACCTTGGAACAGCAGGGTTACAGACTGGAAATGACAAAAGCTTGGGAGTCTAAACAAGAGAATCAGACTGTAGGTCCATCTCTGGGTCTAGAAGGACAGCTGAGTCTATAAGTGTGTCTCTAGAGTCTTCTTGATAATCGAACGACCGTGGTGGAACTCAGCAAGATCTATTCTCAGATCTTTAGGTGAAAGTGTATTTGAGACGTAGAGGGTTATTTCCCATAGAATGGTGGTTCTCAACTACATCTGTATCGTTTAGAGTCACTCGAGGAGCTTTAAGGAATATTGATACTTGTGTCCAATCCTAACAGATATTTATTTTTTAAGATATTGGTTTAATTATTTTAGGGTAAGGTTTGGGTACTTAAAACCCCAGAGAGGATCCTGATATGGAAGCTGAGCTTGAAAACCACGGTGGCAGGGTAAACATTAGCTCAGAGTGAACAGAACCAAGATATCCTGGAAATCCCAAAGGTTTTGAAAATAACTCATGGGAGGCAGGAATTAGGCCAAAACCATTGCCATTTTTGTAGGTACAACATGAGAGAATTTTGGCAATTTCATATGGTTCAAGCCAATACATTCAAGTTGTAGGGGTCCTCAGTCTAATGAGGTCATTGTTTCCCAGTCTTGCCCAATTGCTCTTCTTGTTTTTATCTAATGTATGATTTGTAGTCTGCCTATATCCTGAATGGATTTGAGGTAGCTTACAATAACACACACACACACACACACACACACACGTAGAGAGGGTAGCTAAAATAAATAATAGGAAATGGTCAGAAAACACATGGAAAAAGGAAATTATAATTAAAATTAGTAACTAGGGGTAAGATATTAATAAACTGAACACTTAATATGATTGTGAGCTTCTGGAAATCCAAGGCAAGAGCGGAATTTAAGCTCACCGTCTTTAAAGACAATGAATATTCATTTTTAGAGACAGCACCAAATTCTGGATAGAATCTATTGTGTAGATTCTAATATCAAGAGCCTTGAGTGCAAAGTAGATAAATGTTGTTTTTGTGGAAGATGCAGTGATGATTTCGAGGCTATTATATGGAGTCATGGTTCAGTGAAATAATTTTCATGCCAAATAGCCTCCCAGAATTCAGCCACGCCTGCATGCCAGTGAAAAGCACTGGAAGGTGTCATTCCCCCCGGGAAGTGTGTGCCTTAAACTATGAAACCACAAATCAGCATGGTCTCCTTCCTGCCTGTATGAAGCTACCTTGCTGCTAATATTTCATGGGTAGTTTTTATGTCTCTGATTTTTTTTTTTTTTTTTAGGGTGAGAATGGGTTTATGATCATCTTTTCTTTGCTTTCCTTGTCATCAACTGTGTGTTTTTGTTTAACTAATTGGTAGGGTTTGGGTGTACTTTGGGGTCATGGAAAGAACTTTCCCCCCAATCTGATTTGAATCCACTGAAGATCATTTATTCATTCACTAAACTTTTCAAAAACAGATTATATGCCCCTAACTGTGCTAATCACTGAAATCTCAGTCCGTACCAGCCTGGAATTCAGAGTGGTTAGCAGAGACAAGAATGCCATTGAACACAATGGAAGCGTGGAGAAGCGGGGACAAGGCAGAAAGAGAAGTAAACTCTCCCCCAGCCGACCTGGACTCCACGGTTCCCCGGGCAGGGCTTGCAGAGATGAGTCCAGTTTTGCAGCTCCACAGTGGAGAAAGGCATGTGGATGAAGGCATTGAGTGAGTGATGGGGAGATGGCAGCTTTGAAGGGACAGGCAGCTCACTGCCATGGAAACGAGAAGAGGGCATAGATCTCCAAGGGCCAGGAAGATACAGGAAATATTGTGTTCTAGTACAGTTTTGCGTGTAGTCTTTATTCATTCCACAAAAATTTGTGTGCCAAGTGTGTGTCAAGCCTGGGGCAAGGGAACAACTCTAGCCTTGTGTCTATTTTTATAGGCCTTAAACATTTGCAATGCTGTTGTCATTTTTTTTCACTCTGAGCTAAGTTTAACTCAATGTCATTCTTCCGGGTGTTTCAAGCAGAGCCAAAATGGATGGAGGCAGCTCTCTGCCATCAGAAATCCTCTCCACCCCCCACCCATCTCAGTTGCTACGAACCCACCAGAAAGATAAAGAAAGGAACGGCAGCCTTGACTATTTTCATTTACGTTCTCTGCCTGGTTTTTCTTTTTGAGGACCCCTCCCGAGATTGTGCTAATTTGTATGGTGTGTCTGGGTCAGTGAAATCCTGGCGAATCTATATGTATTGTTGAAACTGGTGAGCTGTTTGTCCTTCAGATTCTGGCCAGAGGAAAAGAAAAGGGAAGAGGGAAGGAGATGGATAGGGCTGGAATTGTATTCACACTGGAAGAAAATGAATGAAGCTCTGGGGCGGAGGCTGATGGTCCTGTCCCAGCTGGTGTCCCCATGCTCCCACCACGGCTGAGTTGCCGTACCATCTCCCCGGGGCTCTGCCTAACGTGTGGTGTGAGGCTGGGATAGCATGAGCATGCCCTGCCTCCCGTGGGGACAGGTTCTTACTGCCTGTGACCTACCCTCCTCTCTCCCCAGCACCCTGAGTAATCACGGTCTAAGGGTTATTACCAACTGCAGCTACGACAATGAACCGAGGCCGGGTCTCTGGCTTTGATGTCAAGAAGAGAAAAGGAAGGTTTTCATTTGTTTCAAATGGAAACAGATGCGTATAGGCAGAGCTTAGCCAGACACAGAACAGTGGAGATGGTGGGTTTAGTTTCTAGGGTTCCCTTACCCCCGCCAAGTTTCCTGGTAGACTAACCTCCCCCCAGTTATTCCCCCAAATGATGAGCAGGGGGGCCTGCTCTCCCCCCACATCTGCCCCTCTCCCCTCACCATCCAGGCTCTTCCTGCTTTTACTTGAGAATGGCTGTGTTTATGTGAGGGCACTAAGGGAAGGTGTCACAGGGGTTTTAAAAAACCTGCCCTCTTAGACAGTGTCACTGGCTTTGTCCCAGCCAGAGGCGATGTTAGAAGATAAAATACTTTATCCCAAATCATGCTTACTCACCAGTATCTCTACCTTATGCCTGAAACTTCCAGCAAGGGAATCGCCAATCAATTCAGCTCAACCCAATTCAATTCATAATTCCTGAATGTCTGCGGCTAGCAAGTGTCAAACATCGATGGGCAACTTTCTGGCCAGCCAGGGCCATACTAATTTTATTTATTTAAAGATTTTGTTTATTTATTTGACTGAGAGAGAGGAGGGAGAGAAAGCACAAGCAGGGGGAGCACAGACAGAGGGAAAAGCAGGCTCCACGCCAAGCAGGGGACTCAACGTGGGGCTCCATCCCAGGACCCTGGGATCATGACCTGAGCCGAAGGCAGACGTTTAACCCACTGAGCCACCCATGCATCCCATGGGTTGTATAATTTTAAGTACTCAGTGTAGTTTGCTTTCTGCTTTGTTTGGATCATTTGAAAAATGTGGTTTACGTGAAGGATTCAAATGAACTAGACACAGCTGTGTCTTTTAAGAAGCCTGTCAAAGGGCAGGAGTCGTGAATGAGGTGGTGCCTGCTCGAGGGGGCCGGGAGTATGACTAGAGGCACCACCCACCCTAGGCCCATTTGGCTCCTCTCCCTCCTGTCTCCTGTTCTGCTTCTCCTCTGGCCTCCTTGGCCTTCGTCTCGGCTGGCTCCTCTGTCCACCTCGCGGCCTCTCGGCTTCCCCCACTGCTGCTCCTGTCGGTTCTCAGGACCTGGGCCTTTCCTCCTTGCCAGGCCTCCCCCCCATTCCAGCTGGGTTCCCAGGTGGTCTGTGTTGTTCCTTCCTCCTTAATCTAGTGTTCCTTTGGCATCTTAGCTCCCAGAATCTGTTTCTAGATTGGAGTACAGATCTACAGAGGGGAGCATCTCAACGTATAGCACCCACCCCCCATTCCCGCCTCCTCTGCCCTCATCCATCCCTCCTTCTTGATTCCTTTTGGGAATGTGAAACCTTCCCAAGTGAGAGACCCATGTTCTTGCATTTTTGTGCTCTAACTTGGTCCTTCTTACAATGGCTATTTTTGGTTTTTTAGATCTAATTTAGAAGTCACTCAACGAAATTATATTTAATTTGCATTGCTTCTCTAGCGGTCCCCTTCTCTGGGCTCTGGAGTCAGGCTGCCTGGGTTGAATCCTGCAGGATTTCAGATAAAGTATTTTATCTTGGTTTAAAATAGAGAGGGTACTAGCCCCCCCTGTAGAGCATCCTTGTGAAGATTCAATGAGATAATACATGCGCAGCATTTTAACAATGCTGGACACACACAAACGCTCTTGCTTATTATTATTCTTTATTACCTATGTGGGAGATATGGGTGAGCCAGGAGAGATGCTAGGACCCTGTTCTCATGGCTCCAGAACTTAGTCCCTGTGCCTGTGACGAAGATCATAAAACCTGAGGTGGTAAATGCAGTGTTGGCCTCCTGTGGGTTCAGACTTTTTTTCTGGAAGTTTATGACTATACCAGAGCTGGTTAGGAAGGGATTAGAGAACTCCATTGTCACTTACTGTTTATCAGTTCTATGTAAATTCTTGCAAGATTAAAAAAAAAAAAAAGCTTGGAAATCATACTTGGTTGGTTTAAGAGAACAATTTTCCTCCTAAAAAAAATAATATCCTGACCTTGAAGAAGTTATTAGACTTTTACCCTCAGAATGGGCATGCAGTTTTATCTGCAGAGGCAGTAACAGATTAAAATATTAAAGTCCATATGGACAGAGAGATTGTGGGTCCACCCAGTGTTTAAAATATTATTTAAACTTAATGTTGTGTTTATGCATTTAATTCACTTTTACTAGCTACCAAGATATTTAACATAAAATAATTAAGATCTTAAGATGGAAACCAATGGCCAGAGCTTTAATTAAACCACCTCACAGGGAATGAGGCTGCATGATGAGAGGCAGCCTGGTGTCATGGTGAGACTCCGGGGACTGGAGGTACTGCCACCACCTTGTGGGTCCTTGGGCAAGTCACCTTCTTTACATCCCAACACCAAGTACTTCCTCAGTCGAAAGAAGTGGTTGACAACCCTCTCCTACTCGTAAAACAGCATAATAGAATTCCTTTGTGTTTTTTTTTCCTCTAAAGGAAATCTTATCAAGAATCCTAATGTAGAAAAGACAGAAAAATTAGCCTTTGCCTACTCCCTCTCCCCTGTACCAGCCAAACCCCTAGCTGGCCCGCCCCCAAACCCCACTTAAGCCCCGGGGTGCCGCAGAACACTGAACTCTACAGAACATACGGGGAAACTTGCCTAGGGACTCTCCATGTTTCTTTCCAGCTATAAAATTCTATGATTCTGATTATAATATGTCCCTATCCTACACTTCAGAATCTAGTGCCCCTTTTGTATTTTATTCAAGGATATTTTTAAAAAAATCCGTGGAGGTGAAGGTAAGTGAACAGAAGAAAAGAGAACAAGGACTCTGGTCACCTGAATTGAGAGCCTCGCCCACCTCATCCCTTCTCTCTCGACATTTCTGCTTTCGATGTCCAAAGCTCTGCTTGGGACTTGGGACCCCAGACTTCCCTGAGGCCACTATTCCTTGTGCTAAGCTTGACAAAACTGACAAAACTCTTCTTCCTTCGCTGTCCTACTCAGACTCTGCTTCCCACTCTAGATTGCCCCTCCCTGGTGGACAGCCTGGCTTGTTCTTGGGCGACTCAGACCTGGCTCCTGCTGGCAATTGGCCAAAGCTACAGAGCCAGAGGAATGTGATAAATTCTTTCCTATCTCCTTGAATGCTGGGCCTGGCCTAGATCTAACATTGCTGTCACATGCTGAAGAGTCATTAATGATCAATTAATGAGATTGTGTATAAATGAGGTAGTATATGAAAAGGACTTGGCATGCTACTTCATCCATAATAGATAATCAGGAATGCTCTCTTTCTCTCTTTTTCCACATTTTTCTTCCCTTTGAGTCTCTCCAAGGTAACTAACTGTCACTATAGGTAGGGTCTTTGGGATGTCAGTCAAGGAGCTGGGTGGCTGGATTCCCTTGTAAGACTATGTTTAACTGCTGGCTAGACCCATATGATAACCTCTGTAAATCCTTTTTAAGAGCAAGGTAAGGTACTCATCCCAGGTATTCATGCACTAGGATTTGCCAAATGGTTAAATATACTTAGCCAATTTTCTCTCTTAATTGTCACTTTCTCCAGTTAATGTCAAATTTGCTCTTCAAAAAAAAAATCTTTTAAGGTGATAATTCCTTCTTCAGTTCATATAAACGAGGGAACATTCTTAGTGTCAAATAATAGAATTGTTGTTTCAAAATTGTATCCCATTACAAACTCTTATTTCAATTGCCTTTAACAATCTGCAGATTTGTCCCTTGGGATTGTTTAACTACTGTGCTCAATTGCCTAAATGTGGGTTTGGCAGAGGAAGGGATGGGGCATCGGGATGCCTACATGAAAATGTTCTCATGACTACATTCAACTGCATTTAAATATTAAGAATGTTGATAGAAAGCCATGTCTGGATTTTAAAATATCTCATCTTATAATGGAACTAGTTCACCAGTTCACATTGTGCTGGCCCACGCAGCGCCGTTCAGTGATTGGAAAAAGTGCCTATTCCTTGGGGGGAGGTTCTACCCATGATGGGACATGAGATGTGCCAAGTGGAGACTGGACAGGATTTCAGCTCCCACACCCTCAGCTGCAGACTCTCGTGCACACCCAGACGTGTATTCTGGCTCTTGGGCTAGACTGGTCTGATCAAGAGACCAGAGAAGGGAGGAGGTAACAAGAGACCCAAGCTTTCAAAGTTGAATGGTTTCACCTTTCCTGTTGCGTCCCAGGCTGCCGCTCTCCCCGTCCCCCTTCCCATGACCAGGACATTTTGGCCATTCTGGTGTGGTCAGGCAATTGTCCCGGGGGACTGTCTCTTGACCTCAACTTCACACTTTCACTGCATTCCCCTGGGCTCCGTCCTTTGGGTTATCCCAGGTCCTTCTTGGTCTGTCTCACTGATATTAAAAACATTGATGGATAGTTGTGCATTTGTTTTCATTTTTATTTTAGAAGTCATATGTAGTAATTGCAGAAAATACATATTATAAACACAAAGAAGATAAAAATCACCTATAATCTTATTAATAGGAGATAGTCTATCAGGGTGACTATTTTGGCATATAACTTTCTTGACCTTCTTATATTTATATCTTATATATATATCCTTTATATATAAATATAAAATATTTATATCTGTGTATAGAAATTATCCTGTTAATATATTTTCAGCAGAAAATATTAATATTTTTAAATTTTAAATTTTAAAATTAATATTAATTCAGCTTCCCCTCCGAAGGCTTTCCTTGAGATAAAAAGGGAACAAAGAAGAGTTTTCAACATGGAATATTATAAAAGAACAATTTATTCTTTTTCATAAATAGTTTCAGCAAATCTTACTGTATTTCCAAACCTGTGATCTGTATCCACCATACTGAATCCGAAGGATGGGCCACGACTTATAGCACAGTAATTCCTACAACTTTTGGAACAGGATCTGTTATCCCCAAGCTGCACTGGATCCCCGGGACAAAGGGTACAAATAGGGAAGCACAACCCATGCATGCAAATAAAAATAAGACCCTTGTTATTTTTCCTCCAGGAGTGTTTTGGCTACAGGTGCACTCATTGGCTTTTATTTCACATCAGCCGGATCAATACCCAGCTTTTGCCTGCATCGTATTAATTGAGTCTTAGGATTAGAATCCTACAATACTGATTTCAAGAGCTGCTTCAGTGAAAATTTCGGAAGCACTTATTTGAAGTCTGAAAAATAAGAAAGTAGGACTTTGCATCATTAAAGTGACTTCATTTCTAGCAGTTTATGTTTTAACAATTGCATGCATCCAGTCTGCTTTCATTATTTGTAGCTCTTAGAAAGGTAGTACCAGGAATGTGCATCCATTCTGTTACTGTAGTGCCTTTGGGTAGGAACCTCAGAATACTTCATAAGAAGGATTTTGTCTTAACAACTGCAATGCAGTCTTCTTGTTCAAATCTTTAACTAAAGAAATGGCAAGAAAAACAAAAACCAAAAATGCCAGTTGGTTCAGAGAACATACTTTTTTATGGTACTTCAATAATTTATTAAAACCTGCTGCTAAATGAAAAATATATACATGCACACATGTGCACACACACATGCACGTTTACAGTATGGTTCTCTAAAGAATTAAAGACAGAGAGAGAGGAGGACAGAGAAGAAAGGAGATACAAGAAAAAAATGTGCCATCGTGATAATTTAAGGTTACCATGATTTTTTTTCTTGCAAATCAGTTTCTTAGGCCACGTAATTACATTAGACAAATACATTTTGTTAAATATCATTATGGTTCCCAAAGAAGACAGCGTGTGTTGTGCACACACGTGTGTATGTGATGAAGAAATGGGAGAATGTTGGTCTTCCCAACCCAATTAAAATTTAACACTTGTCTCTTTTTAGCTGACATCCTCATTTTAGGGGAAAGAGTGAGGAAATACAAAGCACAGATGCTCTTTACAAAATGAAGATATCTCTTTTCTGCTCTAACTTGGGTTCAGTGCAGCTGCAAATAGCTCACACAAAAGCAATTGGGGTGCACTTTTAGGCTGTAGTGTTCTGAAATCCTCATGAAAAAACTCCTTACCGGTTTATTTATATTTATTTTTTTCCCCTAAGAATATGTTCTCGATGCTGGCAAATTGGTCTGCTTCTTAAGATTCATGTTGGTGCTTCTCTGATGGCCTCTATTATACAATTTAAATACACAATAGTAAGAAGATTTGAACATACTATGTTAATCCAGCATCAGAGACCTCTGCCTAGCTGTTTGTTAAAAGAAAATTGTACCTGTTATGAACTGGAAAGGGGTATACAGTTGCTGTTAACTGCTTTGCCAAATTGATTCTGACTCACTCGTTTCAAAATGAAAATTGAAATGCTTTTGCCTTTTCTTTCTTTCTTTTTTTTTTGGTGGGAATTTGCTTTACTTAGCACTAAGTGGGTATCATTTCTTGTGATTACAGAAAAAATGCATCATAACTTTTGATTACACTGCCATTAAGGATGCACAGTAGCAATCGCTTGCACTCGTAAAGTACTGTGGGTGGGTTCTGTGTAACTCATTTTTATTTGGAACTCCACTGCCTTTGAGTCCAGGAGGAGGGTATGGATGAGGTCACTCCAAACTTGACTAGCATAATGAACTCAGTCACCTGGGAATAGAAGGAACTGGAAGGGAAGAGGTTCTCTGAACAGATATTCTCTCCACTTCAACCCCAGTCCTGGCTGACACCCAATTATACAAAAACCCAAGTTAACCCATCAGCCATTCCCACATGCGTTCATCTCTTTAATAAGTAGGTAAAAAGAAGGGCGCCTGAGTGGCTCAGTCGTTAAGCATCTGCCTTCGGCTCGGGTCGTGATCCCAGGGTCCTGGGATCGAGCCCCACATGGGGCTCCCTGCTCGGCGGGAAGCCTGCTTCTCCCTTTCCCAACTCCCCCTGCTTGTGTTCCCTCTCTTGCTGTGTCTCTCTCTGTCAAATAAATAAATAAAATCTTTAAAAAAAAAAGTAGGTAAAAAGACTTATTATGCACCATATGCTGGCCAGCTATGGTAGGGTCAAAATGAAGGCATATCATTTTAGGGAATATCCATTTTGAGGGAGTTTATTAATGCAGGATAAATTACATCTACATAATAATTGTTACACAGAAATTATACAAATAATTTATACAGCATAAATTAAAAAGAAATTGGATTAAAGGTGGAAAAGATGACAGAAGCCTGGATTTCTGGAGAACTAGCTTCTGTCCTCTGTTGGGTTGTAAGCCTCCTGGGAGCAGGAATCATGTCTACCATGTCTCCTGCAGTTAGATCACATGACCTAGACTGCAGTAAGCACTTACTGGCTAGCCGTTCAGGACATGAATAGCACACAACAGTATGTTGGCACCAGCTCACACGGGCCTGTAAGGGCCAACCGTATGCATCTCTTTTCATTTTTTTGCTTACTGATATCGCATTGGTAGCTTGAAAGTGGTCATGCTGGGATATTTACACTACAGAAATTGGCAAACACAACAAAGAGATGCTTTTCCCACTAATAGCTGGTTGTTAAACATTAACCAGGATGCTATAGCCATGAAGACTCTCTTCTTCATGCATATCTTGAAAGGGAGAGAGAGAGATTGAGAAAGAGACAGAGAGATAGCAAGAGAGAATGAGAGAGACAGAGGTAAATGCAATGAGGCTTTTGTCCCAATTCCAGTGTAACCACGTTGTGAGCAGGTCTGGTCACCAGAAATCCTCCCTGTACCTTTGCTCAAGGTCAGCTGAAACAGCTTGTCTTTTGCCTTAGACCTACAATGCTTACCTCTTCAGTGGAAGCAAGCAGGTCCATAACGTTGTTTGAAGAAGAATAAGTCGGGAGATGGTTTTCTATCCTGTGCTTGCCTATCCTGTGTACCTCACGTCTTTCCAGGTGACAGCCTTAGGCTGCTTCCCGTCATAATGTGAGAGAATAAAACCTAGAGAAAGGGGGCCCTTGGTGGGCTGAGTGCTGGAACATGTTGCGTTCTGACAGTGAGGTTTTCGACTCCAGCCCAGTGGCTTAATAAAAAACCCTTGCCCCCAACCCTGATGTAACCATCATACAGCAAGCAGTTGAAAAAGGTGAAAGAAAGAAAAAGAGGAAACACACATTCTGAACAGATGGCAGGGTGTCAGCAGAGGCACAGGGAATAAAGGGCATAAGCTGGATACCTCTATTTCTATAGGGAATTAGGAGGTCAAATCATGAGAAATGTTGGGTTAGTGGGAAAGATGAGGACAGTTTGAATTAGTCTGTGAAGGAGATAGGAGAGACTGCTGGCCAGGAACACACAGAAAGTTTTCTAGGAACAAGCTGAAGCTAGAACAAAGAATCTGTGGAACCAATATGAGTGCCTGGCGTTTTCTCCAGTAGGGCTTGCAGATCGAGGTTTAGGGTGAGGGGAGGCAAATACAGTTGACCCTTGAAAAATGCGGGGGTTAGGGATACCGACCCCTGCATAGTCAATGATCTGCCTATAACTTTTGACTCTTAAAAACTCAAATGTTAATAGCCTACTGTGGACAGGAAGCCTTACTGATAACATAAACAATCAGTTAACACATATTTTTATGTTATATGTAGTATATACCGTACTCTTCCAATAAAGTAAGCTAGAGGAAAGAAAATGTTAAGAGAAAAGATGTTGAGAAAATGTTAAGAAGAGAAAACCTGCTTATGAGTGGACCCACGTAGTGCAAACCCACGTTGTTCAAGAGACACCTGTAGTTGGATTGATGTAGCATTGGCTGATTGAATATAGAGGAAAGACAAAAGGGGAGCTAATTGAGGGTGTTAACAAGGGAGCGTTTGATGCTGTAAATTATGTTTTACGGGCCAGCTAAGTAAAGAAATAAAATCAGGAGGAGGCAAATACATTTGGGAGACAATTGAGCTCAGAGAAACGGCGCTCTAGATGAAATTTGAAAGATAGGCATTACACAAGTTGGGAACGGAGGACCTAGCAGATAAAGAGGCTGTGACAGATGTGACTGTGGTGCACCGGAGTTCTCAAAGAGTTACAGAGTAGAGCAGTTCCTGGGATATTGAGGTCCAGGAAGTGGCCATTCATGTGAATGATTACAAAGGAGTTGCAAATGGATAGAATTGAAGAGGGAGGAATGGAGACAAAATTAGTGGGACTTGGGAATCATTTTCTTTACGGGGAAACTGAGGCCACCAGAGTGATAATGAAATCTAGATTAGAGCAGTTGACTCAACAAAATTCCAAAGCCTTCAGTCAATATGTGAGGCTGACTGGGAGGCAGGCTGGTGATAGATAACGAGGTATAGAGCAAAGACATTCACCAGAAGTTTTAAGTCTCTGCTGAGAAGATATCTACATAAGAGTAGGAAGGAAATGTTTGGCAAAGGACACGTTGTAACTGAAACAGAAGGGAAGGAGAGCAAGAGAAAGAGAAAATACAGAGGAATTCGAATTGGGAACAATCCAAGTTAGATGTATTGTCAAAGGGGTTTTAGAGCTGAAAGACTCTAGGGATCACAGGTCAAACTCCTTGTTTCAGATGGAGAAACAGAAACTCAGAGGGGGCCAGCAGTTCTCAAAGTCACACCACTAGTTATCAGAGTCTGGATTTCTTCATCTACTCATTCTCAGTTATTAATTCATCAAGTATTTATTGAGCAACTCGTGTCAAGATCCAGGGATACTGAAATGAATAAATCTCAAAACATCTCCTCAGGGAACACACAGCGCTTTGGGAGAGGTGGACAAAGCCCCACAAATAATTACAGTAGACTGTTATGAAGGGTAGGAGAGGGCCTTGCAAAGGATGCTGTGGAAAGTATGGGAATGAGCCTCTTGCCTGGGGGTGGGAGTAGGGCTGGATGATTGTAGTATGAGTCTGGTGGAATCTGAGCAATGCAGTTGGCATGTACTATAGGACTGAGCAAAGTAGACAATGGTGTTTCTTCTTTTGGGCCAGTGCAACACCCAGCCAAGGCACAAAGCTTGGAAAATTGACTCCAACCTAGATTTCCTCCAGCTCTACCCTTCACCGTTGTGAGTGGCCATCCCAGGCAGGGACAGGGAGAATTCCAAGAACAGGGAAGACTGCCCCTGAGGAGGTTGGTAACATTTGCACCAATCTCTGCCTCCAAGTCCAAAGCTCCATCTGACCTCTGATAATGGAAGGAGCTAAGCATCCTCTTCTTACAAAGGAGGATGTCAGCCATCTATTCAGAGTAAGACCATTAGCTAGGGTGGGAGAATTGGAAAAATTAACCATTGTGGAAAACACTAGAAACAGCCCCCTCAGAGTTTTAAAATGAGAAAAACAAGGATGGAATGTACTGTTACTACATTTACATAAGAGGCAATTTTTAGTCTTTCAATTCATTGGACTGGTGGTCAAGTCCACGCTGCTCCTCCACAGTCTACTGGAAGGTGGAGACCTTGGTGACTGTAAATGGTAAAGTGGTTTAGACTCAAAGAAGACTTACTTTTTCCGGCTCTGCGGGTATGGCTACAGAATAGTTCTTCTTAAAGAAAAAAAAAAAAGTAACAGGACATGAGAGAAAAGTGTTTACTGGCCAAAGTAGAGCTATATTAGTGGCAAGTTATCAGTGAGAATAGGTTAGGTAATGTGCTAAAACCTTCAAATCTCAGTGGCTTAAAATATCAAAGGTTCGTTTCCCTTGTTGCTACATGTCCATTGCACATTGGCACATGGGGATTGTGCTTCATGTCATCTCCAGTCAGAGATATAGACTGAAGAAGCTCCTGTCATCTAGAGAATTACTGGTTACCGGGGCAGGAGGGAGGGAGAGATGTGCAGTGTTTTGCATTGGAAATAAAGTACTTCTGTCCTGAAGCACTACACATCACTCCTGTTCAATTTTATTGGTCAAAGCAAGTTATGCGGCCATGGTCAGCTTTGTGGGACTAGGGAAGTCCAATCCTGCCATGTGCTGGGAAGGAGCAGAATGGGAACATTTGGTGAATAGAATTAAGACCACCGAACCGACTCCTTACAGCATCTCTAACGGCCTGCTAGTTGCCCGTTTCTCCCTCTGTTGACCTACTCTACACACTTCTAGCAGGGTAATGTCCCTACAACATAGAATTCCTCTGCCTAAAAAACCTCCACAGCTCCTCTTTACCTTCTGGATCAGGTTCAAAATCTTTAGCCCTACATGGCTGGGTCACGACCATCTATGGCCAGTCTGTTTTTCCACAGTAATCTGGGATGCCTTCCTCCACTTTCCACCACTACTCACCTACTCTCAACCCCATCTTTGTCATTTAGGTTTTCATTGATATTTCAAATGTGAGCTTAAATGTCACCATCTGTACAAAACAAAGCGTTTTTTAATTCTTCCAGTTGGCATCAGGATTTTGTCAATGTTTCCCAATAAGCATTGTGTATATCTCTGCTTTGCAGAACAGGAGTTTACACCCATGACTCTTCCCCATTAGATAATAGGTTCTTTGAAGACAGAAACAATCTTTTACAGACTCCCCACTGTGCAGAGAGCCCAATGTGGACTTGATCCCAGGACCCAGAGATCATGACCTGAGCTGAAGGCAGACACTTAAACAACTGAGCCACCCAGGTGTTCCCATAAACAATATCTTGTTTATTGTTGTGTGGTTCCCTTCTTGCCTTTGTCAAAGTGCTTAATGCACAGCAGGTAATCATTCATT
This sequence comes from Callorhinus ursinus, assembly GCF_003265705.2. Lineage (NCBI taxonomy): Eukaryota > Metazoa > Chordata > Mammalia > Carnivora > Otariidae > Callorhinus > Callorhinus ursinus. The sequence goes on from NW_027397116.1 coordinate 1,695,268, forward strand.
GAAGAATCTTATGTTGCTCTCCTTGATTTGATCTGATTTAGCCTTAATCTGCCTCTCCTTCAGATCCTTTGCTTGCAGTCACCAAGGAATTTCATGATTAGAATAGAGGTTCCCTGTTTGTGCTCACTGTTAATATCCTGGGTCACATATTTTATATTTGGAGCTGAAATGAAATGTTTTTAACTCTTGTGGGAAAAAATGATGCTCTATATATGGATAAGGAATGTAATTGTTCGGGAAGTCTTTTAGGAAAGAGGGAGAAAGAAAAAGAGAGAAAACTGTATATTTTTTTT
>NW_027397116.1:1695960-1879989 GCF_003265705.2 Callorhinus ursinus
TTCTGATTTTCTTTAAATATATATATATACGTATATATATATATTTAAAGAAAATCAGAATGATAGCTATCATCGGATTACTTTGTATAGATAATTGCAATTTAAATGCTGTTTTTCTCACTAGATGGTATTTGGAGAAGAGGGGGCACATTTAGTCTTCTCTATAACTACAATACATACACTGTGGCACTCAATACAATGGAGTTTCTTGTCCATTTTCCCTGGAATCTTGGATTCTCCATGTCTGTAAGTTGTGTTCACATGGGGCTAAATCAAGGTGATCATTTTATACTATTAGAGGTATCAGAGCCCTGTGAGACTATCTGCTGGACTCTTTATTTTACAGTTGAAGAAACTCTAATACAGAGATAAATGACCGTTTCTTTCTAAGTGCAGTATGGATGTCCATGTGTTCAACAAGTCTTTTCCTCCTTGAACTCCTAAAGTGCAAAGTGATAATGCCAACTAATGATTGGGTTCACTAATGGGATTGGATTAATTTCATGACTTCATTAAGTTGTTATTGTCAGCTATCTTGCAAACCACTAGAAACTCAAAGAAAAAGGACATAAGTTCCTCTGTCTAATGGCTCTGTGTCTACTCTATAATCCATGTGGCCCCTTGCAGAGTGCTACGCAGTAGGTTTTGTAGAACACCCAGAGTTTCACAGCGATGTCTTACATGAAATTATTCACATGTTGACAAAGTAATTTTTAGTTTGGTATTTTAAAGTTATGTTTATTCACAGAATTTTCTAGTTGTTGGTTTAAAAGTTTCAAGATAAATTAGTTTTTCCAAATTAATGAGAGAGCATAATGATGACACAAGTTAGCAGTAGACTGGACATTCATTTTAACTATAATTTCAAAACAAAATGAACTTACCATGGGGACAGGCAGAAACCAGATGCTTCCGACCAACAATCTTGGCTTTCCTCATTGGAAAGCGTAGGTTTAGGGACACAGGACTCTGTTGGTGAGCTGCAGGATAGAAGAGGCTGTACCAGAAATAACAACAGTAAAATCAATAAGACCTCAGAAAATTTAAAACAATCTCCTAGAAGAGTCCCCTATTAACCTATGTGTTTTCTCTTGGATGTGAGGAGAGGAAGAACTATAGGATAATCGGTATATTCATTTAAAATCAGAGAAGGGCAGAGGACCAAGAAAACATTCAGGGGACTCTCGTGTTAGCATTGATCTCCATCACAGAGAAAATATAAATGTGATTCTCAGGGTTATGTCTCACAGAGCGCAAAGGGGGGCTATTGCACAGGGGGAGATGGGGTGGAGGCGAAAATGAGGTTGTGGAACTACTCGGGAAATTAAAACTGTAATAAGGCTCCAGTGGGTTGTGTTTCTGTCCCTTTGCAATAACAGAATGTGAACAAAAGGGTCAGGGGGCAAAGGCTGAGGTTCAGCTTAGAAAATGAGGGCTGTCATGGGGCTTCAGGCTGTGCATATGGCAGGTGGCACCAGGCTGACAAATTAGACAGCTCCGGACAACCTTCACGGTTGAAAATCGGGTCTCTTCACTTTGCTACAAAAGACTGAGTCTAGCATGTGTAGGAAAGAGGAAAAGTACCATTTCAAGAAGGTTTTCAAATGGGCATTGTGCTGGCTCAACATGGAGGGGGGCAGAAAAGGAGAAGGAACTAAGACAGCGGGTATTTGATGTGAGACTCAGAGCCTGAAAGGCAAAAAAGAGAACACAAGAGAAAAGGAGGGACGAGAGAAAGGGAGAGAGAGAGAGAGAGAGAGAGAACGAGAGAGAATATGAGAGGGTAGAGATAAAGACGATGTGAGTGAGAGCCCACGTGAGCAAGATGGGCTGTGTGAGGAGAAATGCATTGAAAGAGCAAGAAAAATGTGTTGGGAGGAGAGCAACAGACAAAGATGGGAGATAAGGAGAGAGGGTCAGAGGAAAGAAGACAGGAGAAAGCCAAGAAGGAGAAAAGGCAGACGCGGCACCGTAAATTCTGGCCAGTGTCTGGGTGCAGGTGCGGGGGGGGGGGGCGGCCGGTGCAGGGGGGCGGGAGGAAAGGGAAGGACAGTCAGGCAGAGGTTGAGTGGGGGGCGAGGGGGCTGGTTCCAGCCCACAGGTAGCTCCGGGGGCTGAGCTGAGCCCTTCTAAAAACACAGGCAGAAGGGTCTTCTCTCCTTGTCTACTGCGTACTAAAACCCACAGGTTGTTCTTTAATTTTCACTTACAACCTGACTTTGTTTCTGTGCTCTCAAAAGCCATTAAAATGCTTGTCGCAAAGCTTTGTAGTTGCTGTGTGTACAGGTCATAATATTCAGGCCACGGGGTTATTATAAGGAAGGGAGATAACAGGTTCTCCCAAGTGGAGATTTAAGTAATACCTAACAGTGTGGGCCATCTGGTGAATTCCATGGAAAACAAATTGCCTTTCATAAGCATTTTTACTATCTCTACACCATGCTAATTTCGGTGGACAAACTATTCCTTCAGGGGTTTTGTACAGACAAAGAACAGAGGGCAGCTTCTCTGTCCTTTCCCTCACTTCTCAAGACTCCAAAGGGTCTTGGTTTTCTAGCCTGTCCGAGCCACGTGGTTGGAATCATTTACAGGCTTTTTTTTCTTCAAGGGTCCAGGTAACATCCATTGGTAGATTTCAAGGTGTTGGTTGAGCTCCTACTATGTGATCAGATCAGATGGTAGATGTTACGAGAGGCACAGAATTATAAGAAATCATCTGTGGACTGTCAGTGAGTGTCAGTTTATACCCATGAATGTGCTACAGCTTCATAAGGGTTTGGCATATACACAGATGCATGCATTTGTCAAAACCAGCAAATGTGCACTTAAGATTGTGCATTTTATTGTATTTAAGTTTCACATCATAAGAAAAACGATTGTAAATAACTACTGATACCCATTTACTACTATGCATATTTGCATACTGAAATATTAGGGTACTGATATCCACAATTTATTTAGAAATACATAAAAAACAAGATGGATTGATGAATGGAGGGGGTGGATAGATAGATGTATGAAAAGGTAAGAGTGGTAAAATACTTTTTTTATAAGATTTTATTTATTTATTTGAGATAGATAGATAGAGAGAGAGAGCAGGAGTAGGGGAGCAGACGGAGAGGGAGAAGCAGGCTCCCTGCCGAGCAGGGAGCCCAATGTGGGGCTTGATCCCAGGACCCAGAGACCACGGCCTGAACCAAAGGCAGACACCCAACCAACTGAGCCCCCCAGGTGCCCCAAGAGTGGTACAATATTAAAATCCAGGTGGTGGTTTATAGGTATTCACTGTAAGACTCATTTTTGCCGTACTTGAAATATTTATATTTATTTCATGAAATAATCAGCAAACAATTAGAAGCTATTGATGTAGCACCAATTTTTGGATTAAGAGAGTGATGGAGTGAAGGAGGGGATGTTGACAGAAGGAAGGTAATCAAGTATAGTTTTATTAGTCATTGATTCCTGCATACAAAGTCTATCAAAACGTATTGGTTTAAAACATCGTCCATTTACTGTCTCATTGTTTCTGTGTCAGAATTCCAGGAACAGCTTAGCTGGGTGGTTCTGGCCCAGGTTCTTTCATGAGGTTGCAGTCAGGATGTGTTCAGCGATGCAGTCATCTGAAGCCTTACTTGGGGCTAGAGACTCCGCTTCCTGAATGGCCTGCTCACAGGGCAATTGGCAGGAGGCTTCAGGTCCTCAGCAAGTGGACCTCCCAATTTGCTGTGTGATTGTCCTCACCACATGGCAGCTGGCTTCCCGCAGAGTGAGGGATCCAAGACAGAGAACAGGGAGGAGATGCCATGCCTTTTATAACCCATTCACACACCTTCACTTCTGCCATATTCTGCTCACTCTTGCAAGTCACTAACTCCAGACCACACTTAAGATAAAGGGAATGAGGTTCTACCTTTTGTGGGGTGGAATGTCAAAAACTTTGTGGATGTGTTTTAAAACCACCATAAAAGCTTAGGCAGGATTTTATTTTTTCATTTTTTTATTTTTAATTTTTTTTGTTATGTTAATCACCATACATTACATCATTAGTTTTTGATGTGGTGTTCCATGATTCATTGTTTGTGAATAACACCCAGTGCTCCACGCAGAACGTGCCCTCTCTAATACCCATCACCAGGCTAACCCATCCCCCCACCCCCCTCCCCTCTAGAACCCTCAGTTTGTTTTTCAGAGTCCATCATCTCTCATGGTTCATCTCCCCCTCTGATTTACTCCCCTTCATTCAACCCCTCCTGCTATCTTCTTCTTTTTTTTTTTCTTAACATATATTGCATTATTTGTTTCAGAAGTACAGATCTGTGATTCAACAGTCTTGCACAATTCACAGCGCTCACCATAGCACATACCCTCCCCAAAATCTATCACCCAGCCACCCCATCCCTCCCGCACCCCCACCACTCCAGCAACCCTCAGTTTGTTTCCTGAGATTAAGAATTCTTCATATCAGTGAGGTCATATGGTACATGTTCTTCTCTGATTGACTTATTTCACTCAGCATAACACCCTCCAGTTCCATCCACGTTGTTGCAAATGGCAAGATCTCATTCCTTTGGATGGCTGCATAATATACCATTGTGTATATATACCACCTCTTCTTGATCCATTCATCTGTCGATGGACATCTTGGCTCTTTCCACAGTTTGGCTATTGTGGACATTGCTGCTATAAATATTGGGGTGCATGGACCCTTCGGATCCCTACATTTGTATCTTTGTGGTAAATACCCAGTAGTGCAATTGCTGGATTGTATTGTAGCTCTTTTTCAACTGTTTGAGGAACCTCCATACTGTTTTCCAGAGGGGTTGCACCAGCTTGCATTCCCACCAACAGTGTAGGAGGGTTCCCCTTTCTCCGCATCCCCGCCAACATCTGTCGTTCCCTGACTTGTTAATTCTAGCCATTCTGACTGGTATGAGGTGGTATCTCATTGAGGTTTTGATTTGGATTTCCCTGATGCCGAGCGATGTTGAGCACTTTTTCATGTGTCTGTTGGCCATTTGGATGTCTTCTTTGGAAAAATGTCTGTTCATGTCTTCTGCCCATTTCTTGATTGGATTATTTGTTCTTTGGGTGTTGAGTTTGATAAGTTCTTTATAGATTTTGGATACTAGCCCTTTATCTGATATGTCGTTTGCAAATATTTTCTCCCATTCTGTCGGTTGTCTTTTGGTTTTGTGGACTGTGTCTTTTGCTGTGCAGAAGCTTTTTATCTTGATGAAGTCCCAATAGTTCATTTTTGCCCTTGCTTCCCTTGCCTTTGGCGATGTTTCTAGGAAGAAGTTGCTGCAGTTGAGGTCGAAGAGGTTGCTGCCTGTGATCTCCTTTAGGATTTTGATGGACTCCTGTCTCACATTGAGTTCTTCCAACCATTTGGAGTCTCTTTTTGTGTGTGGTGTAAGGAAATGGTCCAGTTGTATTCTTCTGCATGTGGCTGTCCAATTTTCCCAACACCATTTGTTGAAGAGACTGTCTTTTTTCCATTGGACATTCTTTCCTGCTTTGTCAAAGATGAGTTGACCATAGAGTTGAGGGTCCATTTCTGGGCTCTCTATTCTGTTCCATTGTTCTCTGTGTCTGTTTTTCTGCCAGTACCATACTGTCTTGATGATGACAGCTTTGTAATAGAGCTAGAAGTCTAGAATTGTGATGCCACCAGCTTTGCTTTTCTTTTTCAACATTCCTCTGGCTATTCGGGGTCTTTTCTGGTTCCATACAAATTTGAGGATTATTTGTTCCATTTCTTTGAAAAAAGTGGGTGGTATTTTGATGGGGATTGCATTGAATGTGTAGATTGCTCTAGGTAGCATTGAAATCTTCACAGTGTTTGTTCTTCCAATCCATGAGCATGGAACTTTTTTCCATTTCTCTGTGTCTTCCTCAATTTCCTTCATGAGTATTTTATAGTTTTCTGAGTACAGATCCTTTGCCTCTTTGGTTAGATTGATTCCTAGGTATCTTATGATTTTGGGTGCAATTGTAAATGGGATCGACTCCTTGATTTTTCTCTCTTCTGTCTTAATTGTTGGTGCATAGGAATGCCACTGATTTCTGTGCATTGATTTTATACCCTGCCACTTGACTGAATTCCTGTATGAGTTCTAGCAGTTTTGGGGTGGAGTCTTTTGGATTTTCCACAGAAAGTATCATATCATCTGCAAAGAGTGAGAGTTTGACTTCCTCTTTGCTGATTTGGATGCCTTTGATTTCTTTTTGTTGTCTGATCGCTCTGGCTAAGACTTCTAATACTATGTTGAATAGTAGTGGTGATAGTGGACATCCCTGCCGCATTCCTGACCTTAGGGGAAAAGCTGAGAATGATATTTGCTGTAGGTTTTTCATAGATGGCTTTTATGATATTGAGGTATATACCCTCTATCCCTATACTCTGAAGAATTTTGATCAAGAAAGGATGCTGTAGTTTGTCAAATGCTTTTTCTGCATCTTTTGAGAGGATCATATGATTCGTGTTCTTTCTTTTGTTAATGTATCGTATCATGTTGATTGATTTGTGGATGTTGAAGCAACATTGCAGCCCAGGGATAAATTCCACTTGGTCGTGGTGAATAATCCTTTTAATGTACTGTTGGATCCTATTGGCTAGTAGTTTGGTGAGAATTTTTACATCCATGTTCATCAAGAATATTGGTCTATAATTCTCCTTTTTGATGGGATCTTTGTCTGGTTTTGGGATCAAGGTAATAGTGGCCTCATAAAATGAGTTTGGACGTTTTCCTTCCATTTCTATTTTTTGGAACAGTTTTAGGAGAATAGGTATTAATTCTTCTTTAAATGTTTGGTAGAATTCCCCTGGGAAGCCATCTGACCCTGGGCTTTTGTTTGTTGGGAGAGTTCTGATGACTGCGTCAATTTCCTTAGTGGTTATAGGTCTGTTCAGGTTTTCTATTTCTTCCTGGTTCAGTTTTGGTAGTTGATACGTCTCTAGGAATGCATCCATTTCTTCCAGGTATCTAATTTGCTGGCATAGAGTTGCTCATAATATGTTCTTATAATTGTTTGTATGTCTTTGGTGTTGGTTGTGATCTCTCCTCTTTCATTCATGATTTTGTTGATTTGGGTCATTTCTCTTTTCTTTTGGATAAGTCTGGCCACGGGTTTATCAAGCTTGTTAATTCTTTCAAAGAACCAGCTCCTAGTTTCGTTGATCTCTTCTCTTCTTTTGGTTTCTCTTTCATTGATTTCTGCTCTGATCTTTATTATTTCTCTTCTCCTGCTGGGGTTTAGGCTTTATTTGCTGTTTTTTTCTCTAGCCCCTTTAGGTGTAGGGTTAGGTTGTGTATTTGAGACCTTTCTTATTTCTTGAGAAAGGCTTGTATTGCTATATGCTTTCCTCTTAGGACCGCCTTTGCTGTATCCCAAAGATTTTGAACAGTTGTGTTTTCATTTTCATTGGTTTCCATGAATTTTTTTAATTCTTCTCTAATTTCCTGGTTGACCCATTCATTCCTTAGTAGTATGCCCTTTGGCCTCCATGTATTTGAGTTCTTTTCGACTTTCCTCTTGTGATTGAGTTCTAGTTTCAAAGCATTGTGGTCTGAAAATAGGCAGGGAATAATCCCCATCTTTTGGTAGTGGTTGAGACCTGATTTGTGACCTAGGATGTGATCTATTCTGGAGAATGTTCCATGGGCACTAGAGAAGAATGTGTGTTCCGTTGCTTTGGGATGGAATGTTCTGAATATGTCTGTGAAGTCCATTTGGTCCAGTGTGTCATTTAAAGTCTTTATTTCCTTTTTAATCTTTTGCTTAGATGATCTGTCCATTTCAGTCAGGGGGTTGTTAAAGTCCCCCACTATTGTTGTATTGTTGTCAATGTGTTTCTTTGCTTTTGTTATTAATTGCCTTATAAAATTGGCTGCTCCCATTTAGGGGCATAGATATTTACAATTGTTAGATCTTTTTGGTGGATAGACCTTTTAAGGAGGATATAGTGTCCTTCCTCATCTCTTATTACAGTCTTTGTTTTAAAATCTAATTTGTCTGATATAAGGATTCCCATTCCAGCTTTCTTTTGGTGTCCATTAGCATGGTACATGGTTTTCCACCCCTTCACTTTCAATGTGGGGGTGTTTTTGGGTCTAAAATGAGTCTCTTGCGGACAGCATATGGATGGGTCTTGTTTTTTAATCCAATTTGATAACCTGTGTCTTTTGATTGGGGCATTTAGCCCATTTACATTCAGGCTAACTATTGAAAGATATGAATTTAGTGCCATTGCATTGCCTGTAAGGTGACTGTGACTGTATATTGTCTGTGTTCCTTTCTGGTCTATGCTGCTTTTAGGCTCTCTCTTTGCTTAGAGGACCCCTTTCAATATTTCTTGGAGGGCTGGTTTCGTGTTTGCAAATTGCTTTAGTTTTTGTTTCTCCTGGAAGCTTTTTTATCTCTCCTTCAATTTTCAATGAGAGCCTAGCTGGATATAGTATTCTTGGCTGCATATTGTTCTCGTTTAGTGCTCTGAAGATATCATGCCAGTCCTTTCTGGCCTGCCAGGTCTCTGTGGATAGGTCTGTTGCCAGTCAATGTTTCTACCTTTATAGGTTACATATCTCTTCTCCCGAGCTGCTTTCAGGATTTTCTCTTTGTCTCTGAGACTCGTAAGTTTTACTATTTGATGTCGCGGTGTTGACCTATTTTTATTGATTTTGAGAGGGGTTCTCTGTGCCTCCTAGATTTTGATGCCTGTTTCTTTCCCCACATTAGGGAAGTTCTCTGCTATAATTTGCTCCAGTATACCTTCTGCACCTCTCTCTCTTTCTTCTTCTTCTGGTACCCCAATTATTCTAATGTTGTTTTGTCTTATGGTATTGCTTATCTCTCGAATTCTGCCCTCGTGATCCAGTAGTTATCTCTCTTTCTCTCAGCTTCTTTATTTTCCATCATTTGGTCTTCTATATGTTCAATTCTCTCTTCTGCCTCATTTATCCTAGCAGTTAGTGTCCCCATTTTAGACTGTACCTCATTAATTGCCTTTTTGATTTTGATTTGGTTAGATTTTAGTTCCTTTATTTCTCCAACTTGGTGTCTCTAATAACTTCCATGCTTTTTTCAAGCCCAGCTAGTATCTTTAAAATCATGATTCTGAACTCTAGGTCCGACATCGTACTAATGTCCATATTGAGTAGGTCCCTGGCAGACGGTACTACCTCTTGTTCTTTTTGCTGAGGTGATTTCTTTCATCTTGTCATTTTGTCCAGAGGAGAATAGATGAATGAGAGATCAAAATGCTAACAGGTTAACAACGTCCCCAGAAAATATACTCTATACAAATCAGAAAAGACCTGAAACCAGGGGAAAAGAAAGGGAAAGAAAGAAAAAAAGAAAGAGAAAAAAAAAGAAAAAGAAAAAGATAAAAACAAACAAAAACAGAACAAAACAAAAAAAACAGAATATGATCTAATATGATCAGGCTAGTGCATAGATCAGTGCCACACACTAGATTCTGGGTGTATTTTGGTCTGTTAGAAGATAGTGCCTCCTAAAATTGTAAAGAAAGAAAGACTCATATATATACAAAATAAGGGTTGATACAATGAAGGGATGGAAGATGAGCATAAAGATGAAAATTATAAAACATTTTATAAAAGAAATTGATAAGAAGTTGTTTGAAAAAAGAAAGAATATTTAAAAAAAAAAAAGGAGAGAATGTGATCAGGCAGGACCCTAGAACAAAGCCATACAGTAGACATTTAGGGTATATTTTTATCTGTTAAAAGAAACTGTATCTCAAAATTTTAAAGTGAGAACAACTTATATATATATGCCAAAAATAAGGGTAACTACTATGAAGGGATAGAATATGACTCTAAAAATGAAAAATAAAAAATTTTTTTTAAAAAAAGGAATTGATAAGATGTTGGTTGAAAAAGGGAAAAAGAAAAATTAAAAAAAAAAACAGTTAAAAAAATTAACTTTGAAAAACTAATGAATCATGGTAAAAAAGCCATGAATTCTATGTGCAGTATTCCCCTAGCGCTGGAGTTCTCCTGTTCTCCTTGATCAGTAAACTTGGTCTTGGCTGGCTGCTCGTGCTGATCTTCTGGGGGAGAGGCCTGTTGCCGTGGTTCCCAAATGTCTTTGCCGGAGGTGGAATTGCCGCACCCTTGTCGGTCCGGGCTAAGTAATCTGCTGGGGTTTGCTCTTGGGAGCTTTTGTTCCCTGCAAGCTCTCGGTACAGCTTTGGAGGATGAGAGTGAAAATGGCGGCCTCCCAATCTCCTCCTGGAGGAGCCGAGAACTCAGGGCCCCGCTCCTCAGTGCGCCCCCAGAGAAAAGCAGTCAATCACTCCCATCTCCCCGGTCTCTGGCCGCACTCCGTGCTCACCTGGCCTGTGACCGAGCGTTGCTATCTCTGGTACCCGACCCCGCGCAGAGTCTCCAAACCCAGCAGATCCCTGCAGTGCGTTCCCGCACCGCTCCTCCCGGGGGAGGAAGGGGAGTCTCCCCGGCTCTGCTGCTTGTTGGGTCCCTGCAGGAGGAGCAGTGGCCCGACTGGGCCACGGATCACGATTTATGGCAACCCCGAGCTGAGAGCCCACGCCTCGGCTCCGTCTCTGCAGCCGGCTTCCCCGCTCCGATACCTGGGAGCTCTGCCGCACTCAGGCACCCCTGGTCTTTCTGTGACCCCGAGGGTCCTGAGACCACACTGTCCCGCAAGGATTCCACCTCCCACTTAGCCACTGGAGTGACGTCCCTCCTCGGAGCCGACTTCTAAAAGTTCTGATTTTGTGCTCCGCGGCTCTAGCACTGGCCAGAAGCGGCGGAGGCCCCCTCCCCGAATATCACCTGGGATTCACTTCTCCGCAGGTCCTACCTTCCAGAAAGTGGTCGCTTCTCTGTTCAGAGAGTTGTTGCTACTCTCTTCTTCGATCTCCGGTTGAGTTCGTAGGTGTTCAGAATGGTTTGATCCCCATTCAGCTGAATTCCTGAGACCAGACGAAATCCAGGTCTCCTACTCCTCTGCCATCTTGCTCCACCCTTAGGTGGGCTTTCAGTAGAACTGCTTGTTTTTATAAGCAGACGGTTAAGACGTCCTCAGTCTCAAGGTTGCTGAGACCCATTATTGAGGAATAAGGCAAAATAACAACAAGGCACTTGACCTCTGTGAAGCCACATAGAAAGGTTAGGTTGGAAAATTCTTACTTTAGCAAAACCTCATCTAGATGGCTATAGAACTCCCACTGGGGCCTGTTGCCTCAGGGTTGGGTGAGGTTGTGAATAATGCTGGTCTTGACTTTCTTTTTAAATTGAGATAAAATTCACATAACATAAAATCACCATTTTAGCCATTTTTAAAGTGTACAGTTCAGTGGTTTTTAGTATATTCACAATGTTGTGCAGCTAACAGCACTATGTCATTCCAGATCGTCTCCCCAAAGAAATCCTGTACCCATTAAGCAATCGCTCCCAAATTTCCCCCTTCCCCCCTGGCAGCCACTAATCTGTTTTCTGTCTATACGGATTTGCCATGACTCTATGATTTTGAGTCAAGAATTTAAGGGAACCAAGGTCAGGCTACAAGCGAGGATAGTCTGACATGTGTAGGCAGGTGGGAATTGACAAGTCCAAGAGAGCTAGTGGAAAGAAATGGTAGAATCCAGAGTAGCAGGAAAGAGAATACTGTGAGTACCTTTTAATAAGTAGTTTGGGGCATCTTATGAACTTGAACATAGTAAATCTGAGTGATCATTTGTATGGTTGTTACTCGAAAATTAAAGGTGATTCTGGAGCTTCCTTGGACTCTACATTAAAATTCACTTGAAAAGATCTTCCATATATCATCTTGGGCACCTGATGATAGTTGCAACTGTTCAACAGCCCCTAATTGGCTGTGTTCCAACAAGAAATATCATCTAGATATTTTAGAAGCATAGATAAGAATCTGGTGGAGGGGTGCCTAGGTGGCTCAGTTGATCAAGCCTCCGGCTCTTGATTTCAGCTCAGGTCATGATCTCAGGGTCATGAGATTGAGCCCACATTGGGGCTCTGAGCTCCACCTGGAGTCTGCTGGAGATTCTCTCTCTCCTTCTGCCTCTGCCCCTCCCCACTGCTCACACACATGCTCTCTCTCTCTCTTAAAATAAATAAATAAAGTCTTAAAGAAAAGAATCTGGTGGAGAACAACTGACTAGTGAGATTAAGAATAAAAATCTAAATGTAATTTTAAGGGACAGTTTAGGGAATCAGTACAGTGTATTGGTCAAGTATGGCCTTAGAGCTGGACATCCTAGCTTTGATTTCCAGGACCTTGAGCAAGTGATTTAACCTCTCTGCCCTAGTTTCCTCTTTTGTAACATAGGAAACTAAATAAAAGTAAAGTAAATTCATGCCCAGTACCTCTTAGGAATGTTAAGTGGCCTAAATGAGTCAACACATTACAGACTTGCAAACAGTGCCCAACACACAGTGAGCACTCAACAGATGTTCACCCTGATAACCTTACCATTACAGGAAGCACACTCTTTTGGGAAACTAAAGAGAAGCAATGTTTCTTTCATCCAATTATTTTAACATATAAAATCCTACATATTTATGCTAGGTCCCCGGGCAGATGGAGTTTTAACTGTTTACAGAGTAACACAGTGTGAAAAGCACGACCGCAAATTCAGTCACAGCGTCAATCTGCTGACAGGAACTGTTTCCCTTTGACATTTCTCAAAACCAGGGCACCATCTTGAATGCTTCAAATGTGAGAGAGAACTCCTCAAAGAGACTCAAAGCTTTAAAAATATTAATCTGCATCTGGAATCACTCCTGTGAACATCACATCTTATGATACAAATATCTCCTGGGATCTCTGCATCACCAACTCTTTTTAAAATAATGGAACTGTATAATGGAGAAAACATTGCTCTATAAAACATAGAGCTTCGTTGTCAAGAAAATGGAGGGAAAAAAAGAAATTGGTGAAAGATTTAGTAACTGTGGATCCTATGTCTCGAAACAAATATTCAGCCTTTGAGGGACATTTATGCTTGATTTAAGTGGGTTGGCAAGAGGGTGGGCAACAGGTCATGTGACCAGAGCGCCACAGGTACGCTGCACTCTCTGGATAGAATATGCTCCTTTATGCTTAGCTCTTAAACTATTGTAGTGTTCGGCTGAAACCTACCAACATTCATTGTACGTGGTAAAGTGCACATGATAAAATGAAAACAATATCAAAATCCTTTTTTAAAAACTACCGTGAGAATCAAAGATCATCATTTGGTAGGACCATGTGCCAAACAGGTAGTGCACACAGTCTATCTATCGACTGACTGCCAGTCTCTCTCCAGGATATGTAAGGTTTAACCCAGCCCACTATTCTGGTCTTTGTGCACTAGACATGATTGCTGATTTACTAACCCAAATTTGTGAAGGATTGCTGCATGAAATAAGGGGAACAGGAAGAGAGAGAGAGAGAATTATTCATAAAAACCAAAAGCTTTCTTTATGACTTGTTCCCAGAATCAGATCAGTGGGTATAGGTGATGCTTAATGACCTTACAGATGAGTCCTGTGTATTCATGTTATGATGCCTTTGTAGATCGGTTTCAAAATCTCAATACTGCTGTCCCAAATTTCAAGTTGCTAGGCAGTGGCCATCCTGCTTCCAGCCTTGAAACAAGCCTGCCCTATCACATACCTATTGATTCGTAGTGGTAAGCTGCATTCGTCAGCCAAGAATCTCTGTTTTTCCTCAGGCCACCTGATTGCTGTCTTATCACTGCTTGTGTCTGACCGTGCATACTCGGAAGTCATCTCTGAAAGACTTGTAACTTCAGGTCTTCTGATGTATGACCCCCTCCTCTCCTGATAACATATCATCTATTTCCACTCCTGCCTCTTTGGGTTTAGGGTTTGTAGGCAATTTTTCTGATGTGCGGACTTCAGTTTTTTTTCTTTAGAATTCAGATGAGTTAATTCTTTGGCTTTCAGTATTCCCTGTAATTAAATATAGTGATCTCTGCCCTGCCCCGACCCACTAAATTCCAATGTCTGATGGGTGGTTAGACCAGTCTTGACCTCTTCAGGGAGGAATTTAAAAATGGGCCGCTATTCAGACAGACATCTAGAAAGTCTGCTCTCTCATACAAGTACAAACAATACTAAATTGGACTTTGGAAGAGCTTTAGAGATAAGAGAAAGAATATAGTCTATTTAGTGGCCCCCTTTCTGAGATATGAGGGTTTAGGTACCTATTTATTTGATTGTCTAGTTGACTGACTAAATTGAAGTAATTACAGTCAGAAACAATAGGACTCTTATCACAGCACAACGATGTAGGGATAGAGAGATTTATTCTGATTAGTGTTGGTATTTTGAGAACAGAAGCATGAAATATCTACTGAAGTTATTGCAAATTAACACTAGATACAATATAGCCCACTTGAATCAGGTTGAATAGAGAAACTGACACCTGGAAGCAATATTTAGAGACTATATTGAAAAGACTGAGATTCAAACTCCATTTGATGCTGACTCTAAGCAAGGCTCTAGGTAAGGGCCATGGAAATGCACCTATATGAGGTAGTGTCTAAAGGAAACATACTGCTTTTTGGAAGCCTTACTGAGTACATTAAAAATGAGGTTTACTAATGAGAAGTGACTCTGCTCTGTGGTTAATCATGTTGAAGAAATGTTCCACATAATCACTGTGAAATTGAATGTTGGTAAATAAGCTGCTTAATATTTATTTAAATAATTTTGTAATAAAGAGGAATAAGAAATAAGACCCTGGGTCATGATACAGAGATTTGCCCCGAGAAACCACTCACTTCAGAGGGTTAGTATTTAATTGCAGACATTCCAGGAGCTGTTCTAAATTCAAGGTATAATTTCAGTTATCTAGATCTTATTATGAGTCTGATGTCGATAAATCAGGGCATGCAATTCATATATAAATGCTATTAATTTTGCTGGAACAGTTTAAAGGGAAGATCAGAGTTCAGATGTTTTCATCCTCTTTGACTTGTCTCTACAGATCCCGTGGCCATATGCAGCACAGCATTCTTGAGGGTAGGGTACTGCCCACCCTCTTTCTATTATTGTCATCCTCTTGACCTTTGGAGAGGAATCAGAAACACCACACAGCTTTCTCTATCTAGAAATCAAAGGTCTAGATGATGACTTTGAAGGCACTAGCTGAGGGGAATTTTGTTAATCACCTGATTATGAGCTAAAAATTGTGCTATCCAATGCCAATTGGGAAATGTCTCCTGGCAAGGTGTCTGTATAAGCAACTAAAATTCTGAGGAGGTCCTATCCCACTAATGACTTTTTATCAGTTGGAAAGCATAGATGATAAATATAAGTAATACATATTATGATTTCTTGAATATACATGCTTTGTAGAGATCTATAATGGAAATGTGTTATAAACATTCATTCCATGGTAGAAAATGTATTATATATGAGAAAGCCCGATGTACAGAAGCATGAAATTGCCAAGAGAGTTTTGACTACTGTCACTGAAAATGCAATATTTAAGGAGTAGCCATAGATAGAAGGCCTATAGATTTATAAACAGTCTTTGAAAACCGTGGAGACTGGAAGTGCCTCTTTTCTAGGCAAAAAGACATTAAAAAGCAGTAAAGATGAGGTCATCATATTTACAGCTGATTGGGGAACTAGAATGTGCCTGTAGCTTTACTTATATTATCTTAATCCTTCAAATTACCCTGCAAAGAGGTTATTATTTTCTATTAAACATGAAGAAAGTAGGAATCAGGAAGGTTAGGTAATGTGTCTAAGTTTACAGAGCCAGCAAATGGCAGAGCTAGGATTTAAACCCAGGTCGGTCTGACTCACAGCCCATCATCTTTCCAGTGTGCAGACCAGAATGATGTTGATTAAGTAAGTGAATAGTGCTGTTCTTTTTCCTCCTGCTGACATGTGTGAAGGGTGGGCTCCTCAGGAGACGCAGGAGATGGCTGAGTTGCCAATGGGCCTCTTCATGAAGAGGGTGTGCTAGACCTGAGGGTAATTAGAAATGCATTCATTCATCACGTAGTTTTGGAGGCCCTTCCATGTTCGTGACATTCTAGGAAGTTCTGACAGGTTAGATGATGGTGGTTGCATCTATAACTCAAGCAGTGCATGCAGGACTGATCATTAACATGTAAAAATGACCTGACAGTAAAGATTCAGATAAGACTGGTATGACAAGCAAGGGCATCTGCTGCAGGGCTTGGGTTTCAAGCAAGCTTGAAAATACAAAGGCTGGGAGAGGCATAGGGGCACCAGATTCGGACCCTTTGGTTTTATCATCCTGAGTAAATAGCTTAAAGCATTTGGGATTCATAATATCCACTTTGCCTATCTTACATCATTGTTTTACAGACTGATTTGAGGGATTCAGAAAGTTTTTAAGTTCTAAACTAACAAGAGGAAGTGTCAAATTTGTGAATTTAGAAGGGGTCCCCGGGGACCTTCAAATCGGATTGAAATGATGTAAGAAGTACACAAATGTAGGGCGCCTGGGTGGCTCAGATGGTTAAGGGTTTGCCTTTGGCTTAAGTCATGATCCCAGGGTCCTGGGATCGAGTCCTTCATCGGGCTCCCTGCTCTTCGGGAGCCTGCCTCTCCCTCTGCCTCTCTCTCTCTCCCTCTGTCTCTCATGAATAAATAAATAAAATCTTTTTTAAAAAAAAAAGAAGTACACGAACATAGTGAGCATAGCGTATGCTAACGGCCCTTAATCACAGAGAGGCCATAGTGGTTCTGGTAGAAACTCACACCCAGCTGGAAACTGAAGGTGATCATGTGCTTAGAATTAAATATAACCAAACTCTCTAAACTCCAAAAGGCTCAGTGGCATGTCATGAGTAAGGAAGTATTCATGAAATCTGAAATGTCTATAGAATGGTAATAACACTGTAATAACAACGGTAATAACCAATAACAATGGTAATAACAATGGTAATAACTGATGGTGAGTCCTTTAATCTGGATGGAAAGTGGCAAATGTACAATGAGGTTTCTGAAAAAGAAAGCCAGGTTTAAATGATTACCTGACTGAGCCCTTTTTCTTTCTTTTTTTTGGGGGGGGGTCTGTTGTAGGCAAGGAAAAGGCATGGCAGGTGAAAGTGACGAGCTGTTTTAGGAAGGAGGTAAGGAGCATCCGTGCTGCATCTTTACATTTAAACCCCAAAGAGACCCGTGGAAACCACAGATAGATCTAGCACACTGATTACTTTCTTTTCACTACTTTCTGGAGGATATTCATCTTGCAGTGCCCGCTATAAGGTACCCTCTACTATCCAGCACCCTATTAACTGGACACTCCCAACTGACAAACACTCTGCACTCACAGAAATAAGTCCCTGTTAACAGATGTTCATAAAGATGATGCATCAGCTTCATAGTATGATTTCAAAGCCACTTCTGAATCATCAAAGAATGGTGAATTATATTCAGAATAAATGTCATGCCAAAAGTTTTTTGTTATGCTCTATATATCTCATAAGAGGTGGTTTATATTATTTCAATTGTGAGTTTCTCATTATAAAAACTTCTGGTTAATGAGAATACTGTCTTTATCTATGCTGAATAAAGGAAGTGACTATATTATTAACTTAGAGACATCACAGATTGGTGGAAGTTCAAATTGGACCACATTATTGAGTTTATAAATTTTCGACTTTAAATGCCTTCCACAAGAGGAGACTCAGGATATGAAGGAAAGAGAGAGATGATTCAAAGAGTTGGAATAGATAATGGACAATCATATTCACCTGTCTGTTATTACCCATACAGCTTCATTGTTCAGCAACTTGAGAACTCAATGACACACGGGAAGGAGAAGAATTAACTCAGTAACATATAGGGCCAAGCCCGAGGAACAAATTTGGTTGGGGAGCTTGTCTCTTGGGGTCATTAGTCCAAATTTCAGTACCCAAGTGGCCACAGCACTGTTCCATAAGGAGGTCCAATTCCTGCTGTAATGATAGTAGAACTCAATAGAGTTTTTTGGGAGGGTGGTAGCATTGTGGTTATATGGAGAAGAATGTTAGGCAGAGTCTGTGGTGTGGAGATCTGGGACTCAGAGTCAAGCAGAGGTTCAGAGCCCCTAGGAGGATGCCCAGGAGTTCAGGGCCAGATGTCAGGCTCTAGGGGAATGGTAGTACTCAGTGTACCAAAACATAAGGCTGACTCTATTGACGGGTCTAGATGGGAGAAGTTAGAGGGGATGGCTGAAGCTTCAAAACCATGATGGGGTCTGGGCCGTCTTTGGCACACTAGATACCGATTTTCAGGCAGCCATACTGATTTTTTTTACCACAAAGTATCAGATGTAGTCCTGCATTTGGGGGGTGAGTCTGTGGCATGAAGATTTTTATACCTACAGGCAAGTGGAGCTTTGATTTTAAGGAAGACATCGGTATGTTTTCAGTGCTCTTCTGTCTCCCAACACTCTGTGCTGACAAAGTTCTCTCAGACAGAGAGGATGTGAGGTGGGTATGCATCCAAGGCACTGCCACATTTCGGGTTCTTCAGAACTCTTCCCAACTCTAAGTTTTAGCTGAACCCATCCATTCTGAACCTTAAGGGATGTTACTGAGGAGATGTGTGGGTAGGAGATAATGCTGCAGTTAGAGCAGCTCTGGAAGGATTTTGTTATTGTAAGTGTAAACATAGCATAAATGGGGTCAAATTAGGTCGGTAAGATAAAAAAGAAATCAGTGCCTCATAGCTATACATTTCTTGTTTCTCTTTTACAACGAACATTTTAGGCCTATTCCCATGATAGGCTGACTCTGTACATTTTCATCTAGGAATTTGCAAGGGTGTAGATTTAATCTGAACATTGGTCTTCTGCAAGATAAGTAGTTTAATAACTTTTCAGGTCTGTCATAGTTCTAGAACCATGAAGAGTTTTTCTCATCCCCTTGCCCAGCTTACAAATGGGCAATTGGGACTGCCTCAATGGGGCAGAAGTAGACCCCTTGACTTCTGAGGCTTGGTTACAAGAGGCCACGCAAGTCCTGATGGTTCTTCTGAGAAGTTCTTTCCAAGAACCTGTGGCTGCCATGGCAGAAACCCAGCCACCCTGACACCAGGGGGCAGAGAGAGCATGTGGAAAGGTCACACGTATAGGAGATAACACAGCTGGCCCGGTCACAACTGTTTTGAGTCTTCCCAGTGCAAGCAGCGCACAGGCCAGCGAAGAAGCTTCTGAGTCAGCTGAAAATATCATAAACAGTGTGGTCATAAACAACAGACACTTATGTCTTATGGTTTTGGAGGCTGGGAAGTCCAAGATTATGGCACCAGCAGACTCGGTGTCCGGTGAGAGCCTGCCTCCTCATAGACGGCGGTCTTCCCACCATGACCTCACAAGGCACAGGGCAAGGGGGCCTGCTTGGGCCTCTTTATAGCATCACTGATTCTACTCATGAGGGCTCTGCCCCTGTAACCTAATCACCCAGTCCCGAAGGTCCCACCTCCTAGTATCATCATGTTGGGCGTTAAGTCTCCAACATACGAATTGGGGGCAGGGGGGGCACAAATATTCATTCTGTAATGTTGACCGAGTCCGGTCAACTCCCTGATTCATTCACAAAAAGAGTTGTATTGTTTTAAGTCACTCTTCTGGGGAAACCATAGCTGGAACACAGTTTAGTAAACGTTTCTGTGGACTGTACTTCCTGTTGGAAGGCAGAGACGGGCGGTGGTGGTGTCGAGTACGGAGAGTGTGTCTGATAGCACATGGCCAAACAGGTGAAGGCAGGAGTTGATCTTTCTGCAGCAGTGTCTCCTCTCGTCCTAGTGCTAACGTCCTCCTGCTCTTCTGCCTTACCCTTCCCTCCCTGTCCTGCTTCTATGACCAAAAAAAAAAAAAAACCAAACATTTTGTCTGTCCACTACACCTCTTTTCAGAGCACACAGACGACTCCTAGAAGATTCTCAGCTAGGTTGCAGTTAGGTCGAGGCAGGGGGATTGCGCTCCAGTTAGTGGAATGTCAGCAGGAGGGACATAAGCCGCTTCCATGCCAAGCCCTAAAAACTTCCTACGTCATACTTGGATGCTCTCATCTTGCCTTTAGCAGTGACCTTGGAGGCCATATATTTTGGAAGGTGTAGTAGGGCAACCCAACCCCTGTGGGCTTGACATGAATGAGAAACATTGATTCTGTGAAGTCAGTGGGGTGTTGAGTATTGAGGCGATGTGTTGAGCAGCTGGTGAGCATCACCCGAACTTATATGGCATCCTTTGACCCGACTTGCCTGTTGCTGGCGTGGAAGGCACACAGGAGGAGCAATCCTTTGTGCTGAGTATCTCACAAAGCCCTCCGTTGATCCTCTCATTCATTTCTAACCCTCCTGGGCTGGAGGGAGGTCGGTGGAAGCTGCTCAAAGAGTCAGAACGCCTGTTGGGATTTTGAGCCTGACTCCCTTTGTTATATCCCCCCCAAACTTATAAAATCACACATTTCTCACCTTTTCTTAAGGAACTTAACAGTCAAGCCTTCCCTGCCATTGGAGCCAATGGCTTACATGGTAGAGCTCAAAATACTGAGCTGAATTTTCTCTCCTAAAGAAATCACACTAATAAGCTTCCAAAGCAGAGGACGTCAGGGTGGTGGAAGAAGCCTAGAGAAAACTCTGGGCCCCCCAAAATATCTTTTATCTTCTCAAAGATAAAAAGCCTTCCGTGAGTCAAATTAGAATACACTTTCCACAGTTCAGCCAACTTCCGAGTTGAAGGCCGATTCAAGGAAGAGTGAGCCGGTTCAGAAAATAAAACAGTAGTGTGTAAAAGTTAAGCTCTAATCCGGCTTCTCAGCTGGAGTGTTCTCAAGAGAGTTGTGTATTTCTAACTGTGCCCCTTCTTTCCCAGGAAAAGTGAAAGAAATCCAATCCCCGCTAATAGGCTCTTCTTAATTCTCCTAGTCATGATCTGTCTCCCTCTCACTCTTGATTTCTCTCTCCCACATCTGAACACGGGCGCGTCACAGCGTCTGACGGTCCCCAGCACCCACGATAATGGCCATCTCAGCCCCCGGAGGGATCTGGGAGGTGGGGGTGGGGCTGGGGACCGCCACCCTCTGCCCCAGGAGGGGGCTTCTCTGGCCCGGAGGTCATAGCGCAACATTGCCCTCCAGGTCATCCGACCCCACAGTTCAGGGAAAAAAAAAAACAACAACAACAAAAAACGCTGGCACCGGAGATAAAAGGGATATAATGCAAATGTAAACGAAAAACTTTATACCAGGCCTGGCCTGACAGAGGGAAGATTGATATCCCATGATGCTTTGTCTTGATGAGACAATGAAAAATAACCACCACAGCAGCTGTGTCAATATCAGACTTGGTAATGCACCACTGGCTGTGGGTTTTTATTTAATCCTCTTTGCTTTAAGATGATAACGGTTGTTACTTTTCAGTGCCTGTCTGTCAGCGCCCAGCATTGCAATATTCCTCCGCAGCTCTGCGAGCGGGTTTCATTTATTTTAAAATACCATTTCACACACTGCTGACTTTTAACAGTGTTCTGTGTGAGTTTGTGAGATTGAATAGTGACAGAAACAACACTTTTTATGAGAATACAGAATATTAAAAACGGGGCACAATATACAGATGGCAGTTTTCACTACAGCTTGTTTTTTCCCCCTTGCTTCTGCTACGGAGCTTTCCCACTGAATGCATTTGTAGTAACACCATAAATGTCACTTTCGCTGACTGCCTTTTGGCATTTTATTTAAATGGAATTCAACTCTGGCTTGCTGCTGCCACCACCAACGTGCTTTCGGGTGGCTCCGATTTACAGACTCAGCCCGCTGGCTCCATCCCTCCCCGGCCCGCATTGGGGAAACGGGTGAATCTGTTCAAACCCTACCGGCAGAGAGCCGAGGTCCAGGGGCTCTGGAGGAAAGGCTGCAGCGGCGAGCTCCCTAGAGACCCGCGCGTTTGACCTTCGCAGCCACCGCTTAGTGGGAAGCACTTCTGGACCCTCAGAACACTCCTGCCGAGGACCTCGGTTGTTTGAACAACACACACGCTGTCTCGGGCTGTCGCCACAGGAAAACACCAAGAGACAGGGCTCTGAGTGACTTATCTAGGCCTCGCGTCTATTATTACTGACTTGAAATACTTTGGTTGGGACGTTTTACCTGGGCCCTGGCTTCTCTCCACCGATCCTTATCTTGGCAGATACATGCTTATGCGGCCGGGCCTCTAGACATGTAGGAGGGTGGCATTTTACTGCCATCATGATGTTGACACGTGCAAATTCCCTTTTCTCTCCTTTTGCTCTTGCGCGAAACATCCGTTGCTTCATCAATTCCGGAGACAAAATAGAATAGACAGGGGTGGTGAAGACTTTTCCTGGGAGAACCTGCAATTTAGGGAAAGCTAGCTTCTCGTCTAGGCCAAATGAGGCTAGAAATGACCTGCCTAATCCAGCCATATAAGTGTGTTCACATCCCACAGGCTCAGGTCTGACTCAGAGAGCCTAAGAGATTTCCGGCTGAAAGCTCAAAGTTTCAGAAAATTGGAAATCTTTACAGGAAAAAATTAAACAGAAAAATACAGTTCCGAGCCTCAGCCCTGGCCTCTAGCCTGTGGCGTCCATGGGCCTCTTGCCCATCACCCCTTAGAAACAAATAAACAAATAAAAATGGGAACCCTATGTTTGTTTCCTATAGTTAAGAGTCTCCTGTGTTTTGCTGGAGGGGAAGTAGGTGAGGGGATGGGGTAACTGGGTGATGGGCATTAAGCAGAGCACTTGATAGAATGAGCCCTGGGTGTTCTGTGAATTCTACCTCTGAAACTAGTAATACACTATATGTTGAATAAATTGAATTTAAATAAAAAATTAAAAAATGAATACAATCTTTAAAAAATGGAAATATTTTTATAGACCTGATTAGTTTCTGAAGACATTTGAAAATCTGTCTCAATCTCCTTATATTATTTCAGTGGAAAAATTGGAAGAGGGAACTGATGGGCCACTGGAGAGAGACACACAATTAACTTTGGAATCTCTTTGTTATGGACTATTTATGCTTCTTTTTTTAAAAGATTTTATTTATTTATTTGAGAGAGAGACAGATATCATGAGCCGGAGGGAGACGTAGAGGGAGAAGCAGACTCCCTGCTGAGCAGGAAGCCTGATGCGGGACTGGATCCCGGGATCCTGGGATCATGACCTGAGCCGAAGGCAGACGCTTAACCGACTGAGCCACCCAGGTGCCCTATTTATACTTATTTTCAAATTAACTTCTGTAAACCTTTCAAAAGTGCTGATGTAAAGGCAACATCAATGACAATCAATTAGGCCACAAACAATATTTAAATAAATTTGTGAAATGCAACTATTCAAGACTATAAAAGTGGTAAGAAAGAGACAAGAGAAGTAGAGCCCACCAGGGATGGCATCTCATGCTATTTATGTACTTGAAATAGTACCTAGCACAGAAGTCTCTTCCTATGCATCCTTATCTTAGTGAATTTAAACACTTCCCTCAGACAAAAACCTCGGGTGTCATTCTGAACTCTTCCTGGTGTGGCAGCCTTCTCCTCCCATCAGTCACTACGTTCTGACAAGACCTACTCACCATGATGTCAGTGTGTCTGTTCTCTGCACCCCCCCCCCACCACATTAATTTGAACCACTGTTGATGTAGCAGGAGACTTCCTGTCCTCGTTTCCACTCAGATCCATCCTTAATAATGTTGCCGGAGCAATATGCTAAAAGAAACATCTGGGCATGACACTTGACCCTTAAAATCTAGGTCTTGTTCCCTGCTGATCTAACTTTGTGGCAGGAATTCTCTCTGGGACTTGGCCTCTGCTTGTATCTCTCCTGTGATTTGGCCTGTGATTGCTGTCTGAAAATTTTCCTATTTTCTCATATTCACGTCTTCCCTCCTCTCTTGGAATGTAAGGCTTCACATTCATGCATTTTGGTGTCCTCAACATACCAAGTTGGCTATGGCCTCAGTGCCCTACCCCCAGTAAACGACCAATAGATATTCATAGGGGTTGCTGAAAATACATGTATGTCTGCAACAAGCACAGTGCCTAGCTAGCACTGAGAGATCATTTTGATATTTAGATGCAGAAGACAAGCAGCTGTCCACTGGGTGGCTGACCAGGAAGTCACCAGGATGACCTTCAAGCAAGCTTATAAGTAGGGGGACATCCCCTCCCTGTATGAGGACTGAAATCTCAGTCCTTGCCTGGAGCACAGTCTCTGGACCTCTAATTACATTTGGTTTTAAGTCTCTTAAATTAACATTCTTTGCTTTTTCTCAGGATATTATGGGTGACTGGAGACTTCCTGTCATTTTATCATCTTCAAAGCGGACTTTGATGTCTGGCTAAAGCCTTCCTGGGAACCCCCCCAAAACACCTAAAATACTACAGAGATTCAGTGTCCTTGCTGACATCACATCCAATGCTTCAGATCACAGTTCTATCACCTCCCCTCCAGTGCCCCTGGGGTACTCTATTTCTGACCTAACCTTTGACCTTAACTATGTTTTGCCCTGTTACTTACACTGCATGTCTATGCTCTGCTTTCATTATGATCTCCAATTTCTTGCCTCCTCCTGTTATCTGAGTCTGTCAGGACCCCCACTCATGGCTGACTTCATTCATAATCCAGGATAGTCATCATAATAGTACATCATAGGGTGTTTTGGTTGGGACACTGAACCTCCTCATTCCCTTCTTCTTTTGCCTCCTTCTCTCCGTGCTGCTCAAGAACCATGTCACACATTCTTTGTTCAATCCTTTCGCATTTTCCAAAGTGGCTTTTGCAAGCCTTCGCTTCTTTCTGCAAGTTCCTGCCTCTACAGCCAACCTTTCTTCCCAGAGGGAAATAGGTCATTAGGCTTCTAACTTTGGCCCCGCCGCTGGGTGCCCATACTCGTGTGAATTTAAATAGCACTTGTATTCCAACAGCTCCGAAATCTGAACTTCCACCTCCAGTTTGATCCCTTCATTGATATTTAAGCCCATAGATCTAACTCCCTGATGAACATTTCCTGTTGATTGTTGCTCATTTGTCTTAAAATTCAACATGCCCCAAACTGAACTTACGATGTTTCTACTTCTTAAACCTGGGATGGAATATAAGCTTCATCCGGTGTTCATACTATTTTGAATTACGTCTAAGAAGAGAATAAGTAAATGATTTGGGAACTGTTGAGAAACAGGGTCAATGGGACTAACTGGATATACAATTGGATATTCAGGGTGAGTCAGGAATCTAGGATAATCTCTAGCTTCAGTTTGGATGACTTGGTGTACGTGGTTTCCTAATAGGAGAGAGAATACAAAAGGAAGAATACATTTAAAAAAATGAGGTAAATTCTGGACAAGTATAATTTGAACATCTTTGATATCTAGAAGGTAGGCAGGTAAATGAGTCTTGAGTTCAGGTAAAAGAACTAAAAATAAAAGACATGTTTTGAAGTTAGCAGGACAGAGGTGGTAGAAGCTGTTGGACTGAAAAATCTTATACAGGGAGTTTATTCCGTAAGAAAAGACCAAGAGTGAAAGCTTAGGGAATTGTTTAAAAGTAAGGTGGAAAAGGAACCTAAATATGAAATTCAGTAGAATGTGATAATACATAAGTAAACTGGATAAGTAGTTTCAGGAGAAAGACATGTTTCGATACTAAAAAGGAGCCAAGTACGGTAAGACCTATTCAGCGACCATTGGACTTGCAATTAGTGGATTATTACTAACCTTAACAAGAATCACTTCGGTGGAGAGGTTCAGGTGGAAGATAGATTTCAATGGGATAAGAAGGGAAGGTAAATTCAAATGGGAGAGAGACACAAGCCATCATCTATAGCGTATAGCAGACTTGTCAAGAAAAGTAGTAGGGTCTTGGTGGTGGCTGGAGGAAGCATTTCCTAATGAATTGGGAGATTGGAAGGTTTCACTGAAAGGCAGCATTCAAGCTGGGTTTTAAAGGATAAGAAGGATTTTGAATAAACATTATTGAAGTATAATTTACATGTAATAAAATATACCCATTTTAAGTGTGCAGCTCAAGGAGTTTGAGTATGTATTCCCATTTAAAAACCACCTCTGTCTATATAGAGAATGTTTTCATCATCCCAGCATATCCCATCATGCCCCTTGACAGTTGATATCTACTCCACTCCTTGCCACAGGCAACTCTTGTGTTGTTTTTAGTCACTAGAGATTAGTTTTTCCCAGTGCATAATTCCATATAAATAAGATCACAGACATGCATTCTATGTCAGCATACTTTTTTTTCTTTTTTTGCACTTCACCCATGTGGTTGCATATTTTAAGTAGTCATTTCTTTTAGTGCTGAGTAGTATTCCATTGTATACAACAATTTGTTTATCCTTTCCCCTGTTGATGGACATTTGGGTTGTTTCCAGTTCATAAATACTGTGAATAAAGCTGCTTATAAACATTCAGGCACAAGTCTTTCTGTGGACATATATTTTTACTTTTCTTGGCCGCATACCTTCGGAGGAACTTCTGTGTCATATGGTAAGTGTATATGTAACTTCACAAGAAACTGATGAACTGTTTTCCAAATTTTTACTTCTAATCAGCTGTCTATACGGTTTGTAGTTGCTCTACATTCTCAACAACACCTGCTATTGTCAGATTTTTAACTTTAGCCATTTTAGAGTGTGTGTAGTGGTATCTCATTATGGTGGTCGAATGTTTTTTTTGCAGGTTGAGAGAATTGTGGATTTTTTGTTTTTTGTAGTTTCTTTTATTGCAATGTCTTTTTGGAATCAGTTTAATGTTGGCCTCATACAATGGGTCGGGAAGTATATACCTTCTCTATTTTCTGAAAGTATTTGCATAGGTTTGTTAATATTTCTTTCTTAATTGTTTGATAGAACTCAGAGTGAAGCCATCTGGACCTGGTTTTTTCTTTGTGGGAATGTTTTAATGACAAATTCAATTTCTTTAATACAGACAAGACTATTCAGGTTTGTATTTAAGTGAATTTTGGTAATGTTTTCAAGTAATTTGTATATTTTATATAAAGTGTCACATTTATAGGCATAGAGTTGTTTTTCATATTCTTCTATAAGCATATTTGGCAAAAATTTTATTTGGAAATACTTTCCAAGTTATAAAAACATTGTAAAAGTTAAAATAATTCAAGAAAAACTCACATGCCTTTGTTCAGATTTACCTATTGTTAGCATTTACCTCATTTGCATAATCATTTGCTCTATTATCTCTTCTCTCTCTCTCTAATGATTTTTCTGAATCTTTTGAGGGTAAGTTACATATATCATGACCCTATATCACTAAATACTTTGTGTGTTTCTTAAAAATAGGGACTACACAGTGCAGTTATCAACTTCATATATTTCTATTGATTCAGTGTTTTTAACTAACCTACCATCTATATTCCAGTCTTGCCAGTTGATTTCATATTGTCTTTTATACCAATTTTTTTCTCATTCCATTAGAGGACTCATTCTATATCAGGCATTCCATTTAGTTGTCATGCCTCTTTAGCCTGATTAATTTGGAACGTTTCAGCAGCCATTTTTTGACTTTATGATATTTTCAAAGAATACAACCCCCCCTTTTTAACTAGAATATTCCTGCCTTTATGTTTATGTTATGTGTCCTCATAGATTGAAGTAGTGTATTCTCAGCAAGAATATTATATAGATGATTCTGTGTGCTTCTCAGACTATCACCTCTGGAAGCATACAATATTCAACTATCCTTCAGAGGTGTTGTTATTTTAATCACCCAGTCATGGTGCTGTCTGACTTTTTTCCTTTATGTAATTACTGTTGTTGTTGTGTTTTTTTTTAAAGATTTTATTTATTTATTTGAGAGGGAGAGAATGAGAGATAGAGAGCACGAGAGGGAAGAGGGTCAGAGGGAGAAGCAGACTCCCTGCTGAGCAGGGAGCCCGATGCGGGACTCGATCCCGGGACTCTAGGATCATGACCTGAGCTGAAGGCATTCGCTTAACCAACTGAGCCACCCAGGCGCCCAGTTGTGTTGTTTTTTTAATCCTTTGCAAGCTAAAGCAGTTTATGGAAAGACATTTTAACACTGAGCAAATATTCCATTCTGCATCACAAATTTCTCTTAGATTTAGCATCCACTGATGATTCTTGCTTAATTCAGTATTTACCATGATGGGTGCAAAATGACAGTTTTCCAACTCCAGTACTCCCTGTATCCTTAGCTGTTAGCCCTCAGCATTCTACTCTAAATAAGAGACCCCCATTCCCACTTCTCTCTCTCTCACCTCTCTTTATCTATCTCATTGAAATGGACTCTTTAATTCCTATTTTTTTCATGGCTTCTAATTTGACTAATTATTCTGTGCTCTAATTGTCCCAGATCTGGCCAGGTGATTGGATAAAGTTTATCTTCCTCAGAAAGGGCCCATGCATGTGGTACTCCCTGAGTTCAGGCCCATGCAAAACTGTTCTGCTATAACCTTAACACCTGAATGACTATTTGGCTGGTTATAAATATCCTTGGTTCACACTTCTTTCCTTATTTCTTGAAAATGCTGCTCCATTGTAATTGTGTTTTTTTATGTTGCTTTTCAGAAATCTGACTATTTTTCTTGCCTCTGCGATTTATTTCATCTTTTCTTTTTTCCAGAGTCTTTGAGTATTTTTAATTTATGTTTTAGAGTATATCATTCTAGGTCAGTTTTCTCTGGTAACTTCTGAGCCCTTTCAATGGATGTATTCTTGTTTCTGGAAAGTCTAAATGTCTCTCTCTCTTTCTCTCTCTTTTATGTTATAGTTTAAGCTTTAATTCTCTTACATTGTTTTGAGTCATAGGAATATCTGCCTTTTTCATGTTCCCCTTTTCCACTTTTATCAGTTTATCAGCTTTCATTTCTTCTTTTATTTCATTTTTATTCTCCTTGTTGCTTTGCTGATTTTCTCAATGTTGTTTAGGTTTGCATTGGAATCTAATCTTGTGTGCCCAGTGATTCAGTTTATATATATATATATATATATATATATATATATATATATATGTTCTCTATATGTATATATATATTCTCTATATGTATATATGTATATATATACATATATATATATATATATATGATCCTATCTTTTTCTTCTATTTCTTTCATCAGGAAAATTAATTTTATTTCTACCCCTTTTTCAGGTACATTTCTATTTTTGGCTTTTGTATTTCTGATTCAGGGTGCTTATTAATATCCTCCTGTGCTTGCTTAAAGTGCTGTGTCACTGTTTTCTTCATCTTTGTTTTTTATTTATTTTTTCAGAGATCTGTCTGTAGAAAATCTTCTGTTCACAAATTCTGACATTTGCAATGGTTTTGCATGGATGTGGTCTGTTTTTTTCTACTCTTACTCATTTCATGGATAGGGTTCTGAGTTTGATAATGCGCTCTCCTAGCATTTTTGCTCTCTTCTGCTCATGAGCTGTTTTTCTTTATGACTAGTATGTAGTAGTTTGATTGTGATGTTACTGGTATGATTTTCTGTATGTTTACTCAGCTTGGGGTTTATTGAGATTCATGGATAAATCGGTTATGACCATCATCAGATTAGAAAAATTTCAATCATTATTTTTTTCAAGTAGTTTTTTTTCTATTCTTTTCTGGGGCTAAAATTTATTCTTATTTTCCCACAAGCCACTGAGTCTTTATTCTTTTTAGTCTTTTTTCTTCTGTGTTTTAGTCTGGACATTTTCTATTACTATGTCATCAAGTTCACTAATCTTTTCTTTTTCCATATCTAATCTGTTTTAAATCCCATCCATGTAATTTTCGGTTCAGATACCTTTTCATCTCTAGAACTTCTATTTTGTTTTTTTAAATACCTTTTATTTCATTCCATAGTAAGTACATGTTTTCCTTTAATCCTTGAGCATATTTATAATATTTAAAATACAGTTGTTGCTTTTTAAGAGAGGAAGAAAGAGAGAGAGAGAAAGGATGGAGAAAAAGGGAGAAAGAGAATCTTAAGCTGGGTGTGGAGCCTGACATGGGGCTCCATCTCACAACCCTGAGATCATGACGTGAGCTGAAATCAACAGGAGCCCCTAAAATGCTGTTTTTCTAAGTCTTGCTAATTTAAATTTTCTTTTTTTCTGGGTGCATTTCTATTGACTGACTCCTTCTTCTTCCTCTCACCCCCAACCCCATGATTATAGGACACACTTCTTGCTCTTTCATATCAGTACTTTTTAAATTTAATGCTGGACATTTTGAATATTCCATAATTCTTTGCTGGATTCTGTTGTATTCTTTTAAACAGTGTTGAGATTTTTTCTTTCAGGCCATATAATTACTTTGGGTGTGATCATACTTTGAGGCATGTTTTTAAACTTTTATTAGGGCAGGAGTAGAGTAACACTTGCTCTTCACCCTAGTAAGGTGTGACCCTTCTAGTGTTCTAGTGAATGTCCTGTGTATTAGATATAGTCTCTAGTCTCTGGCTGGTAAGAACCTAAAGGATTTCCAGCCCTGTGTGAAGCTCTGGGAATTGTTTGTCTTATAGTTCTTTAGTAATTGCTCTTTCCTTGGCATTAATTACAGAGTTTCCTTAAACACACATAGATAGGTAGTTAGTCAAAGACCTTAGGTACCCATGCAGATTTCTGGAACACTTTCTCTATATGAGTTCCTCATCTCTGGGACTCAGCCTTGCAAATTCTAGTCACATTGGCATCTCTGAACTCCACTCTTGGTCTCCTCAAGTCTGTGAGACTGCCAGGCTTTGTTTGGATTCCCTTTTCCTGAATTACATAGTCCAGAAATTTATTCCCAGTGGAAAACCAGGGTATTAATAGAGTTCACTTTATTTGTTTCCCTTCTCTCAAGAATCATAGCTGCTTTTCATTTATTGCCTGAAAAGAGTTATTTCATATATATTATCCAGTTTTCTAGTCATGTATGGTGGAAAAGAATGTCCCACAAAAATTGTCCCTTTTTTTACCTAAAGATTTTATTCATTTATTTGAGAGAGTGAGAGCACATGAGAGAGCACCAGTGTGGGGGAGGGGCAGTGGGAGAGGGAGCAGGAGACCTCAATGAGCAGGAGGCCTTGATGTGGGACCCATCCCAGGACCCTGGGATCATGACTTGAGTCAAAGGCAGGCACTTAACTGACTGAGCCACCCAGGCACCCCCCACATTGTCCTTTTATTAGTAGGATTTTTCATAGTTAAGTAGGCTATTTCATGGTGGAAATGGAGTAAATGAGCAACCCAAGAAAAGAAAGAATAAGCAAAGACTGTAGGTGACAAAATTCTGTGTTCAAAGAATAATGGACGTTTGAGTCACTGGAAAGAAACTGTTGAAGAGTAAGGAGTGAATTAGAGATATGGCTTCAAGAGGCTGATTCATTGTATGTGTCAGATATTTCTCTAGGTACTATTATGAAGGGATTTTTCAGATGTAATTATAATCTCTGATCAGTTGACCATAAAATATGAAGATTATCAAGGTGGGTCTGACCTAATCACATGAGCCCCTTAAAGGCAGAGAGTTCTCTCTGAGTGATTGCAGAAGAAGAAGAAATCAGAGAGATAGAAAATGTGAGAGGGATTTTCCATGAGGGAGGTTCTGCGTTACCAGTTTTATAATGAGGTGGACATGGACAAGGAAAGGCTCTTGGAGCTGAGATCTGTCCCTGGCTGACACCAGCAAGTTCTTGGGGACTTCAGTCCTACAACCACAGGGAATTTATTTCTTCCAATAAGAAGGGTTGGAAGAGGGACTTCAGCTCCAGATAAGAACACAGTCTAATGACATCTTGATTTCAACCTCAGCAGAGAACCCAATAATGCTCCACAAAACTTCTGACCACTAGAACTATAAGCTAAGTGAATATTCTTTTAAGCTGTTAAATTTGTAGTAATTTTTTATATAGCAATAGATAACTGATACAAAGGCTTATAAAATGTTTTATAATATAGTTTAACAAGGTTAATTATAAAAGCCCAGATTTTTAAATTAAGAGGCTTTTAGGGAGTCAGTTGTATGACTAAGTTTACTTGCTAGAGATTTTTTTTTTTATGTTAAGTATTTACTCATAAGGAACTTTTTGGTTGAAAGATGGAACAATTTTCATCTTACCCATTGACATCTTAGGAATAGATATTAATATACATAGGATCAGGTGAGTAATTTTGTAGGACTTAGGCCAGGATCTCAATATATGCCTGGCTCTTGTCCTTTAAATTAGCATCCCACATCTGCAACATACACTTGTCACCTAGAGGTTTACCACAGCTGGTCTTCAAGGCGTTTATTTACCAAATTGCTTTGCTCCATACCTTGATAATGTTTAACCAGTTTGTAATCTGGATGCCTGTGAATTCTTGATTCTTTCACCCAACCTTGGTCCTTAACCCTAACTCCTAAGACTTGGCATCTGAATGTGTTTTCCCTTGTAAATGTATCTTGCTTTTCTTTTATAGACCTGGACTTGGTCAGTCATCCATTTCCTTGATTTCTCCATTTCTTTTTTTTTTTAAGATTTTATTTATTCATTTGAGGGAGGCAGAGAGAAGGAGGAAGAGAATGAGCAGCAGCAGCAGACGAGAGGCAGAGGGAAGAGGAAGCAGACTCCCTGCTGAGCAGGGAGCCCAATGCGGGGCTTGATCCCAGGACCCCAGGATCATGACCTGAGCTGAAGGCAGATGCTTAACATCTGAGCCACCCAGGTACCCCAGTTTCACTATTTCTTGTAATTTGGAATCTTAGCCCCAATCCCATTTTCACAATAGGCATGGCTGGTACCCATTCAGGCATTCACAGATATCACTGTGATATGCATATTCAACTATTCCTCTGGGAAACAAAAAATTTAATTTACAAGGTCATTGGTGGAGCATTCTCTCACAGAGTTGAAGGTGCCTACTGGTAAGAGGTCAGATGATGGCCATCAGGGGAGGCATCTGACATTATTTCAGAGCAAGTCTAGTGGAGACATCATTTTTTCTGAGTGGGGAAAATGTTTCAGTTCAGACCCATTCTGAAAATTGCCTTCCTCACCAATACATGGGAAGGCTAAACTCCTTTCCACTAGCACATGACAGGCAGATCACAGAGTTTGTCAGAGACAGAAGAGAAAGCCAGAGGGCTGGACAAAATAAGGAGAAGCCATCTCCAGGGTGAATCAGGCAGTAGGCATCGCCAACAGTGGAGACGGGGGGAAATTACTCAAGTTCTGTGCAGTAAGAACTAGAATTGTGGTCACTATAAAAAGCTCAATACTCAATATTGAATTTTGAGCAATTGCAGAGAACAAGTATTTCTCTGACCGTGGTTTAAACGCTCTGAAGGAAGGAAGCAATATCTCTGCCGAAGACCAGTGTTGGGTGGTGCACAAGTTTTGTCCTTTGTTTGTCCACTGACTGTAAGCCACCTTGACCTGTTTCTCCATTGACTATAAGCCACCTTCCCCCAGGGTCACAACCTGAATCTTGCCCTCACCAGAAACTGTCCATTTCAGACACTTCGCTCTCTTATGCAGCATTTCACATATTCTATGTTCTTCCAAATTTTTCTTCTATGAGTATACTAACATTTGAAACTTATTACTTTATTTTTGCAGAAACTAAATCATAGTATGTAAATTGTTCTCCCACTTTTTTGTTTTGCATTTAATGATATATTATCAACACTGTTCTATGTGAGAATCTGTCATACCTAAATCTTGAAATGAAATTCTAATTTTCGTTATAAGCAAATAAATTGGTACTAAAAGGCAACCACCTCCAATTTTGGGGGCTATTTCTTCTTAACATTCTATCTCTTGATTTATCTCTTACAGATGTTATTCATTGAATTTAATTTTTCCATACATCTTTTTCATGATTGTTATTTTCCTTCCTAAATTAAAGAATTTTGCTGGAATATTTTAATTTCCAAGAGCTTTCTTGTTCTCTAATTGTTCCTTTTTCATGGCATACAGTTTTTTTTTAATGGATGCAAAATATTCATTAATCCTTGAGGATTTCAATCCTACTTTTTATGGGGTTCTGTTCTGACCTCTATGTGGCAGGCAGAATTCCAAGAGGACTTCAGATTCTCAGCCCAATGATGTACATGCACCTGCTCTCAGTTTTTCAATCAAATATTAATCTAGGTGCTGCTGTGATTGGATTTTGAGAGTAATTAAGGTCTTGAATCAGCGGACTTTAAAGAAAGATTATCCTGGGTGAGCCTGACCTCATTAGGTGAGGCTTTAAATGGTACTGAACTCTTCCTGGTGAAAGAGGTTTGAAGAGTGAATGAGAGTTGATTCACGGGAGATTCTCCTTTGTGTTTTGAGGATGGAACGAGGCCGAGTGGCAAAGACCCGACAGTGGCCTCTAAGAGCTAATAGCAGTCACTGGCAGACAGCTGGCCAGAAAATAGGAACTTCACTCCAAAACCACAATAAATGAATTCTGCCAACAATCCAAATGATTTTGAAGTGGATCTTTCCCAAAGCCCCCAGATGGGAACTCAGTGAGGACAACACCTTGATTTCAGCCCTGTGAAACAGTGAACAGAGACCCAGTCATGGCGTACCTAGACTTCTGACCTATAAAACTGTGAGTTGATAAATGAGAGTTATTTTAAGCTTCTGTTTGTGCTAATTTGTTACACAGCAGTAGGAAATGAATATATTCTGCATTATTTCTTCCTTCCACATTATATTGTTTTGACTTCCATATTTGATGTAGTAATGTTTTCCTTGATTATCTTGTAATCCATGATGGCATACCTGTACGAAGATCAAGATTCTGGAAAATTGACCACAGGTTCTGCACACATGCATGTGGCAGACTTCAATGTCAGCAGCAACTGAGTATTTTTTTCTGAAGCCTGGGAGGGCATCCCTTGTTCATGGATGTCTCCTCTTCTGTATTCTTTGTTCTCATGTGTCTGTATCTTTGAGAATACTTGTACTGTCATTTAAAGGACCTCAGTAGAAAGAGCACATTCATGCATTGCAGTCTTGTTTAACTAGAAATTCCTT
The DNA here is from genome assembly GCF_003265705.2 of Callorhinus ursinus. NCBI lineage: Eukaryota > Metazoa > Chordata > Mammalia > Carnivora > Otariidae > Callorhinus > Callorhinus ursinus. Next base: position 1,730,941 of record NW_027397116.1, read on the forward strand.
TCATTTTATTTATTTATTTATTTATTTATTTATTTATTTATTTATTTCATTTTGGCAATAAGAAGAGATGTTGACTTCAAAAAAGGAACTGGAGTATCCCAGTGAACCCAAGAGTGAGAAATACAGGTAGGCCTTTTAAGGAATGGAATTAAGGACTCAAGAGCCTCAGAAACCAAAGCAGCTAGTATTTGTTGTACATTGTTTCCTCTCATTCATTGGCCCCTTGTGGTCTTTCTTTGATGCTCTTTGCCTTGTTATTGGTCTATGCTCTGATGAAACAAAACTGATTGTTGTTTTTGACCTTTATTTGGTGATCTTGCTAAATTATTTTACTAAGTCTAAGAGTTTAGATTCTTTTGGCTTATCTACACAGTCATGTTCCCTGTGGATGGGAAAGTTTTATTTCCTATTTTCCAATCCTTATATTTATATTTCTAATTCCTTTTATTTATATATATATATTTTTTTGGTTTGTACTTTTTTTTATTATGTTATGTTAATCACCATACATTACATCATTAGTTTTTGATGTAGTGTTCCATGATTCATTGTTTGCATATAACACCCAGTGCTCCACGCAGTACGTGCCCTCTTTAATACCCATCACCAGGCTAACCCGTTCCCCCTCCCTCCACCCCTCTAGAACCCTCAGTTTGTTTCTCAGAGTCCATAGTCTCTCATGGTTCATCTCCCCCTCTGATTTCCCCCTTTCATTCTTCCCTTCCTGCTATCTTCTTCTTCTTTTTTTTTTTTAACATATAATGTATTATTTGTTTCAGAGGTACAGGTCTGTGATTCAACAGTCTTACACAATTCACAGCGCTCACCATAGCACATACCCTCCCCAATTTTATTTATATTTTTATTATCTTATTGCAGTATATACCCCCTTCTGAATAATGTTGAGCAGAAGGTGATAGTAAGTAACCTTGTCTCGTTACCTATTTTAGGAAGAAAGCTTTTCAATATTTCACTGCTACATATATTTGCTGAAGGACTTAGATGTGAAATAATACAGTGCCTTCCTAGTCCCAGTTTTCTAAGGGTTTTTCTCAAAATGCTTCTTTGATTGAATTTTATCAAGTGTTTTTTTCTGCGTATCTTGAGATGATCATGATTTTCTTATTTATTCATTAAAAAGGTGAATTACATTAATTAATTTTCAAAAAAACAAGCCTTGTGTTCTGGAAATAAATTCAACTTGAGATATATACTTTATATATAATAAATAATATATGTAATCACTGATAAATCACTTATATATAGAAGATCACTTATAAATGTATAAATATTAATAAATATATATTATATCCCTTGCTCATCACACCCTGCTGCACAATCTTCTGTGACCATTCTGTCAAAATCAAGACGAGCCTGTTAATAACCCTCACAGCACATCTTTGTTCCACTTGTATTTGAACCCAGGCAGTCTCTCTCAGGAGCCTCTGCTCTTCATGATTAGACTGAACTGCTCACCATTCCATAAATTACATACAGTTCTATCTCATGGTATTAGTTCATTTGTTCTCAAATCATTATATGTATGAGTTGCCATATCAAAGAACCATTCTCCATGTTATTCAAGTAGCTCTATGGAACAAATGAATACCAAATGATAACCTCAGCCACATTTCCAGCTTCTACAATTACAAGACCAGGACCTCATTCAGAATACCACTGTGTTGTAGCTGTGAGTGCCATTTACTTGCTTCCTAGAGTTTGACTTCATATTCATCATTGAAGAGTCTACTAGGCCAATGTTTACTCTCCATTATCAAGCTCATTCCTGGCCCTCTAGTTCAAGTCGTTACTAGACCTGTGCACTTGTAAGAAATACAGCATTTAATTTGCAATTAAATTCAGTCACTTAAGCCAAAATGTCAGAGGATTGCCTAATTTAGGAATTCAAGACACAGAAATTAAGTCTGTTGTTGTAACATGAAAGAAGCTTAAAAATTGGGGGATGGAGTAGAAGATACACATAAGAATAGAACTTTTTATTGATATGGTTTTAACTTCTAAATATATTCTTAAAGTGCTCTTTTGTCTCATTTTGTCTCATCAGTAGTTGTGGCTGACATTATTGCTATTTGCAGCTCACAACGGTTAACCAGCCTGTTCAGGATCATATATCTAGTGGCAAAGTCAAGTTAGAACAAAGATCTGAACACTCAGTCTGACATGAAAAAACAACAGCGGAAGCCTTAGATTTGCTTCAGAGACAACCAAGTCCTAATGAGGTGTGTTCTTTTCCTTTCCTTCCATCTTTCTTGTGGATCTTCTCATTCCTGCACTTCTGCAGGTGGAACCCAGACACAGTGGCAGGGGTGGGGAAGAGACCCAGAAAGCAAGGGCACATATCAAGAATTCCAGCACTTCTGTTCTCTCCTTGGAGCCAGGCCCTTCCCAGAGTGAAGGGAAGAGCTGCGGATTTCATATCCCAAGCCGGTGGGCTCTACCGTTGGGCAGGGTGTAAATATGGTGTTGGCACAACCACCTTGGGGGGGGGGGCGGCCAGAGTACTGCGCTGGGTCCCCGTGCCCTTTGTATTTTGTCAAAGTGCTTGCCGTCAGTGCCTCCTCTCCTCTGCAGAGCAGGGGGGGATGACAGTGATGGGGGAGCCAATTATGGCAGCTTCTCGCTGCAGTGCACAGAGTGGCTGGGTTGTCATTCATTACCGCCTAATGTTTAGCTGCAGTATGCAAACCACCAAGGCTGGGAGGAATCACAGCTGAGAAGAGAATGCCTGACAGAGGCAATAAAGCACCTTCTTCTTCAAGAGGTGCCACTGCAGGGCCATAGAATTTGCATGCTGCTCCCGTTGCCCTGAAACTCAGGTTATTAATTATTATCCAAATCACCCCCCTTGTTACCTCCGAGCTCTCATTATGGCTGCAAATACAGGTATGTTCAACTCCCGCCCCACTGCCCCCATAGATTATGCCACCACTTTGTTATATAACTACTGAGCGCGGGAGCCCATCAGAGGGACTTTAAACAAAATAAAAGCTCTGCAGAGGAGCTCTTTCTTCTTTGTTTGGTGTGAAGGGGTTGGCGGTAATATAAGCCACCTTCACTCGGAAGCCCAATATCCATACTTATCAAGTGGACGGAGGTTTGGAGATTATCTTCTGTCATTTTGTCACAACGCATTTGCTTTGTGAAGGGCAGGATCCGTGCGGGGATGCTGTTGCCCACGTTCCAAGTCCAGTCCTACTGCAAATGGAAAGTCAGGAGCATCTCGGAAGCAAGAGGTTAACCGATCATCGTTGTTTATTGCGGCCCATATAGTACCTTTCACAAACCGCAGAAGCTGTATGGAATTCAGACTGACCCCATAATTCTGCCTGCCGGTGAAACATGGCTGCCCCAGCTGCCGGACTCATTTCTTTTGTAAAATCACCAGCAATCCAACAATAAATGATTCGCTTTAGAATAGTGGGCTGTCTCCTTGCCCTCACGACCCCTCTTCCTCCCTCCAGCATCTAAGAATAGTCTCCACCTTGTTGGCCTGTCTCTTCCCCAACTCCTGGGGAGGTGCCAAGAAATCCAAACTGCTTGCACACCCTTTCGAAGTTGACGTCCGTTACTTGCAAACTGATGTATGCCTATAATCTCTATTTATATCCATGAGAATTCATTCTCAAATATGTGGCTAGTGGTTACTGACTTGGATACTAAAAAAAGCAAATAGGATAATGTGGCTATAGCATTTAGTACAGTACTTAGTAGCTCCATAAATATTGCTATTATTATTTAAATTAGTTGCAATAATAAGTATATCCAGTTGCTGACAAAATTTCTCCAATAAAGGCCGTTACCATCTGAAACTATGCTTCTATATATCTTTTCATTATTATTCCCACTGTCTCAAACCAGGATTTCCAGAATGGATGTCTCTCCCAGTCCTCATTTCTCTCTCTCTGTGCAGCCTGTATATGTGTGTGTATAAGAATATACTCTATAAAATAAAATTTCAGTTCACTGAATACTTGTGTAGTTTTCTCTGGATTCCGTTACTATGCCAATTCAGCCTGGATGCCCCACCAATTGGGACAGCCAAAGTGGTAAACAAAACTCCATTTTATTGGGCATCGGGCAGGTAGGACTGTCCCAACGGAGTCACCATTTATGAATACTCGAATTTCATAAAGTTATATCTTGTCCTTGCGATATATTTGCCACCTGAACAGTCAGAATTAACTCTTCTGTTCCTGTGTACATTGAGACTTGGAAGCAGCAAATTGAAAATGTCTTAACAAGGATGTGATCAGTTTTTCAATGTTTCTAAAGTATCTTCCTGGAGACTGGATACAAGCAAGGGCTTTCAAGGGTCTTTGGCTTTGCCCACTGAAATCGTGAAAGTGGAGGTAATATTTCCTGTGGTCCACAACGGTGCACTCACTTGGCATGATAACCCTCACAACAATTTCCAGGCAGCTCTTATTCACTTATTACAGCAGAGGAGCATGAAATGAAACATGGCCACGAGCTGTCTCCAGATTGACAGAGCGAGTGGAAGAGTGTGGCTTAAGCCCGGGATCTGACCAACAAAGGCTGTGTTCTAGTCACAACACCATGTTTCCTTGGGGTGTGTTGTGCTTCAAAATAAACTGCAGTTGGGGCACCTGGGTGGCTCAGTCGGTTAGGCATTTGAATCTTGATTTCGGCTCAGGTCATAATCTCAGGGTCCTGGGATCGAGCCCCATGTCGGGCTCTGTGCTCAGTGGGGAGCCTGTCTCGGGACTCTCTCTCTCTCTCTCTGTCCGTCCCCCCACTCTCTTTCTCTCTCTTTCTAAAATAAATAAATAAATCTTAAAAAAAATGAACTGCAGTTGCTCAAACATCTTTGTAAACTCCTCTTTGGGAATATCCTTAACAGCTATTTCCCTAGTTACAGAAAACATCAGTATCATTGCAATATTGTCACATCTGGTTTTTGACTCAGAAACACATTACTCACCTTAATTGTCAGACTTAGTTCTGAATACCTTTTGACTGTTTTTAGAGATTAAAATCACCACGAAGGCATGGGGGTTTTTTCCCTTGAAGATATTCCGTCCCCACATAAAACAAAAACAGTTCAAAAAAGAGAATACTGCAAATGTTTACAAAAAAGGCAGTGTCTCTGGAATTAATATACAACTCATTTATGTAGCTTGACACCTGCCCCTCATACCTGCATTGCTTTTATGCTTGGTCATAGGTCCATCCCATCTCATCTTGGCCCAACTCCCTTCCTGAGAGAGAGGGCTCAGGTCTGTTCCCAGAGGAACCATGTGGCTGTGGGGTCCTCAAGAGCAGGGTCTGACCACCCTTAGCCCCAGGTCTGAGAGGTTAAATAAAGGGATTTGAAATACAGGGGGTTTCCTTCTCTTCTACTCATGCCCTACCAAACCCATCAAATTTCAGATTGCTGAGGTGGACCCAGGACCCTTCCACTGTGTCATCATCTCAACTACTGAATCCAGTTAATTGACTATTATAGCTAGAGTCAGCTCTGTTTGGGGGAATAAAAAGAGGATGTGCTCAAAACTTGGAGGGTAGATGTGAGGAGAGATCATCTTGGTCTGGAGAAGCATCTTGAAAAAATCCAGAGGAGCTGTTTTCAATGGTGAGGAGTGACAATAGGATTAAACATACTCTCCTTGAAATCTCCAGGACTTGAGAAAGGCACTGGGCTTCCAGAGGCCAGTGGGAACAGGGACTTGAATGATGAGTTTTAAGATATCACAGTTGAAGTGTGACTTGACAGGCAGGAGAACTTGAGGGAAAAAACTGGCTTTTGTAGGAAAATAGACAATAAATTCTATTATGTTGATTTAAAAATGTCAAAAATTAGCATCTTATATTCACACATGTTAGATTTAGGCTAGGTCCATTAATCTTGACATACAGGGGATGATGCTGGTAAGAGTTCTCAGCACACTGATTGATACCTAGTAAGCATTTAATATCTGGCAACTTTTATTGAAATACGTGCTCTTTGCAGAATCATGGCAAATCAGAGAGATGCCAGAAGTCTAAGTGGGCAAATGTTATTTTGATTCTCAAACAGGAAAAGAAGATGAATTTCACAGATCCTGGCAAGGCTAGCATCGATCCTTGGATGCTATGGTTTGTGGCCATCTAGAAGTGGTAGCTATAATGGTTAATAAGAGTTCAGGCACTATTGGGTTCACAAAAAATAAGCCATGCCAGATTAGCCCCATTTCTTTCTTTGATAGTATTATTAGATGGTGATATCTGGGAAATGGAATAGACCCAGTATAGCTGGATCTCAGCATGGGGTGTGTTATAAACTAAATGTTTGTGTCCCCCACCCCCAAATTCCATATGTTCAAATCCTGACCCTCCCGCAGTGTGATGGTATTTGGAAGAGAGGCCTTAGATCATGGCAGTGGGTACCTTCATGAGTGGGATTAGTGCCCTTACAAAAGAAACACTGGAGATCCCTAGCCCCCTTCCAACATGTGAAGACACAGTAAGAAAATGGCCGTTTATGAATGAAGAAGTGGATTCCCACCAGACACTGAATCTGCTGACACCTTAATCTTGACCTTCTAGCCCCCAGAACTGTGAGAAATCAATTTCTGTTGTTCATAAGCCATCCAGGCTAGGGTATTCTGTTACAGCAACCTGAATGGACCAAGGCAGTGGGTAACAAGCTCTTTCATGGTACTCTGTGGACAGGGAGAAATAGGAACTGGCAATAAAGTAAGCAAATGAGAAACTTGATGATTGACCATACCCAGAGGTGAAAATTAATGAAATATCACAATTTCAAAGGGATTATGAGTGGCACCTACTAGGGTACTGTCCTCATAAAATGTTTATCAATATTGTGAAGAAAGCTAATATGCAGATACATTTTTTGACATTTTTCCATCAGTGCTCTATTTCCAGGATATTTTTAACCCATGTACCTGGATATAGAACTAAATCTGGTTCCTTTTCCTTCCTTCTTTGTTTTTCCTCCTCACATTCCGGAAGGGATAACAAAAGTAATTGTGACAGAATCTATATTCAAAAAGATAACTTGCTGCCCAATTTTTGGTCCTGCTGTATATGTAAGTGATGCTTTTCACATAGAGGAAACTCCCTCTGGGCATATTCCAACCCTCATGAGCCCCAAAACAACTTTGTAGAGGAAAAAAAGGACGTGATAATTCATAATTGCTAAATGATGATGAATTGACAAGGCTCTACTAAGACATGTGAGAATCCATGGAAGGCAAGTTATTTGACCCCACTTTCAACTGATATTTAAACTGATGACTTATGTGTTCAGTGTTTATTTAGCACTGAATTCTACATAGGAGAGTCAAGAATCAGAAGACCACTTGTAATACCCCTCACACTTCCTTCTATACCCCTGGTCTGTTCCAACTGGCTAACCTGTGTGCAGGATGAAGACCTCCACTTACCTGGAGTTACCATCCTGAGAAAGCAACACCGATCCAACTCTGACCCTTCTATATCCTAACTGGTGCCTCGAAGTAATCCTATTAACCATGTAGACACTTTCCCTCCAAAGTAGTTTGGGTAAGTCCCTTCCCAGTGATGTTTTAAGGCCCTCATTGATTAGGATCTTGTGAAACTGCAGGCTGGCCGCGATCCAGTGCTGTGTATCGGTCTCTCAACACCAAGTGACCGTATAATTTGTCCAAGCTGGGACACTTTTGAGAGTAGAAGGAGGACCTGTCAGAGAGCTTACGGGATGCTGGGACAGCCTGGGTCATGTGGGATGGCCCCAGGCTAAGCAGGGTGTAAGGTCGCACTACTCATAGAGACCCCAGGGCTGCAGAGATAGAGAGAGGTTACAGGTTAGGGAGAAAACCTGGCCTTCTTCATTCAAATCCATTTTCAGACAAACCCAGTGTTTCTTCTCTTTGAGGTTCTAAGCATGGTTCTTGAAAAGCAGACTCTTTGGCCCAGCTCTTGGGGAAGGAGCATCTCACTCTGAAGGCACCCACCTCTTCTCCTCTGCCCTCGGGCCATTGCTGAACATAGCTTCCCATCTTCAGTCTTTTCCTGGATAATCAGAGAATCAGAGAATCTGATGTCAGTCCCTGTGTTCCTCAACCTGCTGGGGGTACAGGCAAGCCTCGGGTGCTTCTCTTAAGACCTCTTTGTCTAACCCAAGTGAGGGGAATACCTCCACTCTTTTATGCCAGCTGGAGGTATGTCCTTGGCTAATTCAGGGAGGACCAGTGGAGGGCTAGTCCTGTGGCAAATCCTATACAGAATGCCCCTGACCTCACTTGGCAAATGCAGGTGTACCTGATTCCTAACATCTCACTCTTGGCCTTGGGGGACACCACTGGAGCAATGTCCAGCTTTGACATCCTGTTATGCCTTTGTAGAGCACCATCCGTCTAACATGAAGGTCCTTCTTAGAAATTAGACATGCACATTTTCTTTTACAAATGTCTTTGGTGACACTTTTTGCCACATCCCACACTGCTCTTTTGGGAGACACTGCTAATTAACTCTCCAAGCTCCAGTCTCTCCTTCTATGGTGACACAACTCTGATTTCACCTGGAGTTGTAGTAAGCCTGGTTAAAAAAGATTCATCTTCTTTAGACTTCCTTAAAAATGGAGATTAACACGTGGCCCTGTTCTGTTGGGTCAGATGTAAGTGGCAGTTGCTGGATGAGCTTTCTGGGAAGGCTTTTCAAAGGACAGAGTAATTCACACATCTTTTTGCTCTTTTCCTCCTCTCTTGCTCTGGAGTGCACACGCGGTGGTTGCAAGTATAGCTGCCATCTTGTGACCGGAAAGATGAAGTCACAGGGTAAGGCTAGCCAAGCCTGAGGATACGAGGGGCTGGGGCCATTGAAACACTAACCAGCCCTCCGCTGCCTACACCTGAACTTGTTCTGTTCAGCTGCTAAATCTTTCCTTCATGCAAGCCGCCCTCTAAGAGATTTTCTGTTACTTGCAGCAGACTGCATTGTGTTACTGACTGACAGAGTTCTCTGGGAACCCAGTGTCTCTCTACCTGGAACAAGGAGGAAGTCAAAACACAAAATATGCATGGGCACCCTCACTATTTTGAGAACAATAGGATGTGCTCTCATTGTTTTGTCTGCCTCTCCTAAGATGCCTGGGAGAGGAAGCAGCAAGAAAGTAAAAGTAAAAATATCACGTTGATTCGCTAACATTTCCCTGGATCCCTAGCATCTCCTTAGGATCACCCAGCTGCCCTGTTTCATGGCCTAAGGCATAAGATGAGACATAAAGTACCTCCTCTTGGCCCTGTGGTTACAGGGGGTAAGAATATGAAATGGGTGCATCAGACAGAACATTCATTCATGTATTTGGAGAAGCATGTGCCTATGTGCCGAGCACAGCTGGAACAGAAGCAGGAGAAGCTCCATGCTGGAGGCCTCCTGGGTTTCACAGCGGTTTGGAGGTCGGCGGATATCACTAGCTTTTGGAATCAGTGAACTTATGGGAAGGGGTATTGGCAAGAAAAAAAAAAAACAAACAACCCTTTTAGGGTCCTGGCAAGAAACAAATGTGTGTGAAATGTGAAGTGACAGATGTAAGGCAATTAATTTATAGTGGTGGAGTCTGTCAGACTGAAGAAGGCAAGCTGGCCTAAAGGATTAAGCCAACATTTAAAAAATACTCTGCGCCCCAAAAGCATGTGCTTAGGGCCATCCGAAGACAGATAAAAAGTTTGTCTTCCTTGCTGTACTGGGGACGGCAGCCCAAGGAGACAGCAATGGGGCAAACTGAAGTGGAAGAATATGGGAGATATCTCTTGCCCATGAGCCTTCAAGAAGCCACTCAAGAACACTGCGATTTAATTGCGGAAGAAGTGGTGGGAGCAAAGCCAAATGAAGCGCTTTTGTTATTATGATCACATCCTTAGTTTTACCCCCAGCCTGATACAGTCTGGGAATTGCTTGTTTCTATGAATATTTTCACAGTTTCAGGTTTCAGGTGACATGTTTGCACTCATCTTTGACCACATCTAGCACATAGAACATGATCAGTGAAAGGTAAATTAATAAAGGGGATTTCAATCAGCTCTGGTAATAATGATAATGATAATAGCTATGTTAGCAATAATAGTTGCGATTTTTGAATGATGACTGTGTGTGAGATGTTATCATGGATGCCCCCTACTTTACAGGTGAGAAAACTGGTGTGTGGCGGGGTTATACAAAAGTTGGCAAAGCCCGACAGTTAAAATTGCAGAGCCTGGAATCCAAGCAAAGCTAGTCTTACTTAGGAACCAAGGTTACCTACCTTTTGGCTGTTCTGCCTCGGTTGAGTTTAAGGGATTTGATATAGGGAATTCCCGTATTTCCACAAAAATCACCGGTATTTCCAGTTAAGCTAAGCAGCTAACTCCCACCCCACACCACCACAGAATGCCTCTTTCTCTGTTCGTGCAGTCTGCCCAATGCGCGGACCTGTGGGGTGAATGGTTGATCAAGGCTTCCTATGAGGCTCTTTTCCTTGAAAGATTGGCATCAAGGAGAGGGGGGTGCTGCCCCCACCCCCAATGTGCTTGTGCTGGTCTGGCTCTGAGGATGGGGGTGTGTGCGACTAATACACGAACAATTGCCTTAGATGCAGTGCTGCATCTAAGAGAACAGAAGACAATTCCAGAAGGAAACTGCACCCCCCTCCTCACTGCCCACCCCTGACACACATCTTTTGTCAACCCCCTCTTGGATTCCAGTGGAGGCTGAACTGTTTGAGTTCAGGCTGTGGCCGATTTCTAGGAATATAAACAAAACGTTGTTCCCCTGGGAAGGGAGCTTGTCCTGCAGCGCCATTGTAATTTATTAATCGCAATTATTTCAAGATGAAAATGTGAGCTTGCTATTTGGCCCACACACACATGTTATACATAAAAGACTTCAAAATATCAAAAGAGCAATTTCCTGAGGGGGAAATGGAGCATGGAGGTTACGGCTCCAGATACTGGAGCTGGGGCCTCAGGGCCCTACACAACCACCAAGCTATGGCTCCGTTGGTGTTTTGGGGTTTTCGGTTATTCTAATGGCCAAGCCTCTGTCTTGTGCTACACCAGCTGCTTGTATGGCTGGTTCAACATGATGAAAAATGTCTGCAGTACCAAAGAAGGTGTCTGTGAGTGCCTTCCTTCATCATCATCCTTGGCAATATCCATCAGGAAAGACTTCTTACTTCCTCCAAAGCCGTGGGGGCTGCCCAGGGACAGCCCTGCCTCCCTGCTGTCCAGAAGGTTCCAACGCAGGTACACGAGGGCAGATGTGCTGATCAGGCATTGAGGAGTAGAATGAACCATCAAAAGGAAAATGAAATGAGCATTACAATAGTTTTATGTTTATTTACAAGCCAAAAGTAAACTTGGTGATTTTTTTAACTTTTATTTATTAAGTTATCTCTACACCCCAACATGGGGCTAGAACTCACAACACCTGAGATCAAGAGTCACATGCTCTTAGACTGAGCCACCCAGGTGCCCCAAGTTTGGCTTTTAAGTTGGGGAGGGAAAAGGATGAACACGGAATTCATCCATATACACATGCACTCAGCAGCAGTTGTCGGTGACCCGGACTCCATGCCAGCTCCTAAAGTGGGACCTGGAATCAGGACTCCCTTGGGGTCAAGTAGAGAAGAAACTATGAGAATCTCCTCTGCGGACCCCGTGGAGTCAAGGGTACCAAGGATTGTCTATAGAATTGATCAGGGAGGGGATGTTTTTGCGGAGAAGGCTGGACTTCAGGAATGATAAGATGGAGAGAGAGAGGAGAGATGGGGATGGGGGGCAGAGGTGAAGAACTTGGAGAACCAGGGCAGACTCTGACGGCTCAAGTGTATGAGAGCTGATTAGATGCTCTGCTTTCATTGCTCTGCAAACAGAGACAACACTCCCAGGGACTAAGAAAAATGACAGTGCGTGGATGCCCTGCATTTCCCGGGCAGACAGTCTGCCACACCTGGGCCTCTCCTGTTTCTAGGATCCCAATGAATGCAGCTTCAAGGAGATCGGGGAAATTGGGGGGGGGGGTCCCAAAGGAAGGAGGAGCTGGATTCCAGATACTTGGCTCGGGTCCCACGAGGGAATGAGGCCCCGTGGGGCATTTCTGCCGTGGGGAAGTAGGCGCACCCCTCCCAGCACCTTCGGCAGGACACACCGAGTAGATCTTCAGGAGAGGCAAGCACGCTGCTGGGGTGTACCCGGCTCCTGGGCTCCTGCTCTCCCCTCCGACATCTCCGCGATGTTTATTAAGAGATGACAAGTCTATCAGACCTCGTGAGCAGTCTTTCACAGGGAGGAGATCTTCCCGTCCACCCAGGGAGCATCATCAATCTTGTGCCTGCTCAGGGCTCAGAGCCGCGCAGTGAACAAGGCCCTTCTCCGCCCCGCCCCGCGCTCTCACCGCGCCTCCCCGGCTTCCCGGCTGCCTTTCCCCCGCTTTGCAGCGCCGAGAGAGCCGCTCTTTGCATAAAGTGTTTCTGGTAAAGAGATGGAAACGGAAGAATAGTATAAAAAGGACCCTTTCCTCCTATGTTCCCGGCTTTATGGAATGTATTTCATAGTGGGAACTGCAATGGATAGAACTGAGACTAGAAATGACCACCCGCCCCGCAGCCAACATTATGTTGCCACATCTTACAGTATACAAATGATTTGTGAGTTTCATATTATATATGTGAATATTATACCCCTCTCATAGAGAATCAGTTGTGCATCTTTCTAAAATATCTAATTTGGATATTCCACTGTGTGTGAATAGGCACTGTGTAGCCTTTCCTAGATTCATGCTTTTTTTTTTTTTTCCTTTTCTTTCGGGAAAGAAGCTTTAACGTTGTAACTAAGAGCATCTGATACCCAAGGAAAAGACTCCATTGCTCTGCGTAGGAGGCAGAATTGATATTAGTAACTAGCAATTGCAAGGGGACCTCACTGAATATACATCTTTTGAATATTATATATATCATTATACTTGTAAGTCAAATGTGCTACACATTTATTTTTCATTAGAATACCCCTAATCTGGGCCATGCAGCTTCAAGCCCTGAAAGACACTGTCAGGTGGGATAATAATATCATTTTTAAATTTCATGAAATTTATTGAGGCTTACAAATCATTTTTTTGGCACTGGTTCAATATTTAAACATTCTGATCTAACATATCATAAGGTTGTTTTTTATTTGGGGATGGGGGAGAGAGAGGAAATTATTTTTCTGTATCATGACTGCCTCCAAACATTTTTTTTTTTTGAATCTTGTTCTTTGCTATAATACATGCTTTTCAAAGATTTGACACTGGGCTTTGTTCAGAGAAAGGAGGAAGTTCATGAAAAATGCCTCTTTTATCCTTTGCACAACATCTCTATGACTGTAGCAGAATCAGATAGGAACGAAAGATTGGGCTGGCTTCATTTGTAGTGGAAGACCTATGTAAGACTTAGCCACTTATGAGGTGCTTTACAATGCTTAGATTCTGCGATTTGTTTCAATGACTTATATTGGTCCAGAAATGCTGTTTTTAGGAATATAATAAAAGCCAGAAACCAAATGGTTGCCTATGCCAACCTAGCCAGGGTCTGCCTTGGTACTACAGATGAGGTTCTCCAAACTGTTCCACATCACAGCCTCATGCACCAGAGGTTTGTGTGCATGCACACACGTGAGTGTGCACGTGTGTGTGTGTGTGTGTGTGTGTGTGTGTAGGGCAGATATGCCTCATATCATTAATGCAGGAATAGAATACCAACGTATAGGACTTCTGATGGTGGGACTAGCTCTGCTGTGGCAATCAAAGAGATCTTTTTTACAATTAAATGGAAAATTGTATTCTTTTCCTATTTTGATGAACACCACTAAAACCAGAAGAAGACACTAGTCTTTTATGGGAAAATGAAACAGGGCAAAAAAAGTTTCCAAAGCCCCAAAGTAGTTTATGGAAAAGATTTCAGTTTCTAGAAAATTAGCTTCCAGTGTTGGATTGAAATGTTTAGTTCTGACATTTTTTTGCTAAGACAGGAAGAAGCTTTGTTTTATAGAGGGGAGAGATAAGGAGGGGACCACTTCTCCCTCACCATTTCAGACATGGTTTATTGAGATAGAATTAAAATACCATACACTTGGGCGCCTGGGTGGCTCAGATGGTTAAGCGTCTGCCTTCGGCTCAGGTCATGATCCCAGGGTCCTGGGATCGAGTCCCGCATCGGGCTCCCTGCTCCTTGGGAGCCTGTTTCTCCCTCTGCTTCTCTCTCTCTCTCTCTCTCTCCCTCTGTCTCTCATGAATGAATAAATAAAATCTTTAAAAAAATAAATAAAAAATAACAAAAAATAAAATAAAATACCATACACTTCACCCATCTAAAGGACACAATTCAATGGCTTTTTATATATTTTTATATATTCATAGAGTTGGACAACCATCACCACAATCAATTTTAGAACATTGATGACCCCAAAAAGAGACCCTGCCACCCTTAGCCACTACCTCCCAAATCCCCGCCCCCAGCCTTAGGCAAACATGTATCTGTTTTCTGTTCAATGGGTTTGTCCATTCTGAGTATTTTATGTAAATGGTCACCTAACATGTGGCTTTGTGACTGGCTTCTTGCATTTTGCATGATGTTTGCAAGGTTCAGCTGGGTTGCCACATACATCGGTGCTCATTCTTTTCATGGCTGGATAATATTCCATTGTAAGGATCAGTTCGATGGGCATTTAGGGTTGTTTCCACTTTTTGGCTGTTATAAATCATGCTTTTGTGAACCTTCATGAACAAGTTTCTGTGTGGATGTATATTCACTTCTCTTAAGTATATATCTAGGAATGGAATCATGGGGCCCATATGACAGGTCTAGGTCTAACCTTTTGACAGATTTCTAGACTATTTCACCAAAGCATCTGCACCGTTTTATATTTTCCATTAATGGGTGCGTGAGGGTTCCAATTTCTCCCCATCTTTGCCAATACTTGCTATTAACTGTCTTTTTGATTATAGCCATCCTCATGTGTGTAAAGTGGTGTCTCATTATGACTTTGATTTGCATCTCCCTGATGGCTGACGCTGAGCTTTTTTTTATTGTCCTTTTGTATATCTTCTTTGGAGAAATATCTACCCAAATCTTTCGCCTATTTTTGAATTGGTTATTTGACTTTGTATTAGATATTGTAGGACTCCTTTATATGTTCTAGGCACACAACTCTTATCACATATATCATCTGCAAAAATTTTCTCCCATTCTTTTCTCTTTCTTGATAGTGTCCTTCAAGCATGGGGTTTTTCATTTTGATAATACTTTTTTTTTCCTTTTGCTTTTGCTTGTAATTTTGGTGTCATGATCTGCTTTATTTTTACATGACTCTTCGAAGGAACTCCTAAGCCTTTGGATTGAGAGTGATAGGAGTATTGAGGGAGACCGGTATTGCAGCTAATGCCATTAAAGATAGATACCAGTGATGGGGCACCTGGGTGGCTCAGTCTTTAAGCATCTGCCTTCGGCTCAGGTCATGATCCCAGGGTCCTGGGATTGAGCCCCACATCGGGCTCCCTACTCAGCAGGAGGCCTGCTTCTCCCTCTCCCACTCCCCTTGCTTGTGTTCCTTCTCTTGCTGTGTCTCTCTCTGTCAAATAGATAAATAAATAAAATCTTAAAAAAAAAAGATACCAGTGAATTTAGAAAACCAGATTACTGTGTCAGGCATCTTTATTACATGCCAAAGTGTTACCACATATTGGTTAGAAAAATATGTTGTAAGAATGTTGTCTAAATCCTTACAAATATGAAACTCTAAGGAATGTTTAGGATTTCATATTCAACTCAAAAAGTATTATGCAGTATGCTGCCACCAGGTGGTGGTAGCGGCAGCCTTGACTGAACAGTCTCATTGTTTGAACTTTGAGAAACATTGTTGATCTGAGACCTGGGTTTTCTACTCTAGCCCATTACATTTATAAGAGTAACTTTCCAAGACTTTGTTTAAAAAATTGAACTTTCTAGTAAAATCAACCTCTAAATGTTAAGAGCATGTATTTAATAAGATAAAGAGAAGAAAAGAGAAAGAATAAACATTTACTGAGCACTTACTATATGAGTTTATATACACTATTTCATTTAATCCTCAAAATACATTTCAATCTAGCTTTAATATCCTCCATTTATTTATTTAATTTTTTAAAAAGATTTTATTTATTTATTTGACAGAGAGAGAGATAGCGAGAGCAGGAACACAAGCAGGGGGAGTGGGAGAGGGAGAAGCAGGCTTCCCGCTGATCAGGGAGCCCGATGTGGGACTCGATCCCATGACGCTGGGATCATGACCTGAGCCAAAGGCAGACGCTTAACGACTGAGCCACCCAGGTGCCCTTTAATATCCTCCATTTAAAGATGTCTAACTTCTTTGTCCAGGGTCAGTCACACAACAATGACATCCCAGAGCTTAGGCTCCCTGACTATAAAAGCCTGTATATCTGCTACTATGCTTATATTTTGTGGTTTCCTATCAATAAATAAAATGTAAATTCATGTTCGACCAATATTTAATAAGCATCCATGGTACCTGGCACCATACTAGGTAATTACCATAAATGTGGGTATAATTTGGATTTTTTCCATTAATCCTAATAATTATCTAACATTGTTTAAAATAAAGTTGATCTTTCCTAGACTTGGTAAGAGTTCTCTTTTTCTCTCCCAATCTCTCTCTGCCTCTCTTCTTCACCCTTTCCTTAAAACCTAAACTCTTATGTGGTTTCAGGATTTCAGCTCAGGACACTGTATCAAAAACCCCAAATTCTCCAGAAACGAGCCTACAGCTTTCTGGTAGTTTGGAGATTTCCTGTTTCAGCCTCGGAAACACTGTATCTTGGCTTAGTGTAATCGACAGTAATTGGGTGGCAGCCTTGGCCACACACATCCCTGGAGCTTCCTGAGGGCAGAAATTCTGTCTGCTTGTTCTCTACTTTATCTTTAGCTCCTCAAAATCCTTTTGGTGCCTAGTAAGGGTGCACAAATGTGTATGTATGTCTTGACTGGTCATGGCTTTGACGCCTACTCACCTCCCCACCCCTCAGCTATAGCTATTGATCCAGATGATTTTACAGCGATCCAAGCTGAACCAATTCTCTCCTGTGATTCTGAAATTTTGACAGAAATCACAGGGATGCGAACGTTGGTGGCTGGCTCTGATGGCACGTAACTCAGGTTATTCTAGTAGCTGGTGTTCCTGGGGTTTTTAGGAAAACTTCAGCTTTTTTTTTAACTACTTCAGTATTCTTACAATATAGCTCCTCTTTCACTTAACTTAGGTGGGCTTAATTTAGCCAATATGTTTAAGCTGTCAGATTTAATGGACTCCCTCCCTCTTTTCACTCTTCTTTCCTTCCTTCCTTCTCTCCCTCCCTCCATCCCTTCCCTCCTTTCTTTCCTCCCTCTCCTCCTCTTCTTAGCCCTCCCTTTTCATCAAGAAAGACTCTCTTCATTCTATTTTGCCTACATCCACACCATAACTCAGAGCTTCTTTATGTCCTGACATGAAATTCTCCAAGGTTCTTCATGTTCCCCTTTATGCTAAGTTTTACATTCCTTTAAAGACAAGGGGGTATGTTCTGCCTGCTTCTGTGTATTTCCAGGGGGATCACTGCTCAGAGTTTTTTGACTTTTATGTGCATTCCTTCTCTTTATTATGGCAATCTTTATTATGGCAATTATTATTAGGTTCCAATATTTATAACCTATCTCTATACAAGAAAGATCTTTGAAATTGATTTTTAAAACAGCATATGTACTAGGATAAGATTTTTTAACCAAAATTGTAAACAGTCTTCTGAACAATAAAGTGGTTTCCTCAAGATTTGGGGAGGATCAACACACATACATGCCATAGCTACCGGACTGAGAGTTAGGAAAGCGGTGTTTTTCATGAAATAAGATACAAGAGGGTGGAATTGGAGGTGATTGGCCTTAAGGATATTTCTCCAGACTCACGGAAAAGGTGCAGGTGTGGCATTGGGGAAGACTGTGCCTGAGTCCTGCATCTCTTGTAATGTGAACCAAAATCACCACATGTGGAGAGATTTACATTCACAAATGGCTTTCACGTTTGAGGTAATCTCTATGCCTACAAATATTTTCTTGTTTTGCCTTTAAATGCATCAGCAACTGATGACAAACAGTTAATGGGGAATTAAAAGCCAGTCATTTCCAACAAGTTGGACATGGAGGGAAAAAAGTCTAGTGTACTTCCTCCTGATTTTATTACCTTCCCTCCTCCCATTTCCAAGGTTAAGTTCATAGTAAGAATGACAAGAAAATCCAGCAGAGTCTTTAAAGCTTTTGGGAGCCCAGAACATTTACGTTGGAGTTGGTGAGAATATGGGGCCATGACAAGCTAGCCCTGGCCTGTTTTTCCAGATATGCATCAGAAATTCAAATCCCTGGTCATGAGGACTGAGGTCTGCAAGTAGGACAGGTCTGCATGCAGAGGGGGAGCTCCAAGCAGGGGAGTGGCATCAGGAGTGATGGGAAGGGAGAGACACTAGGGCCTGGGCAGCCCTTTTGTGCCCTGAGTCCTTCCCAGAAGTTTTTAACAGCCTTGCAAAAGAAGTATAGCCTCCTGGATTTCCCCAGGACAGGAAAGGCATGCAAGGAAAGTTGAGGAATCCAGGTAGGCATCTATCTGTTTAATGATGTGAACTCAGAAGCTCCTGATAAGGTAATTCTGAAAACCTGACTCATCTGTGTTACAGGACTTTTACTCGCCCCCGAGGGATATTCTCTGCTCCTTTAAAATGCATCTCTACCAAAAGGGGGAAGAATGATCACTAATCACCCTTCAAAACCTAACAGAAATTCCCTCTCCCTACTTCTCCTAGGATAAGACACATGGGCATCACTCTTGTTGTGTGTTCTCACAGCCCTTTGCACAACTTCACTGTACAGTTACTCGTTGAACAGCCTTCCTCCCTCCCTCCCTTCTTTCCTTCCTTCCTTCCCTCCTTCCTCTCTCTGTCTTATATTTTTCCCTTTCTTCTTTCTTTCTCTCTTTCTTTTTCTCTTTCTTTCTTTCTTTCTTTCTTTCTTTCTTTCTTTCTTTCTTTAAATGTTATTTTATTATGTTACGTTAATCACCATACATTACATCATTAGTTTTTGATGTAGCGTTCCATGATTCATTCTTTGCATATAACACCCAGTGCTCCATGCAGAATGTGCCCTCCTTAATACCCATCACCAGGCCAACCCATCCCCCCACCCCCTCCCCTCTAGAACCCTCAGTTTGTTTCTCAGAGTCCGTCGTCTCTCATGGTTTGTCTCCCCCTCCAATCCCCCCCTTCATTTTTCCCTTCCTACTAACTTCTTTTTTTTTTTTAACATATAATGTATTATTTGTTTCAGAGGTACAGGTATGTGATTCTTTCTTTCTTTCTTTCTTCCTTCCTTCCTTCCTTCCTTCCTTCCTCCCTCCCTCCCTCCCTCCCCCCTCCCTTTCTTGCTTTCTTGCTTCCTCTCTCTCTCCCTTCCTTCCTTCCTTCCTTCCTTCCTTCCTTCCTTCCTTCCTTCCTTCCCCTCTCTCTTCCTTCATTCCTTCCTTCCTTCTTCCTGCCCACTGTCTCCCTCATTCTCCCTCTTTCTTTGTGCCCCTACCACGTGTCTTGCAGGGTGATAGGACCCACAGAGGGCAGATAGACAGATCACTAGGAGACACTCTCTGGTCCCTCCCAGCTCACAGCCTCAGGAAGCAAACACACAGGTAAAGCACAGGAACAGAGCAAAGTGACAAGTCTTTGGAAGCACAGAGAAGAGGAAACTTGCCCAGGTTTCCTGAGAAGTCTGCAGAGGGAGCTGGCTGGGAAGGCTGGAAGCATGCTACTAAGTGCACACTGGCCCCGGGATGAGACTGAGCCAAACCAGAGTCAAGGTTCTGAGGTGAATGCACCCACCTTGTGTGGCGGGGAGCTTCCCCAGCTGATCTGGGCTGGGGTGAAGCCTGGAAGCAGAGGGGGGAGGATTACCATCTTCTCCTGCACTTTGTCAGGGCAAGTGGGCCTGTTCTGAAGACAGGGCAGTGAACGGAGGCAGGACAGCTAGGAGGATCCTGCGAGGTTCCCAGGGAGAGAAGATGAAAGCCCACAAAGGGAAGGAAGCAAGGAACAGGGGAGGGGGCGGACCCATCCAGAAGGGGCAGGATTTCAGGGATTTGCCCCACTGGGCTCATGGGAAGGTCCCTCCCAGGGTTTGGGAACCTGAAAGTGGGCCTGGGTCTGCCTGGATTCTCTATCCCCGGGGCCCTGCTCTGTCGCAGGGCGGGAGCGGGTGGGCAGGTCTCACCCAGTAAATGAGTGGGCACAACTCAAGACCTCACTAGACAGATTGTACCCACTTGGTTCCTCTTTGGGAATGGGTTTTGATGGAAAACAGAAAAAGAGAGGGGTTAATAAATATATGTTAATTTGTGGCCATACAGTGAGGGGTGGGGATGGCCCCTGAGAAGCTGTGCCAGTCTTCTCTGACCAGCAGCTTCTCCTTACCTTGCAAGGCCACAACACTGTCCACTGTGAGCTTAACTTTGGAGATGCTTGGCCGACTGTCCACACCTCTCCTCCTTCTGAACTGCCCTCTCTCTCCTCAACAGTTCACCACCTCCTGTCCGTGTGGGGCCACCAGTCAGGCTGACCCCCTGGCCCCACCTTTCGAATACAGCACTTAAAAGCAAAATGCTTCCAAAGACACTTTTCACGAAGCCTAACAGCACATAGAAAGTACTCATTAAATGGCGGCTCTTATTTTTTCCCCCCACAACTTGAGCCAGCTCATTACCTGAGACTTTTGAAGTGTCTGCTTTCCATGGGAAAAACAAATCCTTCCTGTGTGTAAATGAGACTAGCCTCCTTAAGTCCATCTTTGTGTTTTGAATGGGGTCTCTCTGGAAATGTAATGACTTAAACCAAGGAATGGTTCCAACGCTGGAACTCACAGCCACCGAGCAAGAGAAGTAGGGAGGTGTTTTGGAGCCATGCGCCTTCCTGAGCTGTTTGCACCATCCCCTGAGAGATGGCTCCCCACTCCGCTTTCGGGGCCAGCCCCCCGAAGATCATATCGCTTTGGTTTCTTTCTCTTCGAATGACCACCCAGAATGGCTTCAATGTGTTTTCCATGTGTGGAAATAGTTGTAACTCTCAAAAGATGGGGGATGGGGTGGGGGATGGTTTGGAGAAAGGGAGGGATCGGGAGCACGAAGCAGCAGAGCTGAGCTCCATGCCCAGAACGAAGCACAGGGAAGAGGTAACAGAAGCCGCAGTGAAACACGTACTTCTCTGCTCCATGCTTGCTCTTTTCTTGCTCAGAGCTGCTTTCTGGGACTCCGTAGCCACATGTAGAACCAAGCACATTTCTCTCTGTCTTTCTTCCCACCTCTGCCTCCCTCTCCTCAATTGTGATCATCGTTGCAAACCCTGAAATTCCTCCTCCTTGTGCACAGCCACTAAGAGAGTTTACATTTCTTCACACTTTTCCTTACATTGCGTTTTTTGGCTCCATCAATACTTACAACATTGTGAATTGGATACTCTTTTCATGATCCTATTTTGAAAATGGGGGTACTGAGGTGCAGCACCATTGAGTAACTTGCCCAAGGTCACATGCCTAGTCAATCGCCAGGCTGACTCAGTCCCCGATAGCTTCACAGCCCCGATGGGCACCTCTGGGAAAACGTCCTGGAAGAAGGAACTGAGTTGTGAAAAATGAATACAGGTTTCTCAGCCAAAGAGGAAGGGGGCCTGTGGGGTAAAAGGAGTATTCTAGTCCAAGGCAATGTCAAAGCCTGGACACATGAGAAGCAGGCTCGATCAGAGAAGTCCCTGGGACAAAGGGTGCTTGCTGTCATATGTGCAGAAGCTGGAGATGTAGATAGTACCCAGATGACCACGGATCTTCTTTTCCAAGCTGGGAAATGTGGGCTCAATTCTGAAAGCCACAAGGAGCCTCTAAAGAGCTTAAGGATTACCAGACTTGAATTATGGAGACTCCCGCTCTCATTTCTGTGCATTTCCAAAAACCACATTGTGAAGTATGGTGGCTCCCCAGGGAAAAGTCAAACCTCCCTCCCTGTCTCTCTCTCCTCACCCTGTATCTACCTCCCACATACACTAGGACTTTTGCTCATTCATTCATTCATTCATTTATACAACGTTTATTCAATACTATTTATTAAGTACCTCCTATGTGTCAGGAAATGCACGGGGTACCGACATTAAGTATGAATGAGGTACAGGTACTGCCCTAAGAAGAGACAGACTTGCTTGGAGTAACAGGCGTATAAACACATCATTTCCTTTTTTTTTCTTTTAAGATTTTATTTATTTATCTGAGAGAGCGAGAGATAGCAAGAGAGTGCGAGCGGGGAGAGTGCCAGAGGGAGAGGGAAAAGCAGACTCCTGACGTGGGACTCAATCCCAGGACCCTGAGGTCATGACCTGAACCGAAGGTAGACACTTAACCGACTGAGCCACCCAGGAGCTCCTAAATGCATCATTTCGAAGCAGAATGCAAAATGCTATATAATGGATACATTCAAAGTGACAAGTTGAACAGTAGTGGAGGTGGTAGGTCTTAAGGGTTAAGAACACAGACCCTGGAGTGACACTGTTGTGGGTTCAAATCTCAGCTCTGCTACACATATTAGCTGTGTGACATTAGGTCAGTTACTTCATTTCTCTGACTCTCCGTTTCCTCGTGAACAAATGCACGTAGTAGAGTTGTTACAAAGACTGAATCAGTTAACATTTTAAAGTTACTTAGCATAGGACAGAAGTAGAAGCCCCGAAGTGACAATTTTCCCCAGTAGATGTCACTGCTACATAGCGAGTTAGGTGAGATATCTGAGTTCAAGTCCACCACTTCACAATCCCTTCAGAAAATCGGTACAGAAAAGCCTTTCTTTTCAAAATACAAAATACAGCAGAGGGTTAGTAGGCTGTGAAATGTGCAGGGGTCAGGGGTGACCCTCACCTTTCATAAAACGTTCTCCCAAGTCTTTAGACCTACCTGAGAGTTTTAAATGTTTTCCAGAGTGGCTCTCTGATAGAAGCAATTTTCTTTCTGTTTCCTAGAAATCTTGGATTTGATTCCTTCAGCTTAGGTTTTGTCAGGGAGCACCTCCTAATTTCCACGTTTTTCAAACCGTTTCTGAGAAGGCATGTGAATAATGGTTGTTAGAAGCCACCAAGACTAAACTTTAAAAAGGAACTGGGGACATTGGTGAGACCACAAGAGGCAGCTTTACTAGGGTTGGCTTTACGGCAACCAAGTCTGAGCCTAGAGCTTTATTTTCTGTGGGCCAGGAAAGGTCGAAGTTCAGTGATTCAGGTTTTGCACCAGGACCTCTATAGATCTCAGCTCAGACATAGAAGTGGGTGAATGATTTTTTTTTCTTCTGTTTTTTGATTCCGACATGACCGGTTCTTGAGGTCTAATAGGTAGGCTGACACCACAGGGGTCATCATACACTCATGGACTTATCAGGTTTCTTAAAAAAAAATTTCCCCCGGGGGGCACCTGGGTGGCTCAGTCAGTTGGGCGTCTGCCTTTGGCTAGGATTGTGATCCCAGGGTCATGGGATCGAGCCCCACGTTGGGTTCCCTGCTCAGCGGGAAGTCTGCTTTACCTCTCCCTCCCGTTGCTCGTGTTCTCTCTCACTGACTCTCTCTCAAATAGATAAAATCTTAAAAAAAAAATTTTTTTTTCCCTTTGGGCCAAGCTTGGTATAAGGTGAGGGGATAGAGATGAATCACACATAGCCCTTTTCCTCAAACAGTTCCCAGTCTGGATGTGAGTGGGAGAGAGAGACATGCAAGCCTATAGCTATAATACAGTCTTCTAAATATTATTTAAGAAGTGTCAACGAAGTCTGTAAAGAAGAGGAAATCGGACCTTTGAACTGAAGGATGAGCAGGAGTTTGTCATGGGGAGAAGTGGAAGAAGAGCATTCCAGATAGAAGAATCAATGTCCATACAAGTACAACACCATGAAGCTAAAACTAATAGCACTTGCTCTGAATCGAGGGTCTGGGCATTTGGGTGGAAAGATGAGGTGCTGCCCTCTAATTCAAGGAGACCGTGTGATAGTGCTAAAAAGGCCCGGAGACCTTACACAAGGAGTCCTAAGTGCTGCAGAGTTGGAACCACCTTCTTTCCTATATGGTTCATTCTGTAACTTCCGTTTCCTTGTTAGGCAATCAGCATTCACTTCATTTCACAAGGACCTGGGCTGGGAGGGTCATTTTGGGCTCACCATAGAATTTGCCTTGGCCCTGGTAAAAAACAAACAGCCTTAACATATACTGGCTTATGGTAATAATGATGCTAATAACGGTTAATCTTGTGGAGCGCTATCTGTCAAGCACTATGTTAAATGATGTCTGTGTATTAGCTCATCTGATCCCCATCAGAACCTTATGAAGAAGGCAGGAGAGAGTCAGGTAGGCAGCAGAGCATGGGCTTTGGCCATTTGGAGCCAGACTGCCTGGGTGTATAGTCTGACAATATTCCTTATTAACCGTGTGACCTCAGAAAATTGCTCAACTCCTCTGTGTACCCCCAGTGTCTCCATCTATAAAATGGGGAGAATCAGAGTACCTACCTTTAGTGTGTGGATTCATTTTAAGAGAGGGTGCCTGGAGAGCGACACTGGGCTGCAGGTTGCCCCGTGGTGTGCAGAGCTAAGAACAAATTTAAAACCCTACTTTGTATCCAGCCGGCACCACCCCATTCTTCACTCACTGTGAATGAATCTGAGAAGCTCAACAGGTACAAGCAATCACTGGAAAGCTATTTGTTGTGATTGGAAAACACTCAAAGAAATGGAGTGGTTCAGAGATGATTTAATATTTTAGAGGTGGCACATGCGAATGAGTGAGCTCAGAGGATATGAGTGAGTTTACATTCCACATCAAGGTTTTACTTAAATTTTACATTTTGTTTAAATGAGAAGTAAGATCAATGTAATACGGCTTAAACCTTTCTCAGAAATTTATGGCTTCTTTTAATAAACCTCATAAAAGACACTTTTAAACATATGCAGCGTTCTTAATGTAATGGTTCCATTCTTGAAATATATAGTATTTAGGTTGCATCTAAAATGCTGTAAAAGTATCACAAAGGCTGTAAAAATATTGTTAACGGGAAGAAATCTTTTAGAGGGATAAATATTTTCTTGGAAAAGGAAAATACTGTGAACCTTTTAGGCAGGGGAATGGCTTGGTTTTGAAAAATAACAATTTGCCTTTTTTTATGTCCTTTCTGTGGTTCTACTTCAGCCAATTATTAGATTAAAGCAAGCTGTTGCTACGTGCCCTAGGAACTCAGACGGATTTGATGGTGCGCCCTAAGTTTGTGAGGACAAGTTCCATTTAAAGCTTTAATGAAGTCACGGGAACAAAGAAGGAGGCCGGCCGAGTCCTTTGTGTTATTTTAGGACTGTATCTTAGAATTATGAGGCTTGCATAATGCCATGGAAAGAACACAAGATTTAGCGTTCAAAGCCCTCAGTTTGAGACCCGGCTCTACCATTTACCAGCTCTGTGACCTTGGCATGGTCACTTAAACGCTCCAAGGCTCAGTCCCTTGGGTCTAGAAAACAGGATTGAGAATAGTTGCTCTAGCTGCTTCGTGAGGATTTTGTGGAGTCCCATGAGATAATGCAGGATAAGGTGCTTTGTGAGCCAGGAAGGCATAAAGCCCATGTAGACTTTATTTACTTGACAAACATTTGTTGAGCACTTATTATGTGCAGACATAGAGCAGAACCACCTGTAAACCATTCTACACGGATGAGAGTCTATTCCCTCTTTAAAGAGACAGAGTTACATTCTTCTTCAGTGACCTGTTTCCCCATCTATTAATCGCCACCTTCAGAAAGTTTTCCATTGCATATAACGTAAGACACATATAACTGTGAGTAATGAAGAGAGAAGTATTCTGTGCTACGGTTGAGAAGAACATCGAGTCCAACCTCTTTGCCTCACAGATGATGAAGCAAAGGTCCAGAGGGGGAGATGGTGTGCCCTGCCAAATTCAGTTTTCGTCTACTACAAGCCACAGTGCTATATACAAACATCAGTAAAATAAGAAAAATAATACTTCTCCTGCCTACTGCACAGACTATTATACTGAGTGAGCCGGGCAGTTTCGGAGGACAAAGAGAGGTAGACTAAGGCCAGTTCAGGAGGGATTCTGTATATACATTAAGAAATTTGGAAGTCCTGCAAATGTGGGACTCCAGTAAAATATTTTAAGCAAGAGAATTATAGAATTAGATATACGTTTCAGAAAGAAGACCCCAGGACGGTGTAGTAAATGAATTGGTTCTAGTCATGACAGAAGATAAGGAGACAGGTTGAAAGGCAGTTTTTTAGCCTTCTTGGGAAATGATGTTGGTTTGAATGGAGGAGCATCTTGGGGATGGGAAGAAGTGAATCTACTGGGCGTGGTGGTGACTGGAAGAAAACTCCTCGGTCTCACCTTTGGAAACTGGGTGGGTGATAGTTTTCACTGGGAGGGGAAGAAGGAAGAAGGACGAGGGAGAGGAACTGATTGGAGGGGGATGGGGGAAGATCTTGAGTTAAGGCTGACATTGAGGGGCAGACATAACAAATACATAGTTGAATATGAGCCTAGAACTTTGGAAGAAACTTTGTGCTAAAGACATTTATTTGCTATTTCTAATTCCTATGGTGAACATAGTTGAGATTCCAGTGCAGGCTGTTAGAAAGAAAACAAGGTCTGGGGCAGAAAATAATAACAATAATTATAATAGCTAACATTTATTTAGCCCTTATGTGCCAGACACTGTGTTAATTTTTTTTAACATGTTATTTCTCACATCAAGCCAATGAGGTTAAGAATTAAACCCGTTGCACAGTTGAGGAATGAAGGGTCAGGGGGGTTACGATAAAATTCAAAATCATATTAGACCTTATGAGTAAGGACTTAGAGGAGATCTGTCTGCCTTCTGAGGATTTGTGGCTTTTCTCAAGTACAAAAAATTATCAGATATTAGTTCTTTAAATGTACGTTTTCACTATTCCCTCTCTACTCTTCTTCTGAGATCTATTTTGGAGCCTATCCATGAATCCCCCACATCTTTTAACTACTCTTTCATTTTTAAAAAATGCAAACTCCATTTTAATAGGACTTTACTACTAAACTTAATAAGGTGAAATATATAATCTGCTGTTAATTCCATCAAATTAATTTTCATTTTATATATTGTAGATTTGTCTCTGGAAGCTCAATTTACATCTTTTTAAAAACCACATTCCATGTCTTAACCTACAATTTCAATCTCCCTTCTAGTTTTTTGAACCTACAAAAAAAGAAAAAAACAGTTTTAAACATTGTTTTAATGACTTGTCTACTAATTTCATCATCTGTATCATTTCTTGGTCAGTTTCAATGGATTTACTTACCTACATTATGGGTCACATCTCCCTGCTTCTTTGCATGTCAGGGAACTTTTGATTAAATGCCAGACATTGTGATGTTACTCTTTGTGTGATGAGATGTTTTTATATTCCGAAAAGTCTTCTTGAACTTTGCTTTGCACAACAGTTTTATTATTCGGAAATAGCTTAAAGCTTTTGGATCTTGCTTTTAAGCTTTCTTAGGTGGGATCAGAACACATTTAGTCTAGCCTAATTTTGCTCCACTACAGAGGCAGACTACTCTACCTGATGGCCCATCAATTATGAGATTTTCTACTCTAACTGTGGGAACAGGCAATATTCTTGGCTCCATTTGAGGATAAGTAATTGGTCCTTCTAATCGTTCAGGTGGTTCTTTCCCTGGGTTTTGCTACTTTCCTTAAACATAGCTGTTGATCAGTACTAAACTAAAGACTTAAGGAGGGCTCTCCTCAGATTTCCATTGTTCTGTCCCCACGTAGCTCTCTCTTCTTTGAGATTCTTCCCTGAAAACTCTAGCTGCCTTAGCCTAATTATTCTTCTAGCTTCATTTTCTCACTTCAGAGACTGTCTGTCTAGTCTCCCTCTCACTTTGCTGTAGTCTGTCTAGGACTAGTCCCTCTCCTACTGTAGTCTGGACACTGTTTCCAGGTCTGGGAAAATCGTAGGATTTAGCTCATTTGCTTCGTGTTTCCAGGATTTCCTACCTACTTTGTTGTCTCACATCTAACATCTTGAATTATGTTGTTTTATAGATTTTGCATGGTATTTTATTTGTTTCAAGAGGAGGGTAAATCTAGTCCCTGTTATGCCAACTTGTCTAGGAGAGTAATTTTCACAATGCTATCTTGACCAGAAGTCATAGGGTTGTTGGATATGCTGAAAACTATTGAGTCATAACCTAAAGACTGAACCGGTATTAAATGAAGATATAGAGTTGAGGAAAGTACTGTTGCATGGAAGAAGAGTAAGAAGAACCAAAGTGTTATATATTCTCTTCCTCCTTTAAAATGTGGTCCCTGGTGAAAATAGAGAAAAATGAGCTAACTGTAGAACCATCTAATCCAACCACCAGGGTCAACTGTTAGCCAAGCCAAAGCTTTTGTTCACAAGATTGAGTTGCTCTTCCGGCTCTCTTAGAAAACTCTGAGAACCCACTGATTGTAGCTCCACATATTTCTGTATGGCTCTGGAATGATAGAAAGCCACTAGAAAAACCAGAGAACATGGACCAGTCTGGGGCACTTAGAGATAGATGGCTTTAAAAACCATCAGGCAAAACTAATTTAGCTCCAGGCACCAAAACCCAAAATTTGTACTAGTTTCCTAAAGCTGCTGTAATCAACTACCACAAACTCGGTAATTACCACAAACGGAAACTTATTTTCTTGTAAGAAGAACCTAGAAGTCTGAAATCAAGGCTCTGAAGGCTCTAGGAAAGAGTTCTTCCTTGCCTCTTCTAACTTCTGGGGGGTCCTGGCATTCCTTGGCTTGTGGCAGCGTAACTCCAATCTCTGCTTCTGTCAGTAAGATTTCTTGAGTGTATAGCAGATGGCAGGGGTTGGCAGAGCTGAGAAAGATGTGGGAGGGGACAGGGCAAAATTTTCAAGTCTGTAGCCACGTGAAGAATTTACAATGTTCATTAACAACCAGCTTCCAGGGAAGAAGGTCACTTGGAAACAGAGACAGAGAGTAAGAATTTATACATAAAGTACGTAGAGCAGTGCTAGGCACACAGTGTCATAGAAATGTTAGTTACTGTTACTGGAAAAGGTCACTAAGATTCCTTGTTGACAGATGGGGACAATCATGGGGGCTCATTCAGATTGCTTCCTGTCTCTGAGGTTGCCCTAGCCTTTATTGCTTGATATAGAATGTTTTAAAAATTGTTGTTTCATGTATTTTGTATGTATTTGGGGAGCCCCTGTAACTTCAAGTTTTCTGGAAGCAGAAGTCTCAGAGTGCTGTCTTCACTATAACTCATGAAAGAGAGTCAATCCTTGTAAAAAGCCAGATATCAGTAGTATACAGAAACAGAAGGTTAAATAGAACAGGGTTCTAAACTTCTTAAATTTCTTTGTGAACCTGCCTGGACTCAATTTTTAATTTGTTTTCAACCAAAGCCCCAGTGAATTATAGCAGTAGCATGACCTCTCTTCCGGGATGCATATAGATATCAGAGCTCACATCTCATAAACTCTCCCTTGATGTGGATCTGACATTATACCAAAGGAACAATGAAAAATATCTTCCCAAACACTCTTTTCTCTATAGGTACCATCACATTATTCATTCATCCATTTGCTCTGGACTAAAGTCATTACAAAGAAAGTGGTGGGAAGTGGCTGAGTCCTGGATATATTTTGGAAATACTTGCTTTTGACATTACATGCTAAAGAATTAAATGTGGGGCATGAAGGAAAAACAGCAACTGAGGAAAAGACTGGGTTTTGTGCTTAACTAACTGGGTGGATGATGCTGTCATTCACTGAAGATGAGGAAGACTAAGGGAGGTATGGACAAGCATGATGAGGTTGGTAGGGAAGTAAGAGCTGTATTGTGGCTGTGTTATGTTTGAGACACTATCAGCCATCTGAGAGAGGATGCCAAATAAGCACTTACATTTACAAACTCAATAGAGAGGTCCAGCCGGGAGACATGGTTTTGGGAATTCTGAATATATATGCATATGTGTGTTTGTATCCATATCTATATTTATCTATATCTATATCTACATCTGTATCTAATGTGTAAAATTTAATATGTAAAATAGAAATTATATATTAATATATATTTTAAATACACATATTTTAAACTTACATAGTATTTACAGCACCCAGAGAGATCATCTGAGCAGAAATGTAGAGCAAGTCCAAGGGCAGAGATCCTTCAGATTCTTGGAGCCCGACAACATTTAAGGATGTTGCAGAGAAAGAGATGCCAGTTAAGGGATCGAGAAGGTCAGAGGAAGATGGGGTGAATGTGATATCTTACAGCATCACAGAAGAAGGTATTAAAAGAAGGAGGTTGTGACCAATTGAGTCAAATGCTGGGCAGAATTTGAATCAGGTATACCCAGGAATCTGTCTATTGGGTTCTTTCAAAGTGGAAGTTATTGCTGACCTTGAAGATGCCTGATTGGGGGCTTGGAGATTTGGGGCAATGCCCATAGGAGTGACTTGAGGAGGGCATGGGAGGTGAGAAAGTAGAGCCAGTGAGCACAAAACTCTTCTGAGGCATTTAAATATGAACAGGAGCAAAGGAAAGAAATGGGAACTGCTGGAAATCGGGATTAAGGGAAATGTACTTGTTTCCTTCCTCAGACAGATGATATTAAAGCCTGATGTTAAGGTTTGTATCCTAATGGTCATGGTCCAGGAGAGAGGAAGAAATTGGTGGGGGAAGAGCAAAAGGGCTATTTGCAGGAGTGGGGGAAGAACTAGAGTAAGTGAGGAAGAATGGACTCTAAGATATGAAGGAACAAGTGAGTTGACCTGGACTCTGGCGGAATTGTCTTCAGTGTCACCCACAGCAAAGACACCAAACAAAAGGAAAGCCCTTGCGTGCACGTGTGTGGGTGAGTGTGTGTGTGTGTGTGTGTGTGTGTGTGTGTGTGTGTTCCATCTGTGGCATTCAGCTCTTAGGTGCATTTGCAATGTAAGTGGAGAGCTGCATTTCACAGGACTGGATTTTGCTGGGTAGGTGTGATGGAGGCAGCCAGAGGTGAAGGAGTTAAGGTTGATTGGTTTCCCAACGTGGAACCATGCTCGTAAGCTGGGCAATAAGGACATATAGAGGAGTAAGTAACCCATTTATAATGATGGCCCCGGAAAATGCTCTGGCCCCACTGCTCTGGAGAATGCAAGGAGACAGTTCTGCTGCAAGTTGGCCCCTCAGGGACAAGGGGCTTGCCTCCAGCTTGTGGTTCCTGGAAGCTGCTGTGTGGGGGTGTTGTGCCTGAGACCAAGGGAGGGAGATTTACATTAAAATGATCCTTTTCTTGTCCTTGAGGGTGAAAGTTTTATTCCTAAGAACACCTGATTCTCTGGGTTGCTCCTTATGTGTATGTCCCTTTTCGGCTCTGCCTCTACTTTGCTCCCGGCAAGGGAGACATCACTCAAAGGCTGACACATTCATCCGGCTCATGCCAGTGACACCAGACCCCTATGACTACTGTGTAGGGGACTCTCAAAGGGAGGAGGTGTGGCGTGCAAGCTTGAGTAAGCAAAACACAAGCTCAGAAGTTAGAAGACATGACGTCAGTCCTGAATGTGCCCTGGAGGGTCGGCAGCCACATCTGGTCCTCAGCCCCCACACCTGTAACATAACTGGAACATGAGATATCACTCTGACTACCCAGAGACTTACCATTAAAAATATGGGGAGGAGCTTAGAGATTTTACAACTTATCCATTAGTGTGAGTAAGCTATGGCCCAGAGGAGGAAGCCTGGGGCCAAGCTCACTTTTGGAGCCCCAGATCTGGGTCTGGGGGGCACACTGCTCAGACTCCTGGTACAGTGCTTTCTATATATTTGTCATTCTTTTACAAATTGTTGCATATCTCCCCTCTCCAGTTTTGCTACCTGTATAACTGTCTCCCCAGTTCACAGTTCTGTGTCAGGCATGCTAGTCCTGTGTTATTATGAGTGGACAAAGGAGTGAAAATATTTATTTTGGCCCTACAAATGCAGCAGGTGACCATTTCTGGATTTGGGGTAAAAATCATATAATCTCTGTGATTTGGGGGGAATAAAGTCACTCCTATTTCCTGAGGTCTTGCCTTACTAAGGACCAAATCATCCATCCTCACAGGCCCTTTCCATGAGAAACATGGCCATGATGTTTGCTCCTGCTGAGGATGGAGGTCCAGAACCTCTGGAGAAGAAGGCTCCCCTCTCCCATCCCACATCGCCACTGCCTCTAAGTTTCAGTCAATGTGTAGGGCTGCACAGACTTTTAGAACTTTCTTTTGCTGTGGATAGGGCACCACTTCTCTTTCCTCTCTCCTGCCCTTCTCTCTCTCTCTCTCTCTCTACCTCTCGTCCCCTCTTTCTTTTGGCCAGGAGGTGGCTCTGTACTACATGATGGGGTCAGATACCAAGGAGCACCCAGCAATAAAGCTCCTTGAAAATCTATGATCAATACTAGTTAGGAAAGGAAAACAGATGTTCTTCTTTTGTTTATGTAGATGAGATGTTTGAACGTTCACTAACATACATATGCAAATGCAGAATCAATGGATTTCCAAAACTCCATAGCTCCAAAGGACTCTGGAAGACAATTGTCCCAATTTACCACCAGCCTGGATGTGAGGAGCAGGGGAGGCTGATGATTTTCTGAACAAAAGAAGGGTCAAGTTTCAAGCACAACAAGCCCGTATCAGAATAGGATAAACACACAGGAGAGAAAGTGGGAAATGGGAGGCTGGGGACAGATGCTAAAGGGAGCCCTGTAGACTGATAGGACTGTTAGAAGGGGGGCCAAAAAGGTAGGGGGAGTCCTGATGGGAGCTGTTAAAAGATAAACTGAGGCATATTAAAAATGTGAAGAGCTTATTTGAGCAAAAATTGATTTGAATCAGGCAGCACCCAATCTAGCAGATGGAAAGGCCCTCCGACAACATGAAAGACTTTTATAGGCAGAAGGGAACAGGAACAAGGGAGTTATACGGAGCCAGAAAGCTTGCTGGTTAAGGCAAGGCTACTTTCCTTCAGGGCATAGCAGCGTTTATCAGGCTGATTACCTAAGTAGTCCCGAGTAGTCAGTTCCTGATTGGTGGGGTTAGGAGTCCGTCTCCAGGATAGACAATTACATCTTTTTTGGTGACATGGGGCTTAGCCCAAGCGACTCTGTTTGGAGGCTCGTTGTCTTGTTTTCAGCAGAAGCTGCAGCAAAAACAAAAGCAGGACAACCAGCATCCACAGGGAAGGGGAAAAGGGAATTGTTTTTGGACAAATGGAATCTGGCTTCTTGACATTGCTGGTAGTTCATGGGGAGTAGCTTCAGACAGGAGTCCATACTCCCTCTGCCTCCCCAACCCCTCTG
This sequence comes from Callorhinus ursinus, assembly GCF_003265705.2. Taxonomy (NCBI): domain Eukaryota; kingdom Metazoa; phylum Chordata; class Mammalia; order Carnivora; family Otariidae; genus Callorhinus; species Callorhinus ursinus. The sequence goes on from NW_027397116.1 coordinate 1,764,425, forward strand.
GACACACATACTTGGAAAGTCCAAGTACCCACAACAATAGGGTTTAAACCCATACAATGTTGGAGCAGGAAGGAACACAGGATCATTTGACTGGACCCCTCTCACCCCACCTGTCCACATCTTATGCCCGCTAAAGGGGCAGATTGAGCCCAAGGGCCCAGGAAGCATATTCTAACCACCACATCCTCATGGTCTTTTCCACTGACCTTTTCTTTTTTGACCAAAATACAATATTAACAGATTCTAAATACCAGGCTTGGTACCTACTGTAACAGAATCCCTTGGGAGGAAGCTTTCTCAAAATACCAATTCATAGGCTCCACTCCTAGAGACTCTGACTTAATAGAACAGAGCTGGAGGAGAGCTCAGGCCTTTGTATTTTTCTAAAACTTCAGGTAATACTGGTGTGAGCCAAATTCTAGAAACCACTGTTTTCTACAATTAGTGAAAATATAAATGAACTTATTTGTCTATTTACTTAGTGTTAGGTACTCTACGAAACCCCCCTAATTATCCCAAGAGGAGGGCACCATTACATTTTGGCCAGGAACTAGCACAAGATCACAGAGTTGTTGAGTGTCAGGGACTAGGCTGGAATCCTCATCTTTACATTCACTATTTGACCTTGAGCAAATCTCTCTAAAGCTTATGTGTTTCCTCTGGCAAACGCAGATAGAAATGATGGCCATTTCTGGGGGTTTTGTAGAGAGTCAATCAGTGCTGAGGACACTGTGAGACACACAGAAAGCACTCACCATGCATGGTATTGTTCTGGATCACATGGAACATCATTACCTCACTGAATATGTTTTAGAAAGCAAGTTTATGGTGTAGTTAAACTATGACAAAGTCTATATTGTCTGGGCTCCAAAGGAGTCCTGTGCTCTGCAAGTGTTACCGTTTAGAATGACAAAGCGCTTTCACTTGTCACTTGTCATTTGCTCTTCAGGAGTTATTCCTCTTTTCTGCATTTGCCAAAAATACATAAATAAAAACTGAAATTGGAGAACTTAAATGAACTGCCTTTAATTTGTGTTTTTTTATTAGGCCCACTTTGATTTATCAGAGGTTCTAACCTTATACGCCCATGAATATTTTTTGTTGAATTGAAACCCCAAGACATTACTTATCTTTACCCTAAAGCAAAACAATTTATCCCCCACCCTACCTCTCGGACCCCCCTCCCTCCCTCCACAACCTCATCTAGAAAACACTTAGGAATTGGGCAGGGTGCTTTATGAGCACCCCCACCTCCGGGAAAGGAGCTCCTGTTTGACCGTTTGAGTAAGTTTGGAATTTTCATTTTATCCTAAGGTCAATTTACCCACCTAGAAATGACACGTCTTTGATGAAATGTCCTGGCGTAAGATGGATAGCTGGTGCGGTTAGACAGGAATGAGACATTAAAGATGGAAGATACAGTACAAAACAGATCATTTCATTCACCCAGCCCTGACAGCGGACCCCCGAATGATCTGTCTCCTCTGGGCCACGTCTTCCCTTTCCTTGGGAAAGCCCCCGCTTCAGGGTGGCTTCTTCTGCTCTGTCATTTCTCGGATGTTCGCCTAGGAGCTTTCCTTCTGAATTCCATCCCAGCTCTCTCAACGTTTTGTTCCATTTCTCTTTTCCCAGACTAATTTAAGGACATTGCGCTTCACATTTTGCAGCCTTTCATTAATCCTCCATAAATGTTGATATATTTCCTCCTTTAATTCCTCCTAAACTTTATAGATCTTTCAGAAATGTGGCCCACGTAGCTTTTAGTGCCTCCGTGGTAAAACATCCTCTTGAACAAAATGTATTTTGGTCGGTTGCATCTGACAGTTAGAAATGTTTCGTTAATGGGGACGCCTAAAAGCTGGATCAGGGTAGGTTACGCTCCATCGCTGGAACCACTGACTCAGGACTTTGCTTTTTGGGGTGCATGGTTTCAGGGGCTCCTTGCAGACAAACAGGATCTTTGAGGACGGTATGTTGGGGTGGGGGTGGGGGGAGGTAAGGAAGGAAGAGGAGAATGTGGGGAGCCTCACTGTACTCTTTGTCCGGAGTACAAGGAGCATCCCGCCTTCTGCACCTTGAGCTCTTCTCAGCTCTAAGAATCTATCAAACCAATAAATTAGTATTAAAAGAATCAGAACCATGGCACCATTTTAATAAAGCTTAATTTGTATGGATGTCTGGTTTAATTTAGTCAGCTCCTTTCTTCTCTTGGTCTCTCTCTGCACCTGCCCCGCTCTTCCCTTTGTCTTCTTGGTCCTTGGGTTCCTTGCCACCGGCTGTGGGCTAACTCACTCCCCTGGACTTGTAACCACCAGCTGTTCCTTTCCTCCGTCCAGGGTTCTTGTTCCAGGGCCAGCGCTGGATGCCTGAGTCCTGCGGACGAGTTCCCAGTGTGCTCCCAGTGTCTGCACACAGATCCACGAACGTTTCCATCCTTGTGGTTTCATTGCTCACAAGATTCTTACTCAAACATAAATTTGTATTTCCTCTCTGAAACCAATACAGTTGTTGTTTTTGGTTCTTTTCTTTTCTTCTTTTTTTTAATTTCAAGATTTAGGCTATTCTAAAAATTGCATTTCACTTCTGTGCCCGGTTGCCCAGTCTGTGTAACAGGGTTCTTTTGTACCAGTTGTATTTTCTGTACAATAGAAAGCTTGCCTCTGAGCTTATTCCTTCCACTGAATTACTATGCCTTGATGTGCAATCCGCAGGGCATTTCTTTTGAGACTTCTAAAATATTTTCAACATGGGATTTCCGTGATATTAAAAATTTTTTATTACGAAATACATCATCCACAGAGAAGAGTCTATATAACATATATTTAGAATTTAAAGACAAATATTGAAATGAACTCATGTGTACCCATCACACTGCATACCAAATAGAAAATACTGACACCTCTTAACATTCTGTGTGCCCTTCACACAGCTCATCCCCTCTCCTTGCTTGGGCTAACCACAGTCTGCACTGGGTGTAAGTCATTCTTCTGGTTGTTGCTTCCACACATACATCTCTCCCTAAATAATATATTATTTACTTGCATTCTGTTTTTGATTCTTATATAAATGCAATCATACTGCCTATATGTTGGCGATTTTGAATGTTTTACTCAATATTATATTTTTGTAATGCATCTAAATTTTTTACATATAGCTGTACGCACTCATTTTTACCATCTAGTACTCTCTGTTTTCCATACAACACAATTTGTTTATCCCCCCCCCCTTTTTTTTCCTGTTGGGCATTTGTGTTGTTTTAGGTATTTTTTTGCTATTACAAGCATTACTTCTGGACATTCCGGTATGGCTCCTAGATTAGAATTGCTAGTTGGTAGGGTCCACAAATCTTCAACTTTCCTAGCTATTTTTTACTGACTTATTTCCATCCTTTATCCTCCAGTTAGCAGAGTATAAAACTTTCCATTATACATTCTTGCCAACTTGTGGTATTGTCCAACATGTAAATTTTTTGCTAATCTGTTGGTTATGTAGTTGTATCTAGCTGGGATTTTAACTTATATTTTGCTGATTACTAATAAAATGAGCACCATTTCATGTTTATCTACTATAGGTATTTTCACATGCACAAAATGCATGTCTATTACTTTTGCCAATTTATTATTGGGAATTTGTCTTTTTCTTTTTAAGTTGTAGTGTTTTTTTTTCCCTGAACACAAATCTTTTATTTTTGCTTGTTTCGTAAAAACATATAACATATTATGTTTTGCAAAGATAAATATTTTTCTTAGTTTGTGGCTTGCCTTTTCACTTTCTTTATAGCGTCTTTTGTTCAAAGTATGTTCTAATTTTAATATAGTTGAATCCATTGGTTTCTTTCTTTATGATTTTTGCTTTTTGAGTCTGGTTTAAGAAATCTTTTTCTACCTTGGAGTCACAAAGATCTTATATTTTATTCTACAAGTTTTAAGTTTTACCTTTTACATTTAGGTCATAATTCTAGCTGCAATTGATCTTTGCAAGTAGTGGGAGATAAGTATTCAATTTTTTTTTCCCACATGGCTAATTTTCTCCTTGTTACTTATTGAACAGAGTCAACTTTATTCACTTTATTCACAAAATCAGTTCTGTCACATATTAAGTTTCGGTGATCTCCATTTGACTGCATCTGTCAATGTATCTTAGTCTGTCCCAAACTACACAACTTTTACCAGACTTTTTAATAATCCTTGATAACAAATTCACAATCTTATCTTTCTTCTGCATTAGTATATTGACTATACTTAAACTTGACTTCTTAGATACAAATGTTAGAATCTGCTTGGAAAAAAAAACTGACAGAATTTTCTTTGGAATTGAATTGAATGCAAAAATGATTTGGGGAGAATTGACATCCATGAGTACATAAGATGTATCTCTAGATTTATTTAAACTTTCTTTAAGGTATTTCAATAGCATTTTATAATTTTCACCATCAACTTTTTGCCTTCACATCTTTGGATACATTTGTTCCTTGTATGTTTTGTCATCATAAGCACACACAAACAAATGCAAAATGTTTTCTCATGCTTTCATTTGCTTTATAGCAATGCAATGGAGTTTTGCAGATTGATCTTATTACTGGAAACATTGCTAAATTATTTTATTAATTCTAATAATCAATCTGTTTTGTTTTTTTTCCATGTAGACAATTATATCATTTGAAAATAATGACATTTAGTTTCCTTTTTTCCAATCTTTGTACTTACTATTTTTTTTTTGTAGTCAGATCAAACTGTCTAGGTTCCAATACTATGTTGACTAGAAGTGATGACAGTAGGCTTTTTAAATCTTATTCCTAATTTGAAAGAGAATGCTTTTAATATTCACCATGAAATATGGAGTTGTTATAGTTTTTGGCATATACTTTTTACCAGATGAGGGAAATCACATCTATTCCAAGTTTTCTAAGATTCTATTTTTAAAAATCATGAATATCAGCTGAATTTTATCAAGTTAGTTTTCTGTATTTATTGAGCTGACCATATTTTTCTTTTATTCTTTTAATATGGTAAGGCATATTATTGCATTTTCTTATATTGAAACTATGTTGGAATAAGTCTAATTTGCTAATGACGTATCTTTTTTTATACATTGCTAAATTTGATTTTCTGATTGTTGTTCAATAATTTTTTAATCTAAATTTATGAATGAAGCTGGCCTGTAATTTTTATATAATTTTCTCATCTCATTTGAATTTGTAGCTAGATTATTCATATAGAGTGAATTAGGCAATATTCCTTCTTTTTATAGTCTTTGAAAGAGTGTGTGAAAAATTGTGTGAACTTGCCAATTTTTTAAATGTAGAACTCATCTGTAAAACCATCTGGAACTGGTTTGTTTGTGATGAGTAGATTGTTAACCGGTTATTCATTTTAATGAATGGTTGTAGGTAGGAGTGACAGGTAGAATGTTTTACTAGGGATTTGGATCAGGCACTGAACTAGTCAGGATAGATGTCAATCAATAACCGTAAAACAGGATCTGGAGGTCTACTGTACCCAGAATCAACCTTTAGTTGATGGATTGTAGAGAGTTTTATGGGGTCCTTGGAGTAGGAGCAAATGGGGTCCAGGTGGCACTTGGGGATCAAGGTAAGATCTCTTAGAAGCTAGTGTGAAAAAAAAGAAGCTAACGTGTAGATGTTTCAATGTTTAACAACCTGTAAGACCTGTGTTACATTAAAGCAATGTGTGCTGGCTGAAGATAAGATTTTTCTAAATTGGCTTTTTTTGGATAGTTTTTATTTTTCTAATACATTTCTAATAAAATTGTCATGATTACCTATTTAATATCTATTTACTCTTTGATGCATCTGTGATTCTGTTCCTCTTTTATTCTTAATATTGTGTTTTGGGTCCTTCTTTTTCTATATTTGTCTTTCTCACATTCTTTCTCTGTGATCAGTTTTGCAAATGGCTTGTCAATTGTATTAAGACTTTACAAGGAACCTACTTTTTGATTTGTTGATTCTTTCTATTGTGTGTTTGCTTCCTGTTTCATTTGTCTCAGTTCCTACCTCTTTTTTAAAAATTAATTAAAAGAATTAGCATTAATTTGAATTTCCCTCCAATCCAGCTTTTCCAGCATCTTCCAGATTTCACATAGGCCGTTTTCCTTGTCATTCAGTCCAAAGGTGTTCTGAGCTGAGCAGGTGTCTCCAGCTACCACATTGCTGGAATTCAACTTCTCTCTGTAAGGACCGGCAAAGAAATGATTATTTAATTTTCTAATTAGAAATTGTTTTAACTGAAGTTTTAAGTCAAAAAGAATCCTTGGTTTCTCCTTATGCTTGCCAAAATGCCAGAAATGAAATAATTAAGTAAAGGCACAGCTCCTTTTGACAGTCTGTTAAAAATAAATAGGACAATTAATTTGTCTCTCTCGCTTGCTTGCCTGCCCCTCCCACCCCATGTAGTTTTCCAGCTTTATTGAAATATCATTGACATACAACATATGTAAGTTTAAGATGTACAATGTGATGATTTGATTCATGTATAGATTGCAAAATGATTACCATGATAAGGTTAGTTAACACCTCCATCCTGTTCACATAATTACCTTTTTTTTTTCTTTTTTTGGTGTGGTGATAACATTTAAGATCTACTCTCTTAACAACTTTTTTTTTTTAAAGATTTTATTTATTTGACAGAGACACAGCGAGAGAGGGAACACAAGCAGGGGGAGTGGGAGAGGGAGAAGCAGGCTTCCGGCAGAGCAGGGAACCTGATGCGGGGCTCGATCCCAGGACCCTAGGATCATGACCTGAGCCAAAGGCAGGCGCTTAACAACGGAGCCACCCAGCCGCCCCTCTCTTAACAACTTTCAAGTATGCAGTACAGTATTGCTAATTATAATCACCAGGCTGGGATGCCTGGGGGGCTCAGTCAGTTAAGCAACCAACAGGGTCCTGGGATGGAGCCCCCTCCTTCCCCCCATCCAGTCTGCTTGTCTCTTCCTGCCCCTCCTCCCTCTCTTGCTCTCTCGCTCTCTCAAATAAATAAATAAATAAATAAAATCTTAAAAAAAATATGATCTGCAGGCTGTATATTAGATAGCCAGAACTTACTCATCTTATACCTGGAAGTTTGTACCCTATGATCAGTATGTCCCCTTTTCCCCAACTTTCCTGCCCCTGGGAACCACCAATCTACTCTATTTCTGTGAGTTAGGCTTTTTTAGGTTCCACAGGTAAGTGAGAATGTACAGTATTTGCCTTTCTCTCTCTCGCCTGTTTCACTGAGCCCGATGCCCTCTGAGTCCATCCATGTGGTGCAAAAGGTTTTCTTTTTTTTAAAAAATATGACCGAGTAATATTCTATTGTGTGTGTGTGTGTGTATATATATATATATATATATACCAAGTAAGAGAGAAAGGAAAAGTATTCATTGAGAAATAGAGGCAGAGACATCAAGCCTGCCTTTATGAACACGCAGACACCAGATGCACACACACATAAACAGACACATACATTCACACGAAGAAAAAGGGAGAAACCCACACACAAAATGAGGCATAGTGGGGCTTGGAGAGCAGAGAACAGACATAAGGAGAAAGGAGAAAGAGGAAAAGAAAAAGGAAAAAGCAGATTCCCACAGGGAAGGAAAGCCAGAATAAGAAATATCCAAAAGGAGATCAAAATTTAAAAATAAAAAAATAGGTTGAAGGATGCTAACACACACAAATATGCAAAGACACACACACACACAAGAAGAGAGAGTGTGAGTCCTTGTGAGGGGAGGTGACATTCAGGAAGAGACAGAGGCTCAGAGAGGGGGAGCATTCCAGCTGCACCTGTAGGTAGAGAGCGACAGACACAGCCACACGGGAGAGAGATGAGCTAGGACACACGCAGGCAGAGGGACAGAGAGCCAGCTCAGAGAGGTGGAGGAAGAGTCATGGAGGACAGATTAAGAAGCAGAGAGAAAGAAAGTTGGGCAGAGGTGGTGAGAAGTAGCTGCAGCTGGGAAGCTGGAGAGAGGCTGGAGCCGGCAGCCCCTGGAATTAAAGAGTAAATAAATAAACAGGACAGTACTAGTTAGTGAGTCAGGTATCACCCCATCTCTTCTTCCCCTGTGCTGAGGAGCAACACACGGAGGGATGAATGCAGGCAGAATAAGGAACTGGGTCAACGTCACAGGATGACTTTTTCAATATGGTGCGAAGTGTCCAGAGAACATACTTTTTTAGTTTTTCTCTAGATGTTGGCATTGGACACTAGTTGTTCCAGTCAGCACAACATCTGGAAATGAAAGTTATATAGACACCCTGGGGACCTGGATTAATCACCTTCCCTGCTGCTCCTACAGTGAATCAGCAACAACTTCAAACAATAAAACAGCCCTGAACTGGTGATTTCTCAAGGGTTTGTTAATGATGTGGTTCTCAAAAAATATATCAATTTAAAAGTACATATTGAATGGCACAATCTATCATCACGTGTGCTGTAGGGAAATTTTAAAAAGAACTGTAAAATATACTGCCAGCTTATGAAGAACTTATAATTTAGTTATGGAGATGAAACTAATCGATTAATATATTAAAGAAAACAATCCACTAACTTGTGAGATACTGAGTATTTATCCTACTTATATAAATGTGTAACGTTGACTGGAAAATAAATTCTGTGAGGTCATGGATTTTTATTTGTTTTGTTCACAAGATCCCCAGAGTCTAGAACAGTACCTGGCAGATAGTAGACCCTCAATTTCCTATTGAATGCATCTAAATGAGATTTTGAGTCATACAGATTTATCTTTTACTATTTATCATTTGTGCAGTCTTGGGCATGTTAGTTATCTAACCTAGTCTTCCCACCTGTAAATTGGGATGACAACAGTACCACTGCCATAAGTAATTGTAAGGACTAAATTGGGTAATAGATACAAACACTTGGTCTGGCACATGAGCGCTAGCAAACTGTTAATAAATGGCATATATTATTCTTATTTATTATGCCCGCTTATGGACATATCTTCTACTTTAAAACATTTTGCTAACTTCGTAGAAATCACAATAGGACTTCAAAAATTAAAATCTTGTATGTTTCAAAAACATCTTATGATTCTAGTTATTAGGAATCAAGAGGGCTCTTTCCTCAACCCAAATGAATTTGTGAATTTGAATAATATTGCAAGAAATGTGATACGTTGTCATTAAATCCATGGACTTCTTATTTCACTTACTCAACTGTATCATATTGATGGCATTATTCGCCATGGAATCACCAGCCCCTGTGTGTGTATGTGCACAAAGGAATTCTAGTTATCTCCCTATTTCTCAGGTGTGATCCTGCCTAGATGGAAAGGTCTGGTCCTAGAAATGCAAATGCAAGAACTAACTTAAACATCCCAGGAAAGAGAAGTGACCAATATTTCCAGTCATGTCCAATTGTGCTGCTGGCACAGAAACCCATGGAGTGATGATGCTAAAAAAACTCAGCACATTTTCAATTCAGATTGACACGATTCAAGAGATAGACATAACTGACATTTGTTCAATAATGTTCAAGTATGTCAAAGAATCTGTGAAAGAAAGTTTGATATCTCTAGTCAGCTTAAAGTCAAGTACTACACTGGGAAAATATGTCTCAGGCAGATGCAGATGTTCTCAGATGAAAAGTTTCTTTAAAAACTGGAGGAAGGGGTCCCGCTGATGGCATAGCCAGAGCATCTCTTAGGTTTGCCTCTTGGGAATCAGTCCATCAGTCTCTTGTCCATGGCTCTGTGTGTGTGTGTGTGCGTGTGTGCATTTTCATTGTTTGTTTGGTTGCAGTTTGGTCATTGACAATGTACCGACCCAAGTGAGATCTCTGTTGACTTTGTTGAGATCTCAAGAATCAGGAGTCTAACCTTTTCTGGCTGCATTAGTCATTTACCACCATCCACACCCCTGATCTACAGCCATCTAGAAACTTTGGTTGGCTTTTCTGGGCATCACCATGCTTTTCCTTCTGTGTGCCATCTCTCGGGAGATTTCCACCACCTAGAATATTCTCCTATTTTCTTATTTGGTCGTTCATGTCCTACTTGTTCATTGAAATCCATCTCAAATGACACCTTTTTAGCCCTTCCTCGTTCTACAATGAGATATAATTTCTCCCTTATGCAAAATGCTCTCAGGTTCACTACTACTTTATGAGGTCCTACATGGCAAAATCTCTTTCCTGACACTTGTATTTCTTGCAGAAAGAGACTCAAGACTTTCTCATACAAGGCAATCACATGAATGACCCCAATTGTTCTTTCCAACAGACTGCCATACCTTTGTAGGTAACTTGACATGGCCTTCCTGCTGTGGGCGGGGCATAATTCCCCACACCTTAGCTTGGGCATGCAGTTGGCTGTGACCAATGCCATGTTAGTAGATGCTTTGGGAGAAGAGACTTGCAAAGTGCTTATGTGCCTCGCCTCCATGTTCTTGCTCTTCTGACATTACATGAGAAGGCCATTTGCATGATGAGGATGAGAATACAGGACATAGAGAGCAGAGTTGCTCCAGGTGAGGTGCTCCAGTCAAGACTTGCTGAGCCCTAAGCCATCCACAGAGACACAAGCAAGTTCAGTTAAGATCAGCTCAGCAGCAAAGGCAGATACATAGCAAATACATATCTATTGTTCCAGGCCAATGGGTTTTGTAGTTACTTTTTGCACAGCAATTTTGTAACAATAGCCAATGGTAAGGTACTTAATAAATGTCTTCACAGGAATTGTAATAAGATGGTTTTCTAGATTCTAGAATTAAATATTTCAGGATTAATTAACACACAGTTAAAATGGGGAGCAGTGATCTATAGGAGATATGGATTCATTAAGTACACATTATAATGAGACTAACCACACAAACTAAAGGGATGTTGTGGTTCTAGTAAGTGTAAATTTCAGAGATGATGACCTGTGGAAAATGTGGAGAGATACAAGTGGAATGGCCCTTGCTTATTCGATTTAGAACTGATACATGGGCATAGCCCCCAAAGGAGTGGGCTGGTGAATACCAGTGGGGAAGAAGATTTTTAAGTGGAGTGCCAGAGTCTCCATCATCACCCGTATCTGATAGATTTGTGGCTGTTCAGTGTTCTTCCTGAAGCATGAAGCCCAGAGAGAAGCCCGGTATGTGAGGGCCCTACGTTAAGTGTGAGGAGGTGCAGAAATATAAGGGATGCTGGTGATGATGACGGTGCAGATGGTGACCAGTGAGGTCATTTCCAGCTCTGGCTTTCTCTGATTTTATTTCACTACACTGAATTTGAACTTTAAGATTCCTGTTCTGCCTTTTTATGAGTCATATTAAGGTGGGAATTTTTGACATGAATACCATAGGCATAAAATAAAATGACCATAAATGTCAGACAAGAGAACAGACCATTTCTCTTTACTTTGAAATGTAAAGCTCTGTTCTCTCGAAGCTCTAATTGATAGCCTTATATTTAGGAAAAGCATGTTCACTATTGACATCTTATTTCATCCCCAACCCAGTCTTGTGAGGCAAATAAAGGTATGTATTAACATCTTCCCCCCATTTAGCAGATGGTATAGATGTAACCCAGACAGAGCAAGTTATTTTCCCCAAGGTTATACCAGAAGTGAGTGGTAGACCTGGGATTAGAATTCGGGTCTGCTGCCCCAGGGCATGTACTACTTGATGATACTGCCTCTCATAAATATATGTATCAGGCTTCTTTCATAAATCTAATACTAACTGAAGAAAAGCTTCCAGTTGCCACACCTACCATAACCTTCGTGCAAGTTGTCATAGATCGCTGTGCTGTCAAGAGTCAAGTGCACAGAGTTGGCCCACGTGTATGATTTGAGTGGTGGAAGGCTTTGACTGCTGAGCTCAGGTGTCTCTGGGTTGTGAGGCTGCATCTCCTGGACAGAAATGGAGGCAGAACGAAGTGTGCATCTAAATTACTGTCACTTGTTATTGATTTACTGATGGCTCTAAAAATGTCGCATTTGAACTGTCAGTGAATTTGCCTACTGTTGGCACGAGTGATGAAAGCAAGTGTGAACCATAATTGATTAGGCCTCATTTGCTTATCTATATTATGCTAATTAGATCTGCAATCTTTCCCTTTGTACCATCACCCAGTGACAGAGTAAATCAGGGTGATTGGGATGCAGATAGGATTAGAAGCAGAGGAAGTCCTCTCTGATCAGATTCGGGCCATTCAATCTTACATTCTTAACTCTACTTCTCTTGAGAGATAAAGCTTTATAGGACTCGCTTTCTTGGTGTTTCCTTTGGAATGGTTTTATTGAAATTAATTTTAGCTTTCTGGACCCAGAACTTGAACATTTTTGTATAACCCCATCCTCTGGCTAGTGATGATGTACGGACCCGGCTCAGAATGAGAAATCTTTAGGCAAGAAATAGGACCATATTACAGGCTCTCTGGGTCAACTCCTAATAGACCAGGAGAACCCAAGTTTATTCTCTCTGACCTCCCATCTACCCATAGAAAGCGAAGATTTTCTCCCATTTTGGAAGAGGTTAGCTAGACTTCAAAGGTCAAAGTGTACTGGAGTCTAAACTTTTAAATACACTTTTTAGTGCTGATACTTTCCTAGCTTTACCAAAAGTGCATAGACCTAGGGAGCGTCCAGTGCTGGCTTAGGGAAATCTATTAATCACCAAGCATGTGTTGAACACTCACAAAGTGAACACTCAATTCCAGCCCAAGTATGGTGGTCGGGCAATCTGTGTAACAATCTCAAGTGCTTGTGAACATAGAGACTTGTAAACCCTACACCAGCAATTTCTGAGTCAATCTCTAGCATTGGCATCTGAGTATCCACATTTTTAACAAATTCTCTAGATGATTCTCACTCATATCAAAGCGTAAAAACTATGGTCTCACTGTGATTTGATGATACACAGAGTATTAGAAGGAGATTCTGGTGATAACTAGCTTAACATATAGTTGGGATGATGGTGATAAAATAACAAGACTAATAAACAAGATTATTTTAAAATCTCGGGGAAGGAACACTAAAAGGCATCTAGTCTAGTACTTCTCAAATGAATTCTATGTATCAAGTCTCATAAGGAACCCAATAAATAAACTGTTATTGTTGAAAAGGCAGGGGAACCTGAAACCCTGTCATCTTGGCCGCTCTTTCTTTTCTCGTGGTGGTCTCCAGGAACATGAGGGACTTTGTGTTTACCCTGGAAAAATAATAATTATGAAGAACAAGTTGAAGCAACCAATAAATAGTAGAAAAGATGCTCAAGCTCATTAGCAATCACAAGAATGCAAATTAAAACAACTTTATACCCTTCACATTGGCAAAAATGTAAATGAGTTGGCTAGACTACCAGGCACAGAGTACTCTTCAATGTTGCTGGTGGAATTAAATTATTACAGTATTTTTGAAAGTCCTGACAATATACTTATTCTTTGATGCAGCAGTCTCGTTCCTGGGGATTTATCCCACAGGAATAAAAGCACAAGAACACTCAAGGATGTTTATTGCAGTGTTTTCTGTTGCTAAAACCTGAAGACAAATAAATGCTCATCGATAGGGAAATGGAACTGTAGCCTACCCATATGATGACAGGTTACGTAGTCATTGAAATGATTAAGGTAGTCCTATGCCAGTAAGCTTAGAGAAATTATCGGCACGAATTTTTACTTGAGAACAAGTGTATTTTAATAACACCAAATTTCATAATGTCATGCAAGTCCTCCACATAGATATATTTTATCGTGGATGTATGTTGTTATATGAGCGTCATGAAGGCCGGAGGGTTGTTCCTGTTGTTAATGTTGATTATTGTGCACTGTAGAAGAAAGGGAAGATAAGGGAAGAAAGGAAGATAAAGGGGGAAACACTATGTAAAAGATCGGGTCTGTGGTATAAACACCAGCTATGATCACACTTATGCAAAATTGTGTGTCCGCCATGTGTACCTGCAAGAAGTTATATAGAAAGATAATCACCAAAGTTATTAACAGTGGTGGGATTTCAGGTAAATTTTATTTCCTTCATTATTGTTTGATTTTTTTTTCCTCCCCAAGACACATTGTGAAAAATAAAAGCAAAACTGATTTTGCTCAAGCCCTTCATTTTGTAAGTAAGAAATCTAGGAGTCTGGGAAATGCGGGTGAGGTGATTTACCTCTGGTCAAATAAGAAGTGAGTGACAGAGCACGGATCAGAACGTTGTTCCCCCCCAGCGCTACGGATCAGTGGTTTTCGTTGATGTAATAACGCTCTGAATCATCACCTGGGTTAAAAAGTCTTAGGGGCAAGCACCATGTCTTACTCATCTTCTAGTCACCAGTGGCCCACACACAGTAGCTAGACCCTTGTAGACGGTAGGAAGCAAATGAATCTAGAGATAGAAAAAATAGCCCATAAATAGTATTTCAAAAAGTACACTTGAAGAAAGAATAAAATGAATTTGTATACATTTTGCATGTATTTGTATGTATTGGTTTAAAACTGGAACAATAGACTTTATTCTGTTTGTCATCTAAACTTCTACAGGATTCAGGAGGTTTCTGGGTGGCTCAGTCGGTTAAGCGTCTGCCTTCTGCTCAGGTCTTGATCTCAGTGTCCTGGGATCGAGTCCCACTTCGAGCTCCCCACTCAAAGGGGAGTCTGCTCCTCCTTCTGTCTCTCCCCCTGCTCTGCTCTTTTCTCTCTCTTCTCTCTTTGCACACACACTCTTTCTCTCACACACAAATAGATAAATAAAATCTTTATAAAAATAAAATAAATAAACTTCTACAGGAGTCAAGAAACTGTGAGACCCAAGATTATGGTAGAGTCCATTAACAGGGCAAACCACTTACAAACTAAGACCCAGAGATTTTGAGGGTTAGTCTGACCTTGTTTTTCTATAAAAGCTCTACATTCTAACTGTTGTTTACAATTTTTTTTTTACCCTGCTACACTGTTTCATAGGATTATAGTTATAAAAGTTACCAGATATGTTTTTAAACTGGGACTATTTTATACTGCTGCCAATCTTTCTCACCAGAGGAAACAATGCTACAGAATAAAAAGAAATTCAAAGATGTTCTCAAAACAATATTATCAGTTCTATTCAGATATTCAGAGTCATTGTTTTTATCACTGCTTACTGTTTTTATGACAGTTATTATTATTTGCAATACAAAGAAACTAATCAAGTGATTAAAAGATGAGCCAGATTCATTATTGTGATTCTTTTTTTTTTTTTTTTTTTTTTCATTATTGTGATTCTGATAATGAGAGTGCACAGCACGATCAGGATTCAAACCCTGGGCAGTCAGATTCCAAAACTCACACCTCCCGTCACTAATTTTATTATATGATAATCCTGGTCACTGTTAACATCTACCAGTTCAAAGCTTACTACTCTGGAGATCGAGTCAACCATGTGGCAGTCCAGTTGACTTGCTTGGTGATTCTAATCCATAAGGCATTTGCATAGGTTCTCAAACCAGTCACCCACTGGCAGAGCACTTGATAGTTTTAATTGACCTTTGACAAGTTTTTCACTCAAGTTCCAATTTCCTCATTTATAAAATGAGGACAATAATGTGACTTAACCTCATGGAGTTATAAGATCATAATTGTAAGGTGTTTCGAATGGTGTCTGGCACACATAAGCATTTAATAAATGCATAACTATTATTAAGTGTATAACTTAGATACTACCCATTAAGTGTGGCTGATGAGTTTTCTCATGGACAAAGTCCGTCTTGTCATTACCAACAACAAACACCACCGCTCACAAGAGCGTCAAGACTATGAACTGTCACAGGCAAAGCAGAGTTAACTTCCATTGTTCTCATCTGGAAGGCCCCGGGGACCTTGGTTTTACCGTAATTCTGGGTGGCCTATGGGCAAGACCAGGTAGTCCACATGGCCTTTAAGTGCGTTAGAAACAGACACACATTCCCCTGTCATGGAACAAGGAACTTCCACAATAAATATGCAGACCTGGGATGTCTACTATGTGAACTGTTCCTCCTGAGATATTGCACTGTTTATGGAGGCTCTAACTATCCGTGGGACTCCTGAGAGCTCCAGTTTATATAGATTGTTAAGCAATGTTTAGATGCCGTGGTATCACATACCCACTAAACCTTTGAGGTAGGGAGTCACGTAAACCCACTTTTCCCAACCAGATTTTATAAGAGGACATATGCTGAGAGAACAACAAGAATACCTATGTGATAGGCTTTTTACTTAACATGAAGAAAATTGCTTTATTTAAATTATATTATTCTATGCTTAATTTACCAACTATAACCGAACCTCTGGTAAAGTGATATCTTAATTAAAAGGAAGCTGTTATGCTTATTTAACATTCCCTTCTAATGGTTATTACTTACAGATAATGCTAGCTACTAATAATTTTAAAGCTTTATGAAATCTTGGTCCACACAAAAAGTTAATAATGATTATAACCTGTTAAAACTGGCCAGCCTGAAAATACTTTTTTTATGTTTTTTTTTTGTTGTTTTTTTAAAGATTTTATTTATTTATTTGACAGAGAGAGACAGTGAGAGCAGGAACACAAGCAGGGGGAGTGGGAGAGGGAGAAGCAGGCTTCCCGCTGAGCGCGGAGCCCACTGTGGGACTCGATCCCAGGACCCTGGGATCATGACCTGAGCTGAAGGCAGACGCTTAACGACTGAGCCACCCAGGTGCCCTGAAAATATTTTTTAAAGTCACTATCCTTATTCCTGCTTCTGGTCCAGGCAGGTATCCCATGGTCTCGTTGAAAATCCTTGCTCCTCACAGAATCAGTCCTGCATGGCCCACTCCCACCTGATCTGAACACCTCACCAGTTCTGCTCTTAAACCTGGGAGCTGCCAATTCCACGTGCTGCTTTCTTTCCACAAGTTCTGTTCTTGCCTCATTCTTTGACTTTGATAGATGCTATTTTCTTTATATGATGAGAATCTTCTATTTTTAAAAAGATTTATTTATTTGAGAGAGAGAGAGAGAGAGTCGGGGGACAAGCGAGGGAGAGAATCTTCAAGTCGATTCGCCACTAAGCATGGAGCCTTACTCGGGGCTCGATCCCACAACCCATGAGATCATGAGATCATGACCTGGGCCAAAACCAAGAGCCAGACACTCAACCGACAGAGCCACCCACGTGCCCCATATAGGACAAGGATCTTAGCTGCTCTTGACGAACAGCCTGATTTTTCTTTCCAGAATTACTATGGGGTCCACTTGATGACTTCCTCATTTGAATTGACCCTTTACGGATCTTTCCACGTTGGCTCTATTCTATTAGACTGTAAGTTGCCTGGGGACAGGGGCTGTGTCACATTCACACCATGTCTCCAGAGCTTATCATGTTCAATGAATAAATTTCTTGAATGTTGTTACATGAAAGTAGAATGACTTAGGAGCAATAGTCTAGATCAGATCAGAGAAACTGAAGTGTAAAATATGAAATAGCTCAATGTCTATGAGGCAGGAAAGAAGTAACATATGCAACAATATAGACTCTAGGTTCCTGTCTGAGTGACTGAAGATATGCTTGGGAGAATGGCAATGATGTTGAGGGGTGTTGCAAAAGGTAACACATTTTCAATTCACGTGGTTGTACCAATGAGACTGTTAGGTGAGGGTGGGTCTAGACCTCACTAGCAAGCATGAGCTCACTACTGAAGATCGACAAATTATGGCAAAGTTTAGAAATGGAAACTATAATGGAAGTCTAAGTATATACTTCACAAAAGAGAGTGGACCTTGGCATTCTCTACTGATGCAACAGATGTCAATAAGGAAACCAGAAAAGTCAGAGAGATAACTTAGAAGAAAATCTTGTCAGGGCTAGACTAAGGGGGTTTAGTGTATTGCCTGTTGTCAACTCCTCTGAGTCCCTGATAAGCCTCTCCTGAGGACCCAAAGCAAGTTTCTATCCTCAGAGTAGGGGGGATCAATGGAGATGCTCCTATACTATTATGGAAATGGATGGTTCCACTAATATATGAAATGTCCTCACAATTTACTCATGTGGACTAGAGCAGCATCAAGCACTATTTTTCAATCCCTTTTATTAGATGTGCTGGGTCTGACTCAGCAAACTGCAGAGGCTTGCTGGCCTCTGGACCTGGCTGATGAGGATAACTGCATTTACTAAGTTGATCAGCACAATGCGACAGTGTCTCTACCCCAACTCTATCTGTTCTGAATCTTATCTAGTCACTCCAAGTACATAGCTTAAACTCTGATTAAACAAGTTGGAGGAGATGGTGATCTTAAAGACGTTCTGAAAATAAAAGCATTGTAAATTTAACTAATATATTTTTCTGCTCTTGTCATTTCCTTCCTTATAGAAGACAGGGTGAGTTATTTGGTATTGGGGAGAGGAAGCAGTTCAATAGAGTAGAACAAACTCAAGGTTTAAAGTCAATGGTCTGTGTTGAAGTCCCAGTTCCAGTATCAGGCTTTATGTACAAATCATCTACGTAACCAACTGACTGAGGTGTTTTGACCCATGGCTGGTACAAACATCAAACTCTTTTTATCGTTTTTATAGTGTTATGCCATTGTCATCTCAAGGGGATCCTACTGGTTTTTGATCTCTTTCAAGATTTTTTTTTAAGTTCTACAGAGTCAATTTAAAAACTTCTTATTCACAGTAAATTTAATCCCATCTCCTTCCCTCCCTGGGCCCCTGGAACCAGCCAGGTTTGGACTTGCAGGGCCTGAGGAAGAAGCAGGGAATACAGTCTGCTTTGTCAGGGCTTCACCTCTTCCTTCCCTTTGGGGTGTGGTCTGGTTCTGGGACCCTCCTTGTTTGTCTCCATACGGCTTCCTTTCTATGGTGTGGGAACCCAGAGGAGGAATAGTGTGGGAAGGGCAAATGTATTCCTTTTAAACCTCTTAATTGGTTGTCACCGTTCCCCTGGATGACGGACTGGCAGATGTGGAGTCTCTGTGTAGCTGGTACCCAAACACTGGAGTACTAGCACCTGTGGGAGCTTGTGGGTGGGACCCACAGGGGAGAGCACCCCCACCCCCACCGCATGGAGTTCCCTGAGATGAGATGAGTCCTTGGTCTGACTTCTTCCAAACCCTCAGCTCTCATGCACAGGGATACACTTCATAGTTCTGGGCAGCCCTCCACTGGTGGCCAGTAGGGTGTTGTTGGCAAGGGAAATCAAGCAGATGCTTTCTGTGGGGTCCATTTGGTCAGGGGAAAGCTAAAAATGGCTGCTCCCTCATGCTTTCTCCCGTCAATTCCTTGTCCCTCTGTTCAAGAAGGTACAGGTCACACCTCACAAATCCAATGCCAACGCAGCCATCCATCCAGACATTGATATATCTGAACCTCTTTCTTGTAGACATGGCTATATGTGGAATTTGCTTCACTTGGCTTTTGGTAGGCAAAAATACCCCTTCCTACCCCTCTTCAAGGAAAGGGCACAAAAAAGCCAGACTGACAAATTTTAATAGAATTAATTGTTGACTCTTTTTTGAAAAAAATTTATTTATTTATTTGAGAGAGAGCAAGAGTGTGTAAGCACACAAGTGGGAGAGGAGGGGCAGAGGGAGAGGGAGAAGCAGACTCCCGGCTGAGTGGGAAGCCCAACGGCAGGGCTCGATCCCAGGACCCTGAAACCATGACCTGAGCCGAAGTCGGACCCTTAACTGGCTGAGTTACCCAGGCGCCCCTGATTGTTGACTCTTAAGAAGCCCTGTGAGTAGTGTTTATAGCAATTACTGGCAGATTTCTTTAGAATATGGATTATTTGTCATCTCTTTGCCCCCTAGTTTGAAGCCTATTCCCTAATTCCAGAGCAAAAGGAAATATCTCACTTAATATTCTTTTACATTTAACTTCCACATGTTCAGAATTTCTTTTTAAGTTCTCTGAGGGGAAAAAAAACCCCCACAAAACACGGGTCTTCCTTGAGTTCTGGGAAGGACTGTAACTAAATCCATTAAAACATCACTGCCACTTTGGGGACCATCTCCCTGGGGCATTACTCTGGGGCAGATGCAAGGTGTGTTTTAGATAGCCTGGACCCTCTGGCTTGGTCCCTTTATCCTCATGGCCTCTCAGTCAGACCCTGACCTCTAAAGGTTACCCAATTGGTACAGAACCTTAAATCTACCACTGGATTTCTCTGTACCTCAGTTTCTCATTATACACCATCATGTTCTTTCTTCAGAAGGGATTTCACTGGGATTCATTGTTAGACACAAGATCAAGTGACGATATTAGTTAATTTTGTTTGTTTCCTCATACTATGATATTAATACTAAGACTATATGTTTTGTGATATTTGCAACATTAAAGAATTAAGACCATATAAAAAAAGAAGACCAGTTATGCATACAAAGTGTTATTAGTGGTGATTAACTAGGGCACAAAGCCAGTAATAAATACTAAGTGTCAAATAATAGACTCCAATTTATTTTTACCTTGGGTATTTTAAGAATCTGCATACATTTTTCCTGAGTTGCAAAGGTGCATTGTCTAGTGTAGGCTGTGTTCAGTCCTCATGCCGTGTTCCTTTCCTTGGGATGAGAATACAGTTATGCCCACCACCAACGCTAATTTTAACTCAACTTTCTGAATAACCTGAGTTCATGCTGCATTGTCAGAAAGGGTAATTAATGAACCATAAAGAAACAAAGGTTGCATAGCTTCCTCTTCCTTTGTCACACGCCAACCCATTTTTCTTAATGGCAGAGTCCAGAGCTGTGTGCACATGCAGGCTAAAAGGAGCTCCTAGGAGGTGGACGTTTTTATCTTTCCTGTGGGATGCTGTGTTGAACTTCCTGGGTTTGTGTACTGACTCAGTTTTCATTTCCTAGTCAGGGCTATGTCATATCGAGTCTTCAGGGGGATTCCCTGCCTCCAGAGCTGAACAAGCTCCAAGGATGCCTTGTCCTATGACAGGACAAAGAGGGACTGATTAATTCTGCAGCATCTTTATTAGCACCGTAGGGCTGCAGAGCACCCCCCCCCCCACTTTGGCTATTGCTCTGGGGCTTTCCCACAAAAGAAGTAAATTCACACAAGTGTCACTTGGCTTTTGCCTGGAAGGTTTTGTTTGCGATGAGGGGTGAAAAGGGCCATGGGCAAATAGAAAATATAAGAATATAAATAAAGGTGTAATAGCAGGACTTACCCCTTATTTGTCTAACGGGTCCCACTTTGAAGGCATCCCAAAATCTGGTAGAAGTTGCTATTCAGAGAGGTCAGAGAGTAGACATGATTAACATGTATCAAGAAGAAGAAATACTATACAACGTGGTGAGAACAAAACACAGAACCACAGGGTATGATCCATTTCCTTCTCTCGTTCAAAATGGAAGTAATTTCATTTTTTTAAAGATTACAAAAGGAGTTTATGGCCATTGTGAAAATATTAGAAAGTAGAGAGAAAATTTTTAAAAAGAATAGTAAATATAATCCTACCGCACGTTTGAAAAAATAGCTACCAATTCCTTGTGTTCCAAATTTATTCTTTAGAATTACCTATTTAGGTGTGCATTAGTTCTCCCCAGTTCAGTGAAAATCCCCTGACTTGGAGGTTTGGGACCACGATGTTTTTCTTTGTAGACTTTTAGTAATCATAGCTGACTTGACTGTGTATTTGCTATATGACAGACCCTATTCTGGGGACCTTGCAGCTATCAGCTCATTTAATTCTGACATCACCACCGTGGGGTGAGAATTAATATCATGTGTATTTGTAGATGAGAAAACAAGGGTCAAAGAAGCCAAGTAACTTAGTCCACATCTCCCAGTTATTCAGTGATGGAGGTAGGATTGTGAATCCATGACCTTCAGAGCCCATGAGCCTGACCATCACATTTTACTGCCTTCTCTTTTAGGGACGCAGTGAAAATCCTCTATGATAATCTGATTCTATAAATACATGGAGGCAGAAAAACTGGGACTATGAACCAAGTTTTCTTTTCCCTACAGGACTCTGCAGACCACAAGAGTCTTCGTTCTCATTTCTTTTTTCTTTTTTAAGATTTATTTATTTGAAAGAGAGCATGGGGGGAGGGGCAGAGGAAGAGGGAGAATCTCCAGCAGACTCTCTGCTGAGCTTGGAGCCTGGACTCTACTCTGGGCTCCATCTCACCACCCTGAGATCACCACCTGAGCTGAAATCAAGAGTCTGAGGCTTAACCAGCTGAGCCATCCAGGCGTCCCAATTCTCATGTCTTCGGTCTAAGCTCTACTCAAATTCCTTCCCTTCCCCAGGTTAAGAGACCGCTGCCTCAACAGTGAGGTGTGCTTTTAGTCCAGGTGCCTTGGTCATGCAGAGCACACAGGATTCAGCCTTGCCTGCTGGTAACTTTGTAAACAGTAGTCTATTGATTTTGGCCCTAGCGTTGAGAACAGGAGCAGCTACACATTGTATGCCCTTTTTGCTCAAGAGAGAGCAAAGTCTTAATCAGGCCCAGACATTTAGAATCCTATATTAAAGAGAGATATATAGATATGAATCCAATAGATGCTTGCTTCTGTCATTTTACTTTAATTGTAATTTTGCAAGTTCAACAACAGAAGATCCATTAGGCTTTCCCCCTCAATCAATACACAATATATTATCAGTCTAGACGACCAAAAACGACTTGTATAAAATATCAGCACGTTGCATTTTCATTATGTAAATGGAACTCTGCAGGAGAATTAATTGATTATTCAGTTACTATGGATCAGTCTCAGATGTCTTAGTGAGATAAGAGAGAAACTTACCAAGCCTCTCCAGTGACTATAACTTAAAAAGGAACAAGGTAAAAAAAGAGAGAGAGAGAGAGAGAAACACAGAACACATTTTGCTTTCATTGGCAGCCTGGGCCACACCTGTGATATGCTGAGAGTGAGAAGAACTCCATTTACCAAGTTTATCGGTGATGGAACGTCGAGAGTTATTAGGGCTGGGTACCGTTTGGGGATCAACATTTTAAAACCACACAAACAAAACTGTGATACAGGCAGTGAGAGTCTCCCCAGATTGTCTGTGCCCCAAGTAATTCACATCTAGACTGTCTATAATTACAGCAGGATTGTTTAAGTAATATATTGACCCATTTCTTTTTTCTTGCATGGGTGTTGGCTGGGGAATGAGGGAGAGATTTTATCTTTAGCTTCATGACAGAATGAAGAAGAGATATGAGAAGGCAAGTAGCTTCTTCTGTTTCCCTCCCCTTTTAAGTATTGAAGAAAAACAAATGTTCCCATTGCTACTACAGAAATACATGGGTTTGGTTGTAAATTGATGTGTTTTGTTTTTAAGAAACATGCAACAGCTATATACATTAGGTTCTCCCTCTGATAGCAGAGTCTGTCCAACCACCCTTGTTCAGATACTACCCTTGCTCAAAAATGTATTGAGAGAGAATACAAAAATGTATTCTCTCTTTTTGGAGAGAATTGACCATAGGACATTTGGATCACATTGTTTGGAGCAGTCTGAGTGGTCAGTCTGTTGAGGAGTGTATTTAATTTTTGCAAATAGTCAAAATTCTTTACATACTGAGGGAGCTGAATAAGAAGTCTGTTGAGATTGAGTAATATTTCTCTGTTTCACAATGAGGTTTTAAAAAGCAGCAAAATGGCCTGTCTATAACACAAAACCTTTTCTTCTCTTATTTATTTTTTGCAATACTCCGAAGGCGAGTTACAAAATATTGGAAACAATGACAGCTTTGAGGAGGACAATATCATGATTCCTAAAGTGACCATTCTGTAAAGCCGTTATCCTGGCAAGTTCAAATACAGCATTACTGTATTTGAACTAGCTAGTCTGGACATGACATGGTGTCTCTGAGAGAGAAATCTTCAAGCAAAGAGCAGAGGTAAACTTGCCAAGAGCCATGTTCGAAAAGATTAAGGGGAAGAAGCTGGATTGGATTGAGCCAAATCAAGCCAAATGACCTTATTTGTATTTACTTTGTGTGTAAGCCAGGTGTAACTGGTACGAGCTGGGGATGGGGGTACTGCGCCAATTAAAGATTTCAAGTCCTGCCTGAAATGAGCAGCACCTCTTCAGCTTAACCGTGCTGTTGCCAGGTAGGAATTTGGTGCAGGTACTGGCAACTGTTCTGATCCTTTAAAAGAAGCAAGATACCTAAATCTAATGGGAAATCCCCTATATTTAAATGTTGATAACTTACTCACAAGATTAAAAACCATGATGCAGGCCAAATGAAATAATTTTGAGGAACTTGTATTGCCCTGGGCCACCTGACAGCTTCTGGGTTTGTTGCTGATTTTAATCACAAAGGTCCTTAAAAGGAAAGGGGATGGTGATGGTTCTGAATGTGAAAGAGCGCGGTAGATAAGGGCCTTTTTGCTTCTTTGCTTCCAGTGCAGTGTTTTCCCTCTGCTTCCAGAAACTCTCCTGCTCAATGAACACAGTCACTGAGCGCCTGCCGTATTCCAATCATCTTATGGGGAACAGCACAGCTGATCAAGACATAGTTCTTCCTCTCAAGAAAGCCACAACATGATTAAGGGAACAGAAAATAAACTGAGGAAAAGCAGAAGAAAGCCCTTGCTTCCAGAGGGGATACATATTCAAATACTAGGTATAAGTTCTGGGAGCTCTGAAAGGAATCCATTGTCAGCTGAGGCAAGGGGTGGGTTGGGGAGAGCTGAGGGGGCCAGTGGATTCTACACAGGAAATGACAGACCTTCCAAGAATACATAAGATTTTGAGAAGTGGAAATGACCAGGCATATCCTCTCTCCTAGAAATTTCCCAATAGCTTTTAAAAAATGCTCAAATCTTTCCCATCTAAATATACAAAGACAAAACAGTAACTCTTTTGATCAAACTTCTCTGTTCAATTATTGTCCATTCTCCTTCCCCCTCTTCTAAACCAAACTCTTCAGCGAGCTGTTACACTGTGTCCATGGTGTCTTTTTTTTTTTTTTAGCTACTACTTTACTCAATCCAATCCAGCTTCTTCCCCTTAATCTTTTCTAACATGGCTCTTGGCATGTTTACCTCTGTTCTTTGCTTGAAGATTTCTCTCTCAGAGACACCATGTCATGTCCAGACTAGCTAGTTCTGTGTATGTGTGAGAACTCCGCATACACTATCACCATTGATTGCTCTTTATCATATAACACACTGAGAAAGTACTCAGTAAGTGCCAGATGAATAAATGCATGCACATCTTTTGCTCTGTAAAATCCTTCCCACTGTTATCCACTGCTGTGGCCAATACACAAAGCTGTTGCCTCAAGAGTTTAATATTTTGCATTTCAGAAGGTAAAAAATAATGATGATGAAGTAATTCGGGGGAGTAGAGGAGGTTATATATTGAAATGTTAAGTCAAGGTGTGGACTTATATAATTGACTGTATATCATCCTGACTGACACCTTCTTGGACCAATTGAGACAATTCCTATGCCTTGTGAAATTGGCTGAGGCAGTAAGCTTGATTGATCCAGTATAGTCAGAAGGTTTACTGGAAGCCACAGCCCACTGCAGGGCTGGTACAGTGCTGGTACAGCATAATGTATGGCTATGATCCTTCTGGTGGCATACAGCTGTGTTTTCCAACTTTTTTTTTTTTTTTTACCATCATTCAGAGTAAGAAACACAATTTCTGTTGCAACACACACCCTTATACACACATCACTGAAGAGAGAACGCCATCAAACAATCTTTACCCTTACATATGAAGTATACTCTGGTATTTGCTATAGTATTCTATTTTACTCTTAAAAATACTCATTGTGAGCCACTGATAGGATTTCATTGCCCATTAATGGGCCTTGATCTGCAGGTTGAAAAACACTAGCTTATACAAAGTCTATTTAAAACATTTGCCAGCACTCATCTGTGAAGCATCAGGAGAGAAACGAGGTGGGATTGATGCTCTAAGCTCTTTACATCCAGGTTCACAAACTCCAGTAAGAAAATCTTTCCACCTGTTAGTAATCTCCCTTTTCCTTCTCCTGCCTTAAATCTGGCCTTCCTGATATTTTCAACCTCCACTCCCTTCGCGTATACCATGTTTGTTCACTAACTCTTGATAAAAGGAAAAAGAAAGAAATCTTGGATTCTGGTCCTGACTCTGTCATGTAAAATGAACATAGATCAAATGAGATTGAGTGTACTCGACATTATAAGCTATAAGAATGTGAGATTCTTCTTATTGTTTTAGTTGTCTGAGTGGGCACCTGATAGACTCAGATATGGGCATCAGAAATGGGGTCAAGACAGACAAAGCACCATAACTGGGATTTCAGAGGCAACACAAGTGTAATGAAAATTTGGGCTGTGGAGTAAACCACACTTGCGTGAATTCAGATCCAACTCTGTCACTTATTATGAAGTGTAACTATGTGAATTTGAGAAATTTATGTACATTTTCTGAGCCTCTTTCTGATTCATACAAGAAGGAAAACATCTACTTTATATATAGTTGTTGTGAGAATTTCATGAAATAATGTACTCAGGATACTTAGCCTGTTAAATAATGCAAATTAAAAATAAGATTCAGAATTCCAGAGAGGCTTTGTCTAGAGCAGCACTGTCCATATATATGACATGAGAGTCATATATATAATTTTAACTTTTCTAGTAGCTATATTTAAAAAGTTAAAAGAAACAAGTACAATTAATTTCAATAATATGTTATTTAACCCAATATGTCCAAAAATAGGATTTCAACATGTAATACATGTAAGCAATTATTAATGAGATATTTTACTTTTATTTATACAAAGTCTTTGGAATCCTGTGCATATTTTACTACAGAACATCTCATTTCTGGGCACCTGGTTGGCTCAGCCAGTTAAGTGTCTGCCTTTGGCTCAGGTCATGATCTCAGGGTCCTGGGATTGAGCCCCACATTGGGCTTCCTGCTCCATGGGGAGTCTGTTTCTCCCTCTTCTTCTCCCTCTGTATACTCTCTCTCTCAAATAAATAAATAAATCTTAAAAAAAAGAACATCTCATTTCCAATGTTAAATTTTTATCAGAAATATTTGAGCTCTATTTAGATTTCATAAAATTTACAGGTGAAAAAGTGGATTCACATACCCGAGTGGTTACAAACATTCTTGAACGTTTTCCAATAACTGAGCTGTCAGTTTTTAAATGTTCATTAATTAAAATTAAGTAAAATTAAGAATTCATTTCCTCTGTCCAAGTAGCCACATTTCAAGTGCTCAGAAGCCACCAGTGGCTAGTGGCCACCATGTTGGATAGCATAGGCCTTGAAGACCATTTTCCTCCAGCTTCACATGAGCAGGATCTGGGAGACCTCCCCCAAGTCTTGATAGGGCATGAAAACAGAGGAGGTGTCCTCTAGAGGACAGTGAGATTAAGAAAGGCAGAGTTTATAAAAGAGGATCCAGAAACATTACAATTCTCCATGGATGGTCCGGGAACAGAAGGCAGGGATAACAACAGCTCACATCCACTCTCCTCCACTAGTCAACAAGCTGTCTTCTCCCTGTAAAAGAATAAAATAAGGGAGGTGGGGTGAGAAGGGGGTTACATCCTAGTCCAAACTTTAGTGCTTCTTCCCTTGAACAGGGACACAAAGGAAGCTATGAAAAATGCTTCAGGACCTGGCTGATGAGGGGCGCTGACAGGAAACAAGTGTTTATTGAGAACAGGGCTGGGGAACGTTGAAGAGAGAGTGACATATTCATTGCCTACAGAGATCATCAAAGAAGGGAAGAAAATGCTCAGAGAGGTCCAAGGGACCATGAGGAGGAGTCGAGGGATTAAATGCAGGGAAAGAAAACAGCAATTAAGTACAGTAGAGGGAAAAGTTCCTGCATATAGGAGCCATCAATCTGAGAAACAGAATCTCCAAGGAAGAGGTGAGAAAGTCAATACTTAAAACATTAAAACTCAGCCAGTCATAACAGTGGGGGTAAGGGATCATCCTGTTCTTGTTCTGAAACATAAGATAGACTCATAATTCAAAAACTGAAATATATAATTTTACATTTGGAAGGGAGCTAGTAAGTTATCTAGACTCGTGACCTCATTTTATAAATGAGAAAATTGAATTATAGAGCACCCCTAAATAGAGATGGGGCCAGGATTCGAACCGATTGTTGCAGTTGTCAGACCTATGCTCAAATGGTCCATAGATCTGTTATTGTTCTTATTTCCAAAATTTTTACTGACTCTTACTAGTATATCATAAAGTGTCAGTAGACTATGTCTTTTGTCCTCTGATAAAAGAGAAAATTGTAACCTGGTGTTAGTGTAGGTTAGGGAACCTACCTACATCTGTCTAGAGCCTTGCTGTCCAATATGATGGCCACTGGCCACACGTGGCTATGGAGCAACTGAAATGTAACCAGTTTTGACTTGAGCTTTGATGTTAAGTATAAAACACACCCCGGATTTATTAGACTCAGTACAAAAAAAAAAAGTAATCTCATTGCAGTGATATGCATTAAAAAGCATTTTTGTATTGACCACATGTTGAAATAAAATTTTTTCTCTATTTATTTAAATAAAGTATGTTATTAATTTCATCTTTTAAAAATATTTTTCATGTGGTTACCAGAAAATTCTAAATTACATATATGCCTCTATTATATTTTTATTGGCCTGAGATGATACAGAAGATACTACAAATTAAAAAAAAGGAGACTGATGTTTTATTTCCAGCCTGCTTCCTAAAGCACAAATTAAATTCTTTGGCCTTCGTACGGTTTGAGCATGTCTTTAAGAGCCCAAATTCAGATTAATAAATAGCTCATGAAAATTAGCATCTATTCAAAAACCATTAAAGAGAAAAAAATAAACCTTTCCATTTGCATTGTTCTTTATTCTCATGATTGCTTCATGAATTAAGATGCCTGAAAACCCCACTGTGCTGAGCCATGGCCACCCTCCATTTCTCCTCTACAACAGCATTGTGTTGTAATGAAGACCATGAAAAAGCATTTCAGAAAATAGCTTCCAATACGAAGCAGCAATCAATATGCATGGTATATACGATCAAGTTAGAGAGATGTGTAGGAGAGGCCCAAATATGTTTGGCCTGCTTAAACACATGCTTTCTGCTTGCCAGCCAACAAATCGCTTCTATATATTACATAAGACTAAATTAATCCCTACACGAAGACAGTTTATTGTGGATGATGGATCATGGGTTTGTTACTCATACATCCAGAGCAGGGCCCTGGAAATCACATCATCATTGCATTCCCAGGGAAAGAAATGATTGTCACATCCAGACATGTTTATCATGGAGAGAGAGGCTGATCTGGGCCCATCTACTTGCCGAGGGAAGGCTGCCATCCTCACACAATGAGTGCTCGGAGGGCAGACTTGGTGGTGACTGCCAGGTGCCAGCAAGAAAACAATTTCACTGGAAGTCCCCTGGGGGGGTGATAAGGAATGATTTGGCTATTTCCTATGGTCTAGACTGTGAGGTTTTGGGGGAGCCCAAATATGAGCATTGTTTAACTTCAACAAAAGCAACCTACACAGCATCTACTATACTTTGGAAGGCAACAATTACCCGCGTTCCCCATATTGCAGTCAATGATATAATATAGATGGACCCCAAACCCAAAGAAGCAAGTCCTCGCAGAAATGTAGGAGGTGAATGAAGGACAGATTAAACTAAAGGGATGGGTCTTTTTGGCCTATCTCCTGACAAACTGTCTGGCTGCATCAGCAAAAGTCGAGAGCGATCAATACTTATGAAACAACAACACTGCTACAATCAGAGGCAGAGCAGGTTGGAGTGGTATTACCATAAGTGGCTGAGTCATTGATGTGAATGTGTATGTCATTTTGCATATCATTTGCATGTTATTTGGTACAGCCTTGCCAATAAATAAACACAATTTATCAACTTGTGTAACCTACACTGACCCTTATAAGTACACATGGAGGAAAATAAACTAGACCTGCAATGAATTACTATTTGTTCAGCATACGAAAAAAAGGGAATAGGTCAGGTCCAAGGGAGTAAGTTTCTAACCTTAATGCTGTCATCTAGGTAACATGCTTCCTGTGGGCAAGTCTATGTTTCAGAAATCCTTGTTTCTAGTCCTGCCTGAAGCCTTCGTAGAGTATGTACTTTCTGTGTATTTATTAATGCTGATCCAAGAAATATGTGTATGCATATTGGATACTTGTGTCTCTATTTCTCTATCACATTTATTGAGTGCATTCTGTATACTAGGTAGAGTAGTAAGTGCTTTACATAGACTCAAATCCTCAACAAAAATGATGGAGGAAAGACCAAGGCTGTGGGCATTTGGGCAACTCTTTGGGACGCAGAGGTGGTAAGCTGTAGAATCTCGATCTGAACTCAAGTATATCTGATGTTAGAGCATGAGTTCTTAGCCACTTAACACCTGTACTAACCCTAAAAATATATGATAACTTGATGAAGGTACATGAGATTTATACCAAAAGACACGAGTGAGCAAATTTTCCTTTCTCCAGGAATAGAACCTGAGGCATATAAAATTCAGGGGACTATCTTGAAGAAAAACAATGCAAAATTATGAATACAACCATAGATATAAAAGTGAATATTTATTTAGAATGAGAAAAGAAATCATAATAAATTAAAATATCACAAACATAATAAGATGCAGAAAAATAATGTATTTTTTATTAATTAACTGAGTTAATCTCTATGCATCTCTGTAATAATTTTTCCTTAAATATTTTGGCTGTAAACTCTTGGATCATCTCCTAATATGAAAGCAATTTTTGTAATATTTTCTAACTAGAGAATAAAAGGACAATTCATTATCTCCTCCAGTATAGTTGATTAAAATTTGATTTTTATTATTAGAGGTAAAATATGCAACCTCACCCATGGAGATATAGATGGATGAATGGATGGATAGATGGATGGATGGGTGGGTGGATGGATGGATAAATAGATACTATTTGTAATACTGCTACAGGCTTGTGTCCCACAAAAACATAAATTCTATAGTATTTTATAATAGTATGCTCTGCATAAACATCAAGTATATTCCTGACAAGGGTAGATTTCCATCTTGACCAGATGTTGATGACAATTGGATCCTTTGCTTATAATTTTAGATGTCTGATTACTGGGAAATTTTTACATAGATTGACTTCTGATGCTGTACATTTCAAACCTTGTCTCTCTTCTGATGTCCACCTGGCTCTGGTGCAGAGCCATTCGTTTATTTCATCCTAAGACCTCTTCATTTCATTAACAAGTGGGTCCACACAGAGAGCTGTAGGGGTCGTTCTGGAAACACTCCTATGCTGTGCTGGTTAGCAATACCCTAACTATATGTAGAAGTCAAGCTACACAAATGTGACCCACTAAATCCAAACACACCCTCAGCTCAGTCCCATAAATGACTACAGCTACACCATTGACACCGGACTTAACTGGCTGATATTAACTGATTGACATTTTACATTTGCAAATTTTACAAAATTTTATCATCCAGTGAACATATTCTTAGAGCTCCTCTCAGGGCCTTGGGAGGGGCATTGCAAAGGGAGGGACCTTGAAACTCAATTTTCATTAGCTTCTTGGTATATCTGACTCTGTATCTATATTCTGCATGGAAACACAAGTGGCAAGGATCTGTGCATTTGGTTCCTTGTCATTCACAGAGTTTACTGGATCTATGACCAGGTATGAGCCACTTGGCCACACTCTAACACCTATTCTGAATTGTCGCATGGCATGGCACAATCTTTGCTTGGAGCTTATTTCCTTTCAATAGCTCCATAGCATTCAAGCCACCCCATCTCTATTTATTCACTATATGTCAATGGTTCTAAAACTTTCTGAGTATGATGACCCATCGACAGACCTCACAGATCACGCTCACCCTTACTTGTTAGGGCGACTGCTTGAGTAAACACATAAAAGTTACTTTGTGTTCGGTACTTCTTTATTTTTGTTATGTTTAGTATAATTAATAGTATGAGTTATTCAGTTACATCATATTTCAATGCTTTATTTATCGTATTACTCTAGAATATTTATTTTATTTATTATGACCTGTATTATTTATTTACTCTTATATTATTTTATAATAGCATCTAAATACATTTGAAATGTAAAAATATGTGTGGGGAACCTGCTTTTTATTCATTCAACATACAATGCTTGGGTGTATCTCTGAGGACTTTGAAATCACTCTCTAGGCCTACCAGCCACATCTTGGAAACCACTACTCTATGCCTTATAACGTTTGAAAATACTGCTTGTTGGACTTCTCCAAACACCCCCTGTGTTAAGTGCAGCAAAACAACAAATCGTTGACGTAGTTACTGTAAAATAGAATATTTTTAGTGTATGGGAACCTCTAAATTGATTTATGTGGGATCATAAATATCTGCATTAAAAAAATGTGGATTTTTCTGTGATTTGGGACAGCTGGTTGAGAGGAAGGCACTGACCAATGTGAATTTAAGTTTGTGCTTCAGGCTTTGGAAAAAATGGGTTTGCACTCTCATGGGGAGGAAATTTGTGGCCATCTTTCTTCTCCTGGCTGGCACTGCAAGTTGGCTTCATTTTAAAAATAGTGCTAGGGAGGGAGGAAAAAAATGTAATGTATTCTTAAAATGTTTATATGTCAGCAAAATCTCGAAAACCATTCAATAGATTAATCCTCCTGCTGACTTAAAAAGGATGGATTTCCAGCTATAACTGAGATTGGGAAAAATTGATTTCCATGTTCCTTGTGACTGAATAAGATAAAAGCCAGTGCCCTGGCAAGCTTCTTTCAGCCTGGATCCAGACTTCTCTAGGGCTGGTTAATTGAAAAGTCACTCCAAATACCAGCCCTGACCCTTCCAGGAGATCTGGAGAAAGAATCAAGGGCAGTCTGTCCATTTTTCAAGAATGATTTCCAGAATGTTGTTTATTCTCCCCATCACTGAACAACTGCAGCCAAAGGTGAAAATATTTTCTCTCCCTTTCCTTCCAACCGTTCCCCAATTCCCCTTTACCTTCTCCTCTTTCGCTCCACGTCTCAACATTCTCCTCCTTCCCGTGAGTCTACTTGTATGTAAAGATGGTTTCAAAATGATTACACCCCCTGGATTAACGCTCTCTTATTAAAGCTTTAAGAAATGCTGAGTTTCTTTCTGTGACCTTAGCTTACCCGGTTCGAAAGAAGACATTGCCTCTGCGCATGGATTTATGGTTAACAAAGCGTTTCACCTACCTTTTCTCATGTAATCTGCACACGATACCTGTGAGGGGCTAATTACTATTGTCACTGCTCTAAAACCGTCTCAGATGATTGCAAACGTCATAGAGCCAGTACTGCCAAAGCTGCGACAAGATACCACATCTGATTCTTGGTCTGATGGGTTTCCATTGAGTCACAGCTGATTCTGACATAATTAACACTTCATTCCATCACAAGCATGTAGAGTGAGAGGGTTCACTCACTCACTCAACCATTCATTCTTCCATTTCATAAATATGGATCGAGCACCTACTATGTCCTGGGCATTGTGCAAAATCCAACAACTGAACTAGACAGGCACGATCTCTGCTAGCAAGGAGCTGATCTGCTAGGGAGACAGGTGATTTGAATACGCTGCTGAAATGCTACGATGAGCTTTAAATCCTTAAGAACATAAAGGAGTCCAACTGATCTATCATCTATACAACATTCAAAGGACAGTTCCATTTTAACAGAAAACATGGCAAATTAAGTTATAAAAAAGAGTCCGACTCTGACAATCAGTCTTACGGGTTTATGGCCATAAGTGCTATTGAGAAGTATTTGTGTTTTTCTGATTGTTTTAACTTTGATTTTTCTCTGCCAGTTCTTTCTTTCTTTCATGCTGTTTCTTCTTTTACTTTTAAATTTCACCTCCTTCTTGTATCCTGCTTGGTCACATACCCTCTATTTCAAGTCATTTCTATACAGAAGCAATTGGTCCTGTCATTTTGAATCAATCATATGATGCCATTTCCCTGGCCAAACAGGATAGTTGCTGAACCATTTATTTGTATTTCCTAAAGAATTCCATAAAGTTTTCCAAAGCACATGGCTCTGAATATTTACAGACTTGTCTAAATAGGATAAGAAATCCTCAACCAGTACGCTTACCCCTCTGAATTTTTTTTTTAAGATTTTATTTATTTGACAGAGAGAGAGAGATAGTGAGAGAGAGAGCACAAGCAGGGGGAGCGGCAGACAGGCAGAGGGAAAGGGAGAAGCAGGCTCTCTATTGAGCAAGAAGTCGGATACGGGGCTCAATCCCAGGACTCTGGGATCATGACCTGAGCCGAACGAAGGCAACCACTTAACGGACTGAGCCACCCAGGCGCCCCTACTCCTCTGAATCTTGACATACAAGCAACACAACGACACTAGCAAATATTATTAGGTAGCAGTTTCTTCTGAGATTTTTACACATACTCACTAACTGAATCCTCAGGACAGTGTTTTAAGATACGTACTATTTAGGGTCCTACTTATAGATCAGAGAACTGAGACATAGGGAGGAGTAACTTATCTGAGGTTATCGACAAGTAAATGGAAGAGCCTGGATTCAAAGCCAAAAAAATAAATATATAAATAAAAATCAATCAATCAATCATCTCTTCACAGAGTTTAGTCTCTTAACCATGTACCGGAAGGCTCTCACAAACTCGATTAGACAGCACTCCTCAACTGGCAACGGGCAAATGGCATTTAAATCCTCAGGCCAGCCTCCTAGTCACCTGGGGCTGTGGCCAACTGGTACTTTGTCCAATCACCTGATCAGGTGTTACTGCTTTCCTGACTTTATCAGGCTCTTAAGGCTTCAACCTTAAGAAAGGGAGTGGCAACCAACATGGGCACAGCCTAGAGACTTCCACCGTGGGAGGATCCTTCCATGGAGGACTGTCACCTATATGCGCGCTTTACACCTGCGTGGTGGAAGAGTGCACACGAGTTAAGTATTGCGCGTGATGGGGGGAAATGGGGTAAAGGGAACTTAGGGCAGTAGTTATTTGTGAGTGGGTAGCTGTGATGACAAGGTTGGCTTTTATGGCTTCTTGGTGGGTGTGATCGGTGGGGAGATGTTCCCATAATGATAGGGGTGCAGTGTGTGGGGGGTGTCTGTGGGTGGGTAAGTTGAGGATAAGCATGTGGCAGAGAGAAAAATCCCAGCAACACATTTTCCTCTTCTTCCCTTCCTTCCCTTCTCCCACCTCTCCTCCAAATATCCACAATGCTGCAGCAGAAATTAAAATGGCTAAAGTTGTGGAGAGGATCTTTTTTTCTTTTGAAACAGAGTGTAAAACCACACTCATAATAACCAGGTTCCCTGTATAAATCTATTTTTAAGATGATTACAGGGTTTCCATAGTCATTCTAGCATCAACTGCTGGTTTTGTTTCCTCGTCGTCGGTAAACTGTTGGCAGGATAGTGCACCAGAGGTATACTTTTTAAAGGGTATAATTGCATGGCACAGAAATTATCACTTTCTCGACGACGGGTTTCATTGGCCTCTCCCTTTGAGAATTCGGTTTGGAAGCTGGGCTTGTCAGCCCCTCCAAGCACACATTGCATTGTGTGTGCTGGCCTCACAGCACATCATGCTGGCAACCATGGGCAGAGGGTAGCAATTAAACCACACAATAGGCGTCAAGGGATGAGGAGAAGACACTGCATTTAAAATAAACGAATACAGGACGCACAGCCAGCTTCCCTAAGAAGGCTATCGGAGTAGTGTGGCAAGCCAAGATTGAGCAGAATTTGCAAAGCAAGCTGGGAAATTCCCCATGGTGCCAAGCCATTAGCCAGCCACCAAGCTGCCTCCATCCCAAGGATCTACCATAGGACCCCCTTCTCCAGGACTAACCTTCTCTGGGTTATAGAAACCTAGGAAGGAGTCTTGGTAGAACAATATCCTTTCTTTTGCCAGAGCCCAGAGGCTATGCAAATTTAGATTGATCTGGCAGCTTTTTAAAAACGAATGTTTAATAACCAGGCACAGGGACTTTGGTTCTTCCTCAGAAATAGGGGACAGATCAGAAGTCAGACTTGGAAATGAAAGCTAATAAGCATCAACATATAATAGGTAAAATTACCTATTGGCAGCAGTAACTGACTCTCAAGAGGTGATAATGATGTAATGATGAGTCAACATAGTCCCCAATTTCCACCTAGGGGAATCAAGAAAACTATCTAGACAAAAGACCACAGTGTCTCTCATTCCAATCAAGATGATCAGCATGGTGCCTCTGTACTGAAATGTAGCTGGTATTGAAAAACAAAAGCTGATAAAATAATGAGCGATGATAGTAATCTTAGGTCTGAGATAATTATGTGTAGAGACTAGAATAAAGGGGTTGCAGAGCAAGAGTGGATGGTAGTTTAAGTTGTATTATCTGGGGGAAAGGGTATTGGGATGCTAAAAAAAATAGCCAGAGAAGAGGGGCGCCTGGGTCGCTCAGTAGGTTAAGCATCTGACTCTTGGTTTCAGCTCAGGTCATGATCTCATGGGTTGTGGGATCAAGCCCCACATTGCACTCTGTGCTCAGTGAGGAATCTGCTTGGGATTCTCTCCTCTTCCTCTGCCCCTTCCCCCACTCTCTCTCTCTCTCTCTCTCAAACAAATAAATCTTAAAAAAAAATATTCAGAGAAGAGAAGGGCACTTCAACTAGTTATCCTAACCAGATAAAAATAGGTGTTACAAACATTAATAACTCTTACCCTAAATCTGTGTCACTAGGTAAGGTTTCTGGTCCATAACTTGGACTCTGAGTGGGCTGACCCACCAAAAGGGAGTCCTGAGGATATTTGTTCATTCACTGACTTAACCAACAGTTTTGAGTACCCCCAGTATCCCAGGTACTCCAGCACAAAGGTTAGAGGGATAAAATGGATGGTTAACATTTTCAAGGGATTCACAGTCCAGCTGGACAGAGAAATCAACATATAATCATAATGTGAAGAGATAGATTCCCTTACAGAGATACACAGAGCATGCATGGGGAGTACAGAGAGGAGGCACTTTACCCAATCAGTAGTGGGAAGGAGTCAATGAGGCCATATCAGATTAGAGCTGAATTCACCTTAAAAATATGAAGATTAGAAGAGGTAATAGAGGATTAGGGTGGTAAATCAGGGTTGGTATTATGTTTATAAGAGGCAAGGGAGTGTATTCAAAGCAGATGTTAAAACCTGAGGAATTATAAAGAAGACATTGGAGAGCATTATGGGTTTGGGAAAAATTGGAACATTTTGGATGTGAGGAGAGGTATAGGAGATGAGATGGAAAAAGGTTATATCAGGAATTGCCTTATTAGCAATTTGTAGGCAGAAATGAGCTATTGAAAATGTTAAGCAGAGGAGTAATATGGTTGAATTTGCAATTTAGATGATATTTCCATACAGCTCTCCCACTCCAAATGAATTGATATTCTGATGTCTGGATTTGGTAAATGCAGATTTCTTACTTTGATTGAGTCCAAGAGCTTGATGACCTTTTGCTGGATTGGTAAAATTGAGTTTTCAGACTTCAAACTTGAGGGCTGGACCCTGGACCTATGGGAATCCCCACTGAGTGTTCACTTGTGAGGCCCAGCTAAAAGCTGTCATCTGATCTCTCTTTGACATCTCTCTATCTGCAGAGACTCGGGTGGAAAAGGGAAATATGCAGTTAACATTCAAAACATCGTGACATGTCAGTAAGAGATTTCAGGGTGGAAATTATCCATGGGAAAGGAAGACTCTTACCAACTCGACTTCCTGCATGTGAAAACCCTTTCTATCTTAGGAGTTTTTAGATGGCTTCTCTGAGACTATTAAAATGTTGCTCTCTTAAAAAGAATGCTATTGGTGGTCAAGACTTTCACTCTAAATCTTTGTCAAGGCCTTTTAACAGATGGATATACCCCAGTTCTGAAATGGTCTGACTTATTTTATTTTTTAATAAACTTACAAATTGTCCTTCTACTTAGGGTGAATAGCATGCGATATAAAATCAAACTGAACTTTCTAGAGAGATGGTAAACAAGATCCAACACTCAATTCAATTCTAGTCAATTAAAATGGAATTCATGAGACATTATGTGGTCATATAAAAATGGTATAAGACACAGTACAGGAGCTAAATGCTTCAAGAAAGAAGAAATCCAGAGAACAATGGGAATGGTGTGTGGTCTGGAAGCACAGAGGTAGCAAATGGAAGTTATGGCAAGAGGAATGGAACATTCCAAGTGTGGTGAGCAAGCAACAAAAGCTGACAGCCAGAAGAATTATATTTTCTCAGAATCTGGATGACAGCAAGGACACTGGCCCAGGTGGAGTGGGGATTCCTGACGAGAGGGCCCCCAGAGCCCTCAGTGGGCCACTTCACCGAACAGGCATGATGGCAGCTAGCTGTCATTATATAACACAGTCAGTTCTGTGCTGTGTGCTTTTTAGCCTTTCCACACCATTTCCTAGCCCTGTCTCCCTAGGCTCGTCCTAACAGGGCTCTGGGCTCTTGCCTCTGAGCCATGTAGGCGCAGACAGCCAAGCTCACACAATGGGAGGCATATGAGGCCCAGGTTACATGGGCCCAGTCTTTGACCTGCATTTTGGGTTCTAATGCTCATAACTGATCAAGAGCCTCATTCCTACCATGCATTTGACGAAACCATGTCAGAGTCAGCCTCTTGCCTGATGGAGTGGCCGAGTGGAAGTACAGAACTTCATAAAATGTTAGAGCCAACAGGGACCTCAGTGGCCACAAGTCCAGCCCTCCCATTCTAGAGTTGAGGAAATGAAGGCCCCAGAGAAGTTCAATGATTTGCTTGAAGTCACACAGCTAGCTAGTGCAGAGCTGGGAGTAAGGCCCAGGTCACCCATGTCTCAGATTAGTGTCTTTTCACTATACTGTCTAGTCATCTTTTTTTTTTTTTTAAGAAAAGCTCTAAATTTTTAAGATGTACTCCCTCCTTCCTTCATTGAAGCCACTCTTGAATGTCTGTGACTTTCTCTAAATGTAGGTACTTTTCCTGTGATGCTATTTAATTATCATGATTTTAGGCCTGTATGGAACACGCCTTGTCCCCATTAGGTTGTTTATTTGGGACAAACACAATCCTTTTACTTGTGTATAGGGTTTTGCCTCTGTCAAATGTTTTCATATACATTTCTCCACTGTATTTTACCTTGAAGAATTCTACCAGGTAAGCTGGGCAGCCCTGTTCTCTTCCATTGACCATTGGATGAAATGAGGCACAGAGAGATTTAGTGACTTTCTTTTAGTCACACACTGATGCGATGATGAAGTTGGGACTAAAAACTCACGAGTCCTTAAACTAATGGAGGAGAACCAGTGAGAAAGAGCCATAGTTGCTTGTGGGCTGAAAGGCGCTCACGGCCTCAGAAAGTTCACATTTTGTCAAGCTTTGTAGTTTATATAAAAACTTCACCCAAGTTTCAAAGCTGTAACCATGGAGAGATCCACAAGCCACAAAAGTCATATTTGAATTCCCAGAACATGCTGCTCTAACTTACACTATGCCCAAGAAGGAAATCTCCAAGCCTGATGGGAAAGGACAGGATCCATCAGTGCATTGATGTGACCAGGCTGAAAAAGATTCAAATAGACATGATCTGTCTCTGGAGACAATTAGAAAACAGAGTGGGGGGCCATTTGCTACATCTCTCTCTTTGTTTCAGATGTGGCTGTTTAAATTTGAATTGAATGTGTTTGGGGATTTTCTACAAAGGGAGCCACTTGGAAGCCTGCTGTTGCTTGTTATCAGTCATGTTTTATTATTGAGAGAAGGGATGCCCAGAGGAACTTCAGAGCGCAGACACAGGCAAAAAAATGGGAGGGACTGATGCACAATACTTCTTTGGTCCCAAGGCATTCAAACTCATAAACGGTGTGCTCAAAGATCCATTAAAGATTCAGTACAGAAGAAGAATATTCCAAAGTACTTTGGATGGTTATCATCTTAAAGATGGAGCAAGAATGTCAGTAAAGGGAATTAATCTACACATAGTTTTTAAGCACTCACCTTTGACTATTACTTCCTGAGTTAGAGAGAAATCAGGAGAATTGGACCTTATGGTGGCCCTCGGAAAGTGTACAGTGAAGTTGTACTGGTAGAAACGTGCTTATATCAGCTAAAACCCAAATATGAACCTCAAGCCCGTGAATTGATAAATAAGTGGTACAGACTGGTGTTATGAAAATGTGGAGAAGATACTTAACAGCCACATTAGGTTAGACAGAAAGGAACAGTCTGTAGCAGCTTTAAAGGGGTGGTGGGGAGGTAGCAGCCAAAGGGCTGGAGAGTAGAGGATTATAGAAGAAGAAAAGGCAGTATGAGTTGGTTATAGGCACCTGCTGCTTCCTTGTTGCCCCTACCTTTTCTCTTTCCAAAACAAAATATTTACATGGTCTCCATTTGCCATTCTAGCAACTAAGTCAGCTCCGAATGAAACAGGTAAGTTGCTTGAACTCATCATGCCTGACATATTCCCAACTGTTATAAAGGGAGTTGTATTTCATATATATATATTAATGTGTGTGTGTGTATATATATATATATATATCATATATACACATATGATATATATATATATCAGGGTTTCTGGAAGTTTAGAAGCAATGATGTTTAGTGGAAGTCTTTTAAAATGTACTAAGTGCTATAAAATTGTGAGGCATTATTACTAATTTTCTCTGTGTAACTCTGCAAGAGTTATACAGGGTAGAGTGGGATTTGTGGTTTGAATTTGACTGGACTGCCCTGGTAAGAGATAGGCTTTATCATTTCTTTATCACAGGCAGTGTCTTTTCACCAAGGAGAGCACAGATTGGGCAAGGTTTAGCCAAATCTATCTAGTGATAGGTGTTAACCCTTAGAATGTGATTTTAATAGCCAATAGGTATTTATAATTAATGTGCAATAACTCAATTATGCACATCTCTTTAAATTTAATAGGCCCAGATAAGGTAAGATCATTAAGCACCCAATTGAATGTTAAACACATATATTTGAGGTTTAACGACTGTGCAGCAGATGCAGGATGGATTATGGGATTGTTAAAGGGCATTAAGAAAGTTGTTAATATTGCGAGGGTATTTAATTAATGTTTTAAAAAATCTATCCTTTGAAATCTGCCCAAAATGCTGTGTGAAATCTGTTCAGAGAGCAGAAGCATACTTGACAGCATCAAGGTTTAAAACCAACCACACTGAAGGAGACACAACAAAACAGCCCTTAATTAGCGTGAGAAATGACAACAACACAACAAAAACCACAGAGTGTCTCCAATGACAGGTGCAGCAAATAACAAGCCTGATGAAAGATTTTGCAATTAAAGATTCGGCTATGAAGATTAATGGAGTATTATCCTAAATTAATGTAAGGCGGGTTATCAGAGATGAGATTCTGCCTTACAAGCTTCCCTCCTTTCCTACTTCCCTTCCCTTAATTCATTTCTAGGCCTGAGAATTCCTTTTACATCACCCAATATTCAAATGACTTTTTACTTTACGGCTTCTCTATTATTTTTCTGCCTGTCCATGATCTATCTTTCTTTCTTTTGGGGTTTCTCTTTCTTTCTCTCTCACTGGAAATGTCAGAAAGAGGGTTCCAACACAGCATCAGTGTTCTGTCTCCTACACCCAACATCTCACTGGGTTCTCTCACTCTATATCAAGAGTGTTGTGTAAATTCCAAATTAGACTTGATCACATAAATCTGCAATATTCAAGGTGACCTTTTTATTGAATTTCATTTCTATTAGAATATTTATCTTGTGTGGTCATAATTTCAACATTCATCATTCATTCTATCCATAAATACTTATTGTCTACCAATAAGTATTGTATGCCAAATACTATTCTAGACATTGGGAATATAGCAGTCAGTAAAACAGGCAACGTCTCTATATTCATGAAGTTTACGTTTTAGTTGAGGAAACAGA
The DNA here is from genome assembly GCF_003265705.2 of Callorhinus ursinus. Taxonomy (NCBI): domain Eukaryota; kingdom Metazoa; phylum Chordata; class Mammalia; order Carnivora; family Otariidae; genus Callorhinus; species Callorhinus ursinus. The sequence continues at coordinate 1,806,268 of NW_027397116.1, forward strand.
AAATAAACACAAAAGCGAGAGTATGACAGATGGTGATAGATTCAGTAGAAAAAAGGAAAGCAGATAAGTGAGAAAGGGAATGCCAGGGATGGAGGTTGCTATTTTGGAGTTATCTCACTACAAGTGACATTTAAGCAGATATCTGAGGGAGATGAGGCGAGGAATGGTAAGGAGGTGTTCTGTTTGGCTGGAACAGAGTAAGAGAGGTAGGAGATAAAATCAGAGATGTGGTGAGGGGTTAAATTACATAGGAATTAATGGAGAACTTAAGGACTTTAGCTTTTACTCTGGATAATATGGAAAGCCACTATAGAGTCTGACCATAGGAGAGACATGAGAAAATTTAAGTTTTAAAATCACTGCACTAGCTGCTATGGAGTGGGCCACTGTAGTGGTCCTAGAGAGGAAGATGTAACAGATAACAGAGGTGAGAAATGATAGTGGTTGGGGTCTAGGTGGTTGCTTTAAAGGAGGATGACAAGTTTCAGGTTCTAGACGTACTCTAGAGATAAAACCAATTGCATTTGTTTGCTGACAGATTGAATGACTCTGAGCTTTTGGGATTATACAATTAGAAGACCAAAATTGTCTTTACTGAGGATGCAAGTTTGGTAGGGATAAACAAGTTTCTTTGTGGACATGTTAAATGGACCAATCAAGTAGGCAACTGCATCTAAGAGTCTGGATTTCAGGGAGATTTTCTAGGATGAAGATGTACATTTAGAAATTTGGGGTATATGGGTAGTATTGGAAGCCATGAGTCTGGATTAAATCATCTAGAAACTGAGTGTAGATGGAGAAGAAGGGAGGTCTGAGAACTGAGCCATAATGGTTGGAGAAATGAGGAGGAAGGAAGCAAAGAAGGCAGATAATGAGCAGCCAGGCAGAAAGGAAAGAGGCTAAAAAAAATGAAGCAAGTGTCTCAAGTAGGGGGAAATTATTGATTGTGTCAAATGCTGCCGGTGGGATGGGTAAGATGAAAAATGAGAAGTGCAGGTGGATTTTTGGCACCATCATTGGTGACCTGGTCAGGAGCTACTTCAGTGAAGTCCTAGTTAGAAGACTGGTTGGCATGTAGTAGAGAGAGAATGGAAGAGAAGAACTGGAGATAGAATATAAGTATCTTTAGGGAAAGGTTGTATAAAAAAGAGAAAATAAATGGAATAGTACCTGGAGAGGGATGTGAGATAAAGAACAAATATACTTCTAAAGTTGGGAGAAACTGTAACATGTTTATATGCTATTAGGAATGATCCAGAATAGAGGAGACTTTTATGATGCAGAAGAAAGGAGGGACATTGCTAGAGCATCATCCTTGGGTAGGCAAGAGAGGACGGGACCTGCTGAACAAGCCATGGGGTTGGGTGTAGATGGGACCATGGTCATTTCATTTTTAGTAACAGGGTGGACATTCCCTTCTAATTGCTTTTACTTTTAAAATGTATAGTATATGTTAAATTAAAAAATATAGAAAACTATATAAGAACTCACCATTTACATGAATTTTAAATATATAGTTAAAATATAAAATATATACTTAAATAAGAGGTGAGGCCACTAGCTAAGAATGAGGAAGGAGAAGTGGAAGTGTGAGGACAGAGCAGAAAGCAGGAAACAGTCATGAGGAAAGAGGGGAGGGAAATAGAGTAGGGAAATAGAGTAGGATTACTGAATGATGTTAATAGTTTTCTTGAAACCAGTGGTCACGAATTGTAAAATGATCAAAGAGGAGAGATGTAGGTGTTTTCCCAGTAAGTGTGGGTGCAGAGTAGGTAGAGCTGTGTATAACTAGGTTTGGGATTTTTGCAAGGTGAACAGAACAACGAGAGAGGGACCACGGAGAGGATGTCTACAATGATGTGATTTAAAGTAATGGGTGATAGAATTAAGCTAGGTGTTGGGGGTATGCAAGAACATGAAGGGAGGAAAGGACAATTAAAAGGGGGTATGACCTTTGGATTTTATGTCCCAGTGGAATTATTGATTGCTAGAGTTAGGTGCATGGGGAAGTGAGATGGAAAGTAATAGGTGGTGGTTACATAATAAACAAGATGCCTGAAGATGACTGTAGCAAGAAGGTAGAGCTAATGTGCTGACAGGGTACATCTCCTCACTGACTAGTGTGGAGGGAAGAGGGATGTGGTAGTATTCTGAACTAGAAGCAGCCGGGCATCTCCAGGGAGAGCATCTCCCTCCCAGCTAGTGGTACTGAAGGGGGAAAGGAAGTGCTACAACAGGAGAGGAGGACCAGGGAAGCAGCATCCTCCGGGGAGAGCTAGATTTGAGGTAGAAAGCAAGAAGAGAAGGATAATTTGAGAAGAATTTGGAAGTAGAAGAAATCTTGTGATGAGGGGTCCTAAGTTCCAGAGGGTATAAAAACAAGGTATTGGGAAATAGGCAGGGAATGGAGTCCTATTAGGGGCACCCAGAGCTGTATGGACGTAGGGATCAGGATATGGGGGGTAATAAATGATAGGAGGGTCTTCTAGTGACTCCCAGGAACAGTAATAAAAGATTGATCCTGATGGCCTCCAAGAGGTGGTGTTGAGGTTTTAGGCATTAGTTTTGGAGTAGGGGACAGAAATAAAGGTAGAATCTTGCCAAGTCCAAAATTGTGAAGCCTTGTCTTCATTCCTGTGCTCCATAACCTAGGGCTTGAAGAACTTCCCGTTGTGCTGAGAACCGCTGCTGTTAGCACCAGGGATCCTCCATCCCAGTGTATTCTAAATATCTTGCTCATGAGTGCTCCCAAGGTAGGAGCCAATATTGCCACTATAGTGTCTGGGACATGAAGGAGCTACAACAGCTGGAAACAAACAAAAATGTTAATGACCAGAGCAGCTGGTTATTAAGGGGCTCTGCAAGTGGCACTGGGCCCTGTTGGTGGGAAGCAGAAACAAGAGCAGATCTTTAGAAGGGGGTAGCAGTCACAGGTGCCACCAAGGAGGAGTGTGAGCCACCCAGGACCCAGCAGTCACAATGATGAAGTAGCATGGCTCCTTGGAGCTAAATACCATTGTAATAGGTTGATACCCAGTCCTGGCTGTCTCCAGGTTTGATGTGACCTGGAGAAAAATGGTTTATATATAAGAAATGTAATTTGGGGCACCTGGGGGGCTCAGTCTGTTAAACATCTGACTCTTGGTGTCAGCTCAGGTCACGATCCCAGGGTTGTGGGATCAAGCCCTGCATCAGGCTCTGTGCTGTGCGTGGAGCCTGTTTGGGATTCTCTCATTTCCTCTGCCCCTCCCCCACCGTCTCTAAAAAAAAGTAATTCCTATATAATTTATATTCATATTCATATATATGTGAATACCTCATGACAGAACAATCACTGTTCATATAGCTATGGAGAGATGAATTCTGTGACTAGGCAAAAACTGCATGTGTTTCCCTCTGTCTGTATGAGTGTGTGTCATTGTGAACCTGTATAGTGCCAAGATCTAGCTTTTATCATAGGGCAAGAAGTTCTGTGATTTGTGTTTTCTTCCTGCCTTTTCCAAGATACATAGCTGGCCACCAGGATAGAGGTCAAAGTCCCTGAGTGCCCTTTAGCCCGAGTTGAGCTGTCTCTACCAAGCTGTCATATTCATTCATCTTCAGACTTCCCCACTCTGTGCTGCATTCACCCCCAATCCAGATTGATAAAATGGCAGAACAGCATGGGGATGGAGCTCTAGGATTTCACCAGCAACACAGGGAACATTTTTTCCCCCCGATCAAATGAGATTCAGTTACATGTCAAGGAAAACCAGCATCAGCAGCTTGTGTCATTTAATAAAACCTAAAGTTACAAGTGTCCTGAATAGTTCCCTTAGAAGCTATTTTAAGTGGACAGCCCTTCCCCAGAAGCCCCGTGAGTGCAAAATAACAGAAGTTAATTTTAGCAAGCACTTTTTAACCTACATTTGGGGACAAAACTGCCAGGAAACCTATTATATAATTGAAGTAAAAAGAAACCCTCTGGGTGTGACAAAAAGTTGTCTGTCTCAAGTTACTGCAAATGGAAAAATGATATACCGAGAAGCCTGATATTTGAGAAGTCCAATAGTGAGAAACTTTATTTGCTGAGAAGGCAAATGAGGGTACCCGGATGTGAAAGAAAACTTTATGCTGTGCGCAACAAGGGTGCTGGGTATTTATGCTGCTATTGGTATTTATAGTCCCAGGTTGAATCAAATCTTCCATTAGAAACAGGATTTCCACACTGAAGTATGAAGATCAAATGCCAATTTGCTCATCTGTCAGAAACTCTGAGTCCTAAATCTATGTTAGCCCTGAGCTCTTTACAAACTCAAAGGGGGCCAGCAAAAAGGGATCAAAGTTGTCCTGTCTCTTCCTCACCTCCTTCAGTGTTCAAGCTGATTATCTTCATGGGTGTCTGTCCCCCTTCTCTGCACTGACACTCTGTGTGACCGACCCGTTGCTGGTCTCTTGTCTCCTCAGCCCTCACGTGGCTTCTTCAGCACAGAAATGCCAGCTTACCCACTCCCTAGCCAGGTAACCTTAGCCAGGTCACTGGATCTCTCTGAAACGCTTTCTCATCTCTAAATGAGTTTGAGAATATCTACTTCCCATTATTGTTGAGTAAATCATGTAAGGAAAATGTAAAGTTATTTTGTAAATTATCTTATACAAATGTAAATCAGTCTTCTCCTTGAATATGATTCTCCTGACTTCTTTGAAAATCAACAGACAACCAGATTCTGACCTTCATCTACTCCCTGCTTGAACTTAGGGAAGTGACGTCCCTGGCAGATCCTGGTTCAATTATCCTACTTCTTGGAGCTGTGGTGGACACAGTTTCCATTCCTCTGCTGCCTTAGCTTCTTCCCTCAGTCCCCTGCTGGTTCCTTGAAGCTATAAAGGGCACTAACAGAATCTGTGTCCTTCTGAAATGACGGCGTATGGCGTAATACCAGCAACCCATGCTACATAAGAAGGACATGATAAAAGGTGACATAAAAATGCTTGGCAACGTATCTTACGATCTTCCATACTATTGCGTTGGCAATCCACCACAGCCTTTGAGATAGGAAGTCTTATTCCAGGGTTTTAGGTGAATATTATTCCAGGTTTTTAGATGAGACTCATAGAAGTTAAATGTGTTACTTACACTCTCTCTTTGCTTTGGGAAGATATTTGTTGCTGGAGTGAGGAATTCCAGGGTTTAGCCACCAGATTCCGGCCAAGAATCAAATGGCACACACAAACTAGGTTATTGAGGAAAGCTTAATAAAGGGATGATTTACAAAGAGCTGGGCACGGGCAGGGCTTAGGGAAACCAACAAGAGGGCAGTACTCCTGGGCAAGAGACAAAAGGGAATTGTTATTGCTTTAGACACAAAGGGTAAGAGAGGAATCTGCTACAGGCACTTAGAGCATGTTATATGGAAAGACTGTCTGCTGAACACAATCCTGCAGGGAAACAGCTGTAGAAATAAATTCTCCATTCTCATTCTCCATTCTCCTGCTTTTCTCCTTGATCCCTTCGTGTTGCCTTCCATTGCCAGAATGCTACTGGAAGCCAGAAGCCAAGGGCATGGAGCAGGATAGAGATGAATGGAAAGTGGATCTGGAAAGACAAATGAAAGATACATAGGTGGAAAGCGATCATACTTGCCCTGGAACCCAGATATCATACAATTTCTCTTTCTCAATTAACTTGTTACTTTTATTTTTGTTTTTTAAAATTTTATTCCAATATAGATAACATACAGTGTCATATTAGTTTCAGGTGTACAATATAGTGGTTCAACAATTCTGAACATCACCTGGTGCTCATCACAACTACACTCCTTAACCCCCATCATCTATTTCCCCCAACCCCCACCCACCTCCCCTCTGGTAACCATCAGTTTGTTCTCCATAGTCAATTAACTTTTATTTTTTGAAGATTTTATTTATTTATATGACAGAGAGAGACAGCGAGAGAGGGAATACAAGCAGGGGGAGTGGGAGAGGGAGAAGCAGGCTTCCTGCTGAGCAGGGAGCCCGATGCGGGGCTCGATCCCAGGACCCTGGGGTCATGACCTGAGCCGAAGGCAGACCCTTAACCGACTGGGCCACCCAGGCGCCCCTTAACTTTTATTTTAGAACAGTTTTAGATTTACAGAAAAACGGGCAAGGAAAATACAGAGAGTGTCCATACACTTAACATTTGGTTCCCCTATTATTTATTATCTTATGTTAGTGTGATACATTTGCCATAGCTAATGAACCAGTATTGATCCATTATTATTAACTAAGGTTCATAGTTTATTTGAATCTCCTTAGTTTTTATCTAATATCCTTTTTCTGGTCTAGTACCTCAACCAGGATACCACATTACATTTAGTAGTCAAGGCTTCTAAGATTTCTCTTGCCTATGCCCATTTCCCATGCACAATCCCTAATCCCACCACTTGCCTCCCATTTACTTAATTGTTCAATTCCAATATACATGTATAGTGGTCTCAGAATTTTAACCCATACTCTCATGGGAGACTTTTCAACTAAAGTATAGTATTTCTGTCCCATTCTTTCTGCCTTTGTTATTACAGATACCACTTATTTTCAAAATTACTTAGGTCGGCACATTTTTTTCCCCTCTAAACCCAGAATAGTCAAATTCATAGAAATAATGAACTAGAATAGTAGTTATCAGGGGCTAGCTAGTCAATGGGGGGAGTTATTTTTTAATAGATACAGACTTCCAGTCTGGGAAGATGAAGAATTTCCAGAGGTGGATAGTGATGATGGTTGTGCAATAATGTGAATGTAATTAATGCCAGCTTAAAAACTATTAAAATGGTAATTTTATATTATGAATATTTTACTATAATTAAAAAAAGAAAAAGAAATTTGTTGACTCTATTGTGTAGGGGTTTGTTTCTGAGTTCTCTATTTTGTTCCATTGATTTACATGTTTATTCTTTCACCAATACTATACTGTCTTGTTACTGGAGCCTTATAATAAGTCTTGAAATCAGGCTGTCTTAGTGCTCCAGCTTTGTTCTTCTTCAATATTGTGTTAGTTATTCTAGGCCTTATTCCATTCCATATAAACTTTACAACCAGTTTGTTGCTATCTACAGAAGAGCTTGCGGAAATTTTGATTAGGACTGCACTGAATCCCTAGATCAAGACACAAATAAATGGGAAGACATATCATATTTATGAATTGGAAGATAATACTATATGATGTCACTACTGCCCAAAGCAATCTATAGACTCAATGAAATTCCTATCCAATCGAGGAAGTGTCCCTCTAGTCCTAGTTTGCCGAATGTTTTTATCAGGGATGGGTTTTAGATTTTGTCACATGCGTTTTCTGTGCCAACTGATAACATCATGTCATATTTGTTTTTTAAGCCCGTTGATATGTCCAACTCCATTGATTGATTTTTGAATGTAGAAGCAGTTTGCATAGTGATAAACAATTTCATTTGGTTGTGGTAGATGATTTTTTTTGTGTATTGTGGTATTCAATTTGCTAATATTTTGTTGGGGATTTGCATCTAGGTTCATGAGAGATATTCACCAGGAGTTTTCCTTTTTCCCAATATTTTTATCTGGTATTGGTAAAGGGTAATGGTCACCTCATAGAATGACTTAAGGAATGTTACCTCTGCTTCTGTTTTCTGGAAGAGATTATGGAGAATTGGTATTATTTCTTTTTAATATTTAGTAGGTTTCACCGTCTAATCATTAGGGCCTGGTACTTGTACTTTTGTTTTTGGGGAGGTTATTAACAATTAAATTTATTTAATAGGTATAGAGTTTTCAGTTATCTATTTCTCCTTTTTATGCACTTTGGTAGTTTGTGTCTTTTATGGAATTAGTCCATTTCATCTAAATTATTGAGTTTTTTTTTTTGCATAATCTTGTTTGAGGTTTATTATCCCTTAAATGTCCATGAGATCAGTAGTGATGAGCCTGTTTTCATTTTTAACATTGGCAATTTTTGTCCTTTTTTTTGTTTATTGCTTAGCTTGGCTAAGAATTTATATTGATTTTTCAAAGAATCAACTTTTGATTTCATTAATATTCTCTATTCTCTTCCTGTTTTCAAATTCACTGATTTTCTGTTCTTTTTATCATCTATTTTATTCTGCTTCCTTTAAGTTCAAATTGCTATTCTTTCTCTAATTTTCTAAATTGGAAAATTAGGTTATTGATTTTAGATTTTCTTCTTTTCTAATACATTTATTTAATGCTATGAATGTCCCTCTAAGCCTGCGTTTGCTGCATCTCACAAATTTTGATAAGTTGTATTTTCATTTTAATTTAGTTCAAAGTATTTTAAATTTGAGAATTCTTTGACATGTAGATTATCTAGAATGTGTTGTTTAATTTCCAAATATTTCCAACTGTCTTTCTGTTATTGATTTTTAGTTTAATATCTGTTTGTTCTGAGAACATACTTCATATGATTTCTGTTCTTTTACATCTGTAAGGTGTATTTTATGATCCAGAATACGTCTTATCTTGGTGACTACTCCATGTGAGCTTGAGAAGTATATGTATTCAGCTGTTGTTGGGTAGAATTTTGTACAAATGTCAATTAAATCACATTGATAATGTTATTCAGGTCATTTATCTTCTTACTGGTTCTCTGACTTTTTGGTTTATCAATTACTGACAGAGTTGTTGAAATCTCCAACTATAAGTGGGTTTTTCTAATTCTCCTCTCAAATTTCTTATTTTACCTCATGTATTTTTGTGTCTGTAGTAGATGCACACAAATTTAGAATGTCATGTCTTCTTCAAGAATTAACCTCATCATGATTTTGTAATGTCCCTCTTAATCTTCCTTTTTCTGTAGTTAATTTTGTCTAAAATTAATATAGCTGCTTCAAAAAAATTTTTTTTGGATTAGTGTTTGTGTAGTATATCTTCTCCATCTCTTTGCTTTTTGTGTGTGCATTTTTTATTGTGGTAAAATACATATAACTTAAAATTTACCATTTTAAACATACAGTTCTGTAACATTGTTCAGCAACTATCACCACCATCTGTCCTTAGAACTGTTTAATCTTCCCCAACTGAAACCCTGTATCTATTAAGCACTAACACTCTATTCCTTCATCTAGTCCCGAAAACCATCTTTCTACTTTCTGCCTCCATGAATCTGACTACTCTAGGTACCTCATGTAGGTGGAATCATACAGTATTTGTTCTATTGTGTCTGGTTTATTTCATGTCAGATTTCATCCATGTTGTGGCATGTGTCAGAATTTCCTTCCTTCTTAAGGCTAAATAATATTCCACTGTATGTATATGCCACTTCTTTTTATTCATTTATTTATTGATGGACATTTGTGTTTTTCATCCCGTTACTTTTAGCCAATCTGCATATTTTTATTTAAAGTGAGTTTCATATTAACAACTTATAATGGTGTCTTGTTTTGTTTCTGTTTTTTTAATACATTTTGACAATCTCTGCCTTATAATTGGTGTATTTAAACCATTCACACTCAAATAATATTAATATATTGTATTAATATCTACCAGGTTGTGACTATTTTCTATCCAGTACATTTCCTCTTTATTTCTTCTTTCTTCCCTTTTTCCTGCCTTCTCTGGATTTATTTAAGTATTTGATATAATAATTCTGTTTTATCTCTTCTCTAGCATAGAAGTTCTACATCTTAAAAAAATTGTGGTTTTTTTTTTGAACTAAAATATTTTTTTCTAATTTTTATTGTTATGTTAGTCACCGTACATTACATCATTAGTTCTTGATGTAGTGTTCCATGATTCATTGTTTGTGCATAACACACAGTGCTCCACACAGAATGTGCCCTCCTTAATACGCATCACCAGGCTAACCCATCCCCCCAACCCCCTCCCCTCTAGAACCCTCAGTTTGTTTTTCAGAGTCCATCGTCTCTCATGGCTCATCTCCCCCTCCGACTTACTCCCCTTCATTCTTCCCCTCCTGCTATCTTCTTCTTTTTCTTTTTTCTTAACATATCTTGCATTATTTGTTTCGGAAGTACAGATCTGTGATTCAACAGTCTTGCACAACTCACAGCGCTCACCATAGCACATGCCCTACCCAATGTCTGTCACCCAGCCACCCCATCCCTCCCACCCCCTACCACCCAGCAACACTCAGTTTGTTTCCTGAGATTAAGAATTCCTCCTATCAAGGGATCAAGGTAATGGTGGCCTCATAAAATGAGTTTGGAAGTTTTCCTTCCATTTCTATTTTTTGGAACAGTTTCAGGAGAATAGGTATTAATTCTCCTTTAAATGTCTGATAGAATTCCCCTGGGAAGCCATCTGGCCCTGGGCTTTTGTTTGTTGGGAGATTTTTGATGACTGCTTCAGTTTCCTTAGTGGCTATAGGTCTGTTCAGGTTTTCTGTTTCTTCCTGGTTCAATTTTGGTAGTTGATACATCTCTAGGAATGCACCCATTTCTTCCAGGTTATCTAATTTGCTGGCATAGAGTTGCTCATAATATGTTCTTATAATTGTTTGTATTTCTTTGGTGTTGGTTGTGATCTCTCCTCTTTCATTCATGATTTTGTTGATTTGGGTCATTTCTCTTTTCTTTTGGATAAGTCTGGCCACGGGTTTATCAAGCTTGTTAATTCTTTCAAAGAACCAGCTCCTAGTTTCGTTGATCTGTTCTACTGTTCTTTTGGTTTCTAGTTCATTGATTTCTGCTCTGATCTTTATTATTTCTCTTCTTCTACTGGGGTTTAGGCTTTATTTGCTGTTCTTTCCCCAGCTCCTTTAGGTGTAGGGTTAGGTTGTGTATTTGAGACCTTGTTTCTTGAGAAAGGCTTGTATTGCTATATACTTTCCTCTAAGGACCGCCTTTGCTGTATCCCAAAGATTTTGAACAGTTGTGTTTTCATTTTCATTGGTTTCCATGAATTTTTTTAATTCTTCTCTAATTTCCTGGTTGACCCATTCATTCCTTAGTAGGATGCCCTTTGGCCTCCATGTATTTGAGTTCTTTTCGACTTTCCTCTTGTGATTGAGTTCTAGTTTCAAAGCATTGTGGTCTGAAAATATTCACGGAATAATCCCAATCTTTTGGTACCAGTTGAGACCGGATTTGTGACCTAGGATGTGATCAATTCTAGAGAATGTTCCATGGGCACTAGAGAAGAATGTGTATTCCATTGCTTTGGGATGGAATGTTCTGAATATGTCTGTGAAGTCCATTTGGTCCAGTGTGTCATTTAAAGTCTTTATTTCCTTGTTAATCTTTTGCTTAGATGATCTGTCCATTTCAGTCAGGGGCGTGTTAAAGTTCCCCACTATTATTGTATTGTTGTCAATGTGTTTCTTCGCTTTTGTTATTAATTGCCTTATATAATTGGCTGCTCCCATGTTAGGGGCATAGATATTTACAATTGTTAGATCTTCTTGTTGGATAGACCCTTTAAGTAGGATATAGTGTCCTTCCTCATCTCTTATTACAGTCTTTGGTTTAAAATCTAATTTGTCTGATATAAGGATTGCCATTCCAGCTTTCTTTTGGTGTCCATTAGTATGGTAATGGTTTTCCACCCCCTCACTTTCAATCTGGGGGTGTCTCTGGGTCTAAAATGAGTCTCTTGCAGACAGCATATTCATGGGTCTTGTTTTTTAATCCAGTCTGATAGCCTGTGTCTTTTGATTGGGGCATTTAGCCCATTTACATTCAGGGTAACTATTGAAAGGTATGAATTTAGTGCCATTGTATTGCCTGTAAGGTGACTGTTACTGTATATTGTCTCTGTTCCTTTCTGAACTGTGCTGCTTTCAGTCTCCCTCTTTGCTTAGAGGAGCCCTTTCAATATTTCTTGTAGGGCTCGTTTCGTGTTTGCAAATTCCTTTAGTTTTTGTTTGTCCTGGAAGCTTTTTATCTCTCCTTCTATTTTCAATGACAGTCTAGCTGGATATAGTATTCTTGGCTGCATATTTTTCTCGTTTAGTGCTCTGAAGATCTCATGCCAGTCCTTTCTGGCCTGCCAGGTCTCTGTGGATAGGTCTGTTGCCAATCTAATGTGTCTACCATTGTAGGTTACATATCTCTTCTCCAGAGCTGCTTTCAGGATTTTCTCTTTGTCTCTGAGACTCGTAAGTTTTACTATTAGATGTCGGGGTGTTGACCTATTTTTATTGATTTTTGAGAGGGGTTCTCTGTGCCTCCTGGATTTTGATGCCTGTTTCCTTCCTCACATTAGGGAAGTTCTCTACTATTATTTGCTCCAATATACCTTCTGCCCTTCTCTCTCTTTCTTCTTCTTCTGGGATCCCAATTATTCTAATGTTGTTTTGTCTTATCGTATCGCTTATCTCTCGAATTCTGCCCTCGTGATCCTGTAGTTGTTTCTCTCTCTTTTTCTCAGCCTCTTTATTTTCCATCTTTTGGTCTTCTATATCGCTGATTCTCTCTTCTGCCTCATTTATCCTAGCAGTTAATGTCCCCATTTTTTATTGCACCTCATTAATAGCCTTTTTGATTTTGACTTGGTTAGATTTTAGTTCTTTTATTTCTCCAGAAAGGTTTCTCTAATAACTTCCACGCTTTTTTCAAGCCCAGCTAGTATCTTTAAAGTCATGATTCTGAACTCTAGGTCCAACATCGTACTAATGTCCGTATTGAGTAGGTCCCTGGCTGACAGTATTATCTGTTGTTCTTTTTGCTGAGGTGATTTTTTTCATCTTGTCATTTTGTCCAGAGGAGAATAGATGAATGAGAGAACAAAATGCTAACAGGATAACAACGTCCCCAGCAAATATACTCTATACAAATCAGAAAAGACCTGAAACCAGGGGAAAAGAAAGGCAAAGAAAGAAAAAAGAAAGAGAAAAGAAAGAAAGGAAAAAAAACAAACAAAAAGAAAAAGATTAAAAACAAAAACAGAACAATACAAAAAAACCCGAATATGATCAAATATGATCAGGCTAGTGCATAGATCAGTGCCACACACTAGATTTTGGGCGTATTTTGGTCTGTTAGAAAAAAGTGCCTCCTAAAATTTTAAAGGAAGAAAGACTTATATATGTACAAAATAAGGGTTGATACAATGAAGGGATGGAAGATGACTGTAAAGATGAAAATTATAAAAGATTTTATAAAAGGAATTGATACGATAAGAAGTTGTTTGAAAAAAGAAAGAAGAAGATTTAAAAAAAAAAAGGGAGAGAATGTGATCAGGCAGGAGACTAGAACAAAGCCATACACTAGTGATTTAGGGTATATTTTGATCTGTTAGAAGAAACTGTATCTCAAAATTTTAAAGAGAGAACAACTTATATATATATACCAAAAATAAGGGTAACTACTATGAAGGGATAAAATATGACTCTAAAAATGAAAAATAAAAAGTGATTTTTTAAAAAAAAGGGATTGATAAGATATTGGTTGAAAAAGGGAAAAAGAAAAATAAAAAAAACAGTTAAAAAAATTAACTTTGAAAAACTAATGAATCATGGTAAAAAAAAGCCATGAATTCTATGTGCAGTATTCCCCTAGCGCTGGAGTTCTCCCATTCTCCTTGATCGGTAAACTTGGTCTTGGCTTGCTGGCTGTTCCTGCTGATCTTCTGGGGGAGGGGCCTGTTGCTGAGGGTCCCAAATATCTTTGCCGGAGGCGGAATTGCCCCGCCCTTGTCGGTTCGGGCTAAGCAAGCTGCTGGGGTTTGCTCTCAGGAGCTCTCGTTCCCTGCAAGCTTTCCGTACCGCTTTGGAGGACGACAGTGAAAATGGCGGCCTCCCAATCTCCACCCCAGAGGAGGCAAGAACTCGGGGCCCCGCTCCTCAGTGCACCCCCAGAGAAAAGCAGCCAGTCACTCCCGTGTCCCCGGTCTCCGGCCGCACTCCATGCTCACCCGGCCTGTGACCGAGCGTTTCTATCTCTGGCACCCGACCCCGTGTGGAGTCTCCAAACCCAGCAGATCCCTGCGGTGCGCTCCCGCGCCGCTCCTCCCGGGGGAGGAAGGGGAGTCTCCCCGGCTCTGCCGCTTGTTGGGTCCCTGCTGGAGGAGCAGTGGCCCGACTGGGCCGCGGATCACAGTTTATGGCCACCCCGAGCTGAGAGCCCGCGCCTCGGCTCCGTCTCTGCAGCCGCCTTCCCCGCTCCGATACCTGGGAGCTCTGCCGCACTCAGGCACCCCCGGTCTTTCTGTGACCCTGAGGGTCCTGAGACCACACTGTCCCGCGAGGGTTCCACCCCCCGCTTAGCCACTGCAGCGACGTCCCTCAGCGGAGCCGACTTCTAAAAGGTCCGATTTTGTGCTCCGCGGCTCTAGCACTTGCCAGAAGCGGCCGACGGAGGCCCCCTCCCCTGCCGTCTATCCTCCCGAATATCACCTCGGATTCACTTCTCCGCACGTCCTACCTTCCAGAAAGTGGTCGCTTCTCTGTTCAGAGAGTTGTTGCTACTCTCCTCTTCGATCTCCTTTTGAGTTCGTAGGTGTTCAGAATGGTTTGATCCCTATTCAGCTGAATTCTGGAGACCAGACGAAATCCAGGTCTCCTACTCCTCCGCCATCTTGCTCTGCCCCCCAAAATTGTGTTTTTTCCATATTTTATAATGTACACTTATAACTAATTTAAGTTCATTTTAACATAACACTATACAACTTCATATGTAATGGGGTACCTTATAACAGGATGTTCCCAATTCCTCCCTCTCACCCTTTATGATATTGCCATAATTACTATTATTGTTTTAAACAAAGTTATCTACATCAAAGTTTTAGTAAAAAAAAAGTGTATATAGTTGAATTCCTACAACCTATCAGCTTTGTGATATAACACATCTCTAAATTTTTAGAGATTGTTCACGGTAAGTTAGTGAAACATATCCCATTCTAACTTGAAACCATGCCATTTTCCACTAAAAACAAAGATGAATGATAAAATAATTCGTTTGCCAATGTTATTTTTTCAGACAACTGGACTGGTTGATTTTCCACAACTGTCCAGAGTGACCATTGCAGATCGATGGTTAAGGTCTATTGATCCAATTTCTTCAATCCATTTCAGACATTATGTTGACTGGAATAAATGAACCATGTCTGGATAGTTTAGCAGTTATGACAAGCATATCAAATTGATCATTCAGCAATAAATCCTTTGCTATGTAAGCAGTTCCCAGCTTGGAAATGGGTGTGGTTCCAAAAGTTCATTCTAAACTAGTTGCTTGAAACTCAGAATGTATAACCAATAAAATACTAACTTAAAGGGGGCTTAAAACATGAATTTAATTCCTAACCAGGATACTACACAAAAACTTGGTTAACCTATGTCTTGTGGTCCTAGTATTGGAAAATACATATATAATTTGAGTTGCACTCTGGCAATTGAGGATTGTGTATATTCTTCCATGGATCAGTTACAACAATGCTAGCTGTTATCTAAAATTGATATTTCTGATCGTCCCTTCTTCAAGCAGTGATTTAGAGTTCTAAGTTTCTTCCCTCTTACACTCTTCAATTTTCTACACCTGGCTTCCAAGGTCATTAAGTTACTCTGTCTAAGGGAGTGGGGGGAGTGCATGATAATGGTCCAAACTGAAGCGAGAGGACAAAGGGAAACTATGCAAAAATGCTGGCACTCGACTCTAGTGGCAATAAGCAGCTGAGGTGAAAACAAACAACCAGAACATCTTGGTTTTAATATTATTTGATCTGCCAGGAACATTCAACTCTTGATTTCTCTATGCTTCTTGAAATATTCTCTGCATCTCTATCACAAAAGAGTATTGGGGTTTCCTTCTACTTTGACTTCCTTTTTCCCTTCCTGTGTTGTTACTTCCCAAGGTTTTGTTCTAGGCCCTCATCACTGTTTACTCTTTATTGTTCATTAGGTGGTGACATCCACACCCACATCTTCAGGTATATGCAACTATTATAGCTTCAGCTATATGCAACTGATTCACAAATTTATGTCTCCAGGCCAGAACTTCCTTCCGTATAGACCCTATTCATATAGCTTCCTACTTAGCATCTCCTCTTGGAAGTCTCAAAATCCCTTTAAACTCAACATTCCCCTAGAAACCTTACTCTCCCTCACTCCCTTCCTTGTATCATGTCACCAAGTGCAGTGGATTCTAAGGACTAGAACCTCGCTACTGAAAGTGTGGTCTGAGGACCAGAAGTTGCTTTTGTGTGAGTTTTGTTAGAATAATAGAATTCTAGGCCTATCCACAGGCCTTGCTGCAGACCTACCAAATCAGAATCATTTGGCAAGATTTCTAGATAATTTTTATGTGCGTTAAAGTATGAGAAGCCCTGTAAGAAAAGACTCTGAAATCTATCCGTCTTCATCCTTAATCCCAGTCCCTTAGGTACCACTGTCTCTCACCTGATTACTGCATTAGCTTCCTAAATCAACTACTTTCATATACTCTTGACCCCTTTGTATTAATTTTCTATCTAGAAGCCAAAATGTTCATTTCCAAACACAAATAGGATCATATAACCCCTCTTTAAAATGCTATATCTTAAGACAAAGACCAAAATCCCCAACTGACATACTAGGACTTCCAAAATCTGTACCTGGAGACTACTCCATCTCCATTTCTCATTACCCAAGGGTCTCATGTTTCTTTCCATCACAGAACTTTTGCACATGATGGTCTCTATGATTCCCTTGTTCCCTTTCACTACATTTTATTCAAACTTACTCTTCAGGTCTCAGTTCAGAATTCCCCGACAGTCCAGGTTAGGTCAGGTTCCTTTGTTACATGTTCTTTTTTTTTTTTTTTAAGATTTTATTTATTTATTTGACAGAGAGAGAGACACAGCAAGAGAGGGAACACAAGCAGGGGGAGTGTGAGAGGAGAGGCAGGCTTCCCGCTGAGCAGGGAGCCCAATGTGTGGGGCTCGATCCCAGGACCCTGGGATCATGACCTGAGCTGAAGGCAGAGGCTTAAAGACTGAGCCACCCAGGTGCCCTCCTTTGTTACACATTCTTATGTATACTTTCTCCATAGTCATTTCTCCCTCAACCCCATTCCAAGGTTGAAGTTTGGTTTCTTCTGAAGGTCTCTCTCCTTAGTTTATAGATGGACATTTTCTCCATGTGTTTCCACATGGTCTTTCCTCTGTGTGTATCTTTGGCCTAATCTTTTTTGTTTCTTTTTGTTTCTCTTATTTTTTAATTTTACTATGTTATGTTAATCACCATACATTACATCATTAGTGTTTGATGTAGTGTTCCATGATTCATTGTTTGCGTATAACACCCAGTGCTCCATTCAGTACGTGCCCTCTTTAATACCCATCATCAAGCTAACCCATCCCCCGCCCCCCCCCAGAACCCTCAGTTTGTTTCTCAGAGTCCATAGTCTCTCATGGCTCGTCTCCGCCTCCGATTTCCCCCTCTTCGTTTTACCCTTCCTACTATCTTCTTCTTTTTATTTAACATAAAATGTATTATTTGTTTCAGAGGTACAGGTCTATGATTCAACAGTCTTACACAATTCACAGCACTCATCATAGCACACACCCTCCCCAATGTCTGTCACCCAGCCACCCCATCCTTCCCACCCCCCACCACTCCAGCAACCCTCAGTTTGTTTCCTGAGATTAAGAATTCCTCATATCAGTGAGATCATATGATACATGTCTTTCTCTGATTGACTTATTTCGCTCAGCATAATACCCTCCAGTTCTAATAAAAACAAACAAACAAAAAAATACCAGTTCCATCCACGTCATTGCAAAAGGCAAGATATCATTCCTTTTGATGGCTACATAATATTCCATTGTGTATATATATACCACTTCTTCTTTATCCATTCATCTGTCGATGGACATCTTGGCTCTTTCCATAGTTTGGCTATTGTGGATATTTCTGCTATAAACATTGGGGTGCACATACCCCTTCGGATCACTACATTTGTATCTTTGGGGTAAATACCCAGTACTGCAATTGCTGGGTAATAGGGCAGCTCTATTTTAAACTTCTTGAGGAAACTCCATACTGTTTTCCAGAGTGGCTGAACCAGCTTGCATTCCCATCAACAGTGTAGGAGAGTTCCCCTTTCTCCGCATCCCCGCCAACATCTGTCATTCCCTGACTTGTTAATTTTAGCCATTCTGACTGGTGTGAGGTGGTATCCCATTGAGGTTTTGATTTGGATTTCCCTGATGTTGAGTGATGTTGAGCACTTTTTCATGTCTCTGTTGGCCATTTGGATGTCTTCTTTGGAGAAATGTCTGTTCGTATCTTCTACCCATTTCTTGATTAGATTATATGTCCTTTAGGTGTTGAGTTTGATAAGTTCTTTATAGATTTTAGATATTAGCCCTTTATCTGATATGTCATTTGCAAATATCTTCTCCCATTCTGTTGGTTGTCTTTTGTTTTTGTTGAATGTTTCTTTTGCTGTGCAAAAGCTTTTTATCTTGATGAAGTCCCAATAGTTCTTTTTTGTCCTTGCTTCCCTTGCCTTTGGCGATGTTTCTAGGAAGAAGTTGCTGCAGCTGAGGTTTAAGAGGTTGCTGCCTGTGTTCTCCTTTAGGATGTTGATGGACTCCTGTCTCAAACTGAGGTCTTTCAACCATTTGGAGTCTATTTGTGTGTGTGGTGTAAGGAAATGGTCCAGTTTCATTCTTCTGCATGTGGCTATCGAATTTTCCCAACACCATTTGTTGAAGAGACTGTCTTTTTTCCATTGGACATTCTTTCCTGTTTTGTTGAAGATTAGCTGACCATAGAGTTGAGGGTCTATTTCTGGGCTCTCTATTCTGTTCCACTGATCTATGTGTCTGTTTTTGTGCCAGTACCACACTGTCTTGATGATGACAGCTTTGTAATACAACTTGAAGTCCAAAATTGTGATGCCACCAGCTTTGCTTTTCTTTTTCAACATTCCTCTGGCTATTCGGGGTCTTTTCTGGTTCCATATACAAATTTGAGGATTATTTGTCCATTTCTTTGAAAAAAGTGGATGGTATTTTGATAGGGATTGCATTGAATGTGTAGATTGCTCTAGGTAACATTGCCATCTTCATAATACTTGTTCTTCCAATCCATGAGCATGGAACATTTTTCCATTTCTTTGTGTCTTCCTCAATTTCTTTCATGAGTATTTTATAGTTTTCTGAGTACAGATCCTTTGCCTCTTTGGTTAGATTTATTCCTAGGTATCTTATGGTTTGGGTGAGATTCTAAATGGGATTGACTCCTTAATTTCTCTCTCTTCTGTCTTGTTGTTGGTGTATAGAAATGCCACTGATTTCTGTGCATTGATTTTATATCCTGCTACTTTACTGAATTCCTGTATGAGTTCTAGCAGTTTTGGGGTGGAGTCTTTTGGGCTTTCCACATACAGTATCATATCATCTGCAAACAGTGAGACTTTGACTTCTTCTTTGCTGATTTGGATGCCTTTGATTTTTGTTGTTGTTGTTGTCTGATTGCTGTGGCTAGGAGTTCTAATACTATGTTGAATAGCAGTGGTGATAGTGGACATCCCTGCCGCATTCCTGACCTTAGGGGAAAAGCTCGCAGCTTTTCCCCATTGAGAATGATATTCCCTGTGGGTTTTTCATAGATGGCTCTTATGATATTGAGGTTTGCACCCTCTATCCCTATACTCTGAAGAGTTTTGATCAAGAAAGGATGCTGTACTTTGTCAAATGCTTTTTCTGCATCTATTGAGAGGATCATATGATTCTTGTTATTTCTTTTGTTAATGTATTGTATCACATTGACTGATTTGCAGATGTTGAACCAACCTTGCAGCCCAGGAATAAATCCCACTTGGTCGTGGTGAACAATCCTTTTAATGTCCTGTTGGATCCTATTGGCTAGTATTTTGGTGAGAATTTTTGCATCCATGTTCATCAGGGATATTGGTCTGTAATTCTCCTTTTTGATGGGGTCTTTGGTTTGGGGATCAAGGTGATGGCGGCCTCATAAAACAAGTTTGGAAGTTTTCCTTCCATTTCTATTTTTTGGAACAGTTTCAGGAGAATAGGTATTAATTCTTCTGGAAATGTTTGGTAGAATTCCCCTGGGAAGCCATCTGGCCCTGGGCTCTTGTTTGTTGGGAGATTTTTGATGACTGCTTCAATTTCCTTAGTGGTTATAGGTCTGTTCAGGTTTTCTATTTCTTGCTGGTTCAGTTTTGGTAGTTGATACATCTCTAGGAATGCATCCATTTCTTCCAGGTTATCTAATTTGCTGGCATAGAGTTGCTCATAATATGTTCTTATAATTGTTTGTATTTCTTTGGTGTTGGTTGTGATCTCTCCTCTTTCATTCATGATTTTATTTATTTGGGTCATTTCTGTTTTCTTTTTGAAAGTCTGGCCAGGAATTTATCAATCTTGTTAATTCTTTCAAAGAACCAGCTCCTAGTTTCGTTGATCTGTTCTGCTGTTCTTTTGGTTTCTAGTTCATTGATTTCTGCTCTGATCTTTATTATTTCTCTTCTCCTGCTGGGTTTAGGCTTTATTTGCTGTTCTTTCTCCAGCTCCTTTAGATGTAGGGTTAGGTTGTGTATTTGAGACCTGTCTTGTTTCTTGAGAAAGGCTTGTATTGCTATAGACTTTGCTCTTAGTACTGCCTTTGCTGCATCCCAAAAATTTTGAACAGTTGTGTTTTCATTTTCATTTGTTTCCATGATTTATTTTCATTCTTCTTTAATTTCCTGGTTGACCCATTCATTCTTTAGTAGGATGCTCTTTAGCCTCATGTATTTGAGTTCTTTCTGACTTTTCTCTTGTGATTGAGCCCTAGTTTCAAAGCACTGTGGTCTGAAAATAGGCAGGGAATGATCCCAATCTTTTGGTACCGGGTGAGACCTCACTTGTGACCAAGGTGTGATCTATTCTGGAGAGTGTTCCATGGGCACTAGAGAAGAATGTGTATTCCATTGCTTTGAGATGGAATGTTCTGAATATATCTGTGAAGTCCATTTGGTCCAGTGTGTCATTTATAGTCTTTATTTCCTTGTTGATCTTTTGCTTAGATGATCGGTCCATTTCAGTCAGGGGGGTGTTAAAATCCCCCACTATTATTGTATTGTTGTCGATGTGTTTCTTTGCTTTTGTTATTAATTGGCTTATATAATTGGCTGCTTCCATGTTAGGGGCATAGATATTTACAATTGCTAGATCTTCTTGTTGGATAGACCCTTTAAGTAGGATATAGTGTCCTTCCTCATCTCTTATTACAGTCTTTGGTTTAAAATCTAATTTGTCTGATAAAGAATTGTGTGGCCTAATCTTTTTTATAAGGACATCAGTCATATTGGATTAGGACTACCTCAATCATCTCATTTAACCTTCATTACCTCTTTAAAGACCTTATATCCAAACATAGTCACATATTGTAGTTTAGGACTTTATCATATGAATTGGTGTGGGGACACAATTTAGCACTAGCATGTAACAGTGCTTCACTAGAAAAATATTATGTAATGAAAATATGTAAGCTAAATATATAATTTCAAAATTTCCTGTATCTATATTTAAAATAGTAAAAAAAAAAAAACAGATGAAATTACTTTGAAAAAGATAAGTTGTTTAACATAATATATCCAGAATAGTATTTCAATGTTTGATCAATATAAACAATTAGTGAGACTCTTTCCTTTTTTTTTTTGGCTAAGTCTTTGAAATCTAGTGTGTATTTTATACTTACAACACATTTGATTCCAGACACTACATTTTCATCAGAAATACTTGATTAATATTCAGGTTAATAAAATTTACAGTTGAAAAAGTAGATTTACACAGCCACGTTGCCCCAAATATCCTCTAAAAATTTTCCAATAGCTGAATCAAGTACCCATTTTTAGATATAAATTAGTTTGCATTAAATAATATTAAGAATTTACTTCTGTATTTCATGCTCAATAGCCATATGTGTTAATAGCCATCCAATGGGACAGCCCAGATCTAGAAGCTACATGCCACATCATGTGAAACAGTAATGCTCTGAATGTCTTAACCTTTCTCAATGACCACATGCTTAATATTAACTATGCTTTTTATGGTAAAAGCCCCATGAACAGGAAATCCACCCCCCTTGGTAAAACAAATGGATTAAAAAAAAATTTAATACTCTCCAACTGCTTCTGATTTGAAGTAGTCAAACTACCTTTTTACATCCTAATTAACTTTTCCAGCCCTTCCCAGGAGGTTTTTTAAAGACCATCTCGGGCGGGGGGGGGGGGGGGACTTCTTAGGCTGGGCTGTGAGCCAAAGTCTTCCAAATGCTTGCTGTCTGCCCCCCACCATCCCCCACTGGGTGCTAATGAGGATTGGCACAGCTGGAGATCTTACATCTTCACCGTAGGAGGCTGAGGCCTCTTCTCTTCTTCCTAGTCCCTCAATCCCATTCAAGAAGTATCTTGGGAAGGATATTTTTGTCACAGATCAGAAAATGGCCCAGGGTCCCAGGCTTTTTGGTGAGGGCACTGAAGTTCTCAGATTCACTTGATTGCACATTTGCTCTCTGAGGCTGTGTCTAAATCCCCAGGAAAGCATTTCTGGGGTATGAAGACTATTTTCCCGATTTTCCCTATAGTCAGTGATCTAAGACAAGAGATCATTGGAAATCACACCATGGAGAGAGGGACAAGGTTATAGATAGATTCAGACACTATTTCCTCTCCAAGCTGTCCTAGCACCT
The DNA here is from genome assembly GCF_003265705.2 of Callorhinus ursinus. Classification (NCBI taxonomy): domain Eukaryota; kingdom Metazoa; phylum Chordata; class Mammalia; order Carnivora; family Otariidae; genus Callorhinus; species Callorhinus ursinus. Next base: position 1,828,856 of record NW_027397116.1, read on the forward strand.
TTGGGAAGAAACTCCCAAATAAGAAGTTTTTGTTTCAATGAATGAGGTCTCTTCTCTCTTTAGACAGGAAAAGAAATGAGGCTTCCAAATTTGCTCAGATTACAGCTTTCAAAAATCAGGGAAGCCAAAAATGCAAAATTCAGATTTAGACTCTTCTGGCCAAACAAGCCAGCAAAAAAATATCATTACATTAAATTTTTCCCCAGCAAGTATTTACACACTACCTACTTTCTGCTAGAAACCCTGTACTGTGTTAGGCATTGTGGAAGCATGAAATGATGAACTGGAGATAGTTCCTACGCTCAAGGATTAGGTTTTTGCCTAATGTTAACATCAACATCTAATGTATATTTGTCATGTGCTCAAGAATTTTGGGGACTCCCACCTTGTATTTATTTTCATTTTCTCCAAGAACATTTAGCAAGTATTATGTACATATTGTTGTTTACTAAAACTTTATGTTGAAGAAAAAAAGAACAAATGAATGATATGAATGTGAGATTAAAAAGGTGTTGTGCACCTAGGGTGATAGCATCAACCATACTCTTCCCTTGGGATAGTAGAAAAAAAGCAATGGATGAAAAACTATGGAATCTGGATTCTTTATCCTCTCCACGTCTTATTTTATGTGACCTTGGATGTAGCTTTAATATCTTTGAACTCAAATTTCTCCATCTGTAAAATGGGGCTTCTAATATGTGGCTAAATATGACAGTTATGTCTGTGAGGAGCAATTGTGAAAGTGCTTTGTAAACTCTAAAGCTCTATACAAAGTTAAGAGATTATTATGTGTGCTAATGCATCCTTTCATTGGTGTGGCTAATTGAATATCAACTCTGCTAAAGGAAATTAAAATTAAACAGGCTGTATTGGACAATCCAATGTAGAAACTCAGCATGGCAGGCGTTTGCATTAAGCCAAACATAGGGAGAGGAGACCCTGTCAGAGAAAAGCAGTTAGATTTTGCTGCTAATTAGTACTTTTCCTTCAGGAGGTGGGATCTTCTCTCCCTTTTACAGATCAAATTACTCATGTACCCCTATAAAAAGCATGTCAAAGTCAAAAGTGCAAGCAATCCCAGTGCAATTTGCAGTGGGAATGGCTGCAGTGAGCAGTTAGCACACCATTAATTCTCAATTAAGTGCCAATTTGCACATTGCTGGGAAACAATTGCAAATTCTTTGTTTCTCCTCTTAAAGATGTCATTTGAATCCAAGAGAGCCAAAATCTAATGCAGAGGATAAATAAAGACAACTAGAGATAAAATCAGGTTGTGCCAAATATCAGGAAGGGATCTCCCACATTACCAACTTGCTGAGTCTTTTCCTGTCAGCAGGCAGTCTAATAAGACACAGGGGTAGGGTAGACATCTATCATAATCCAGATTGGCAAGAGGAAAACTCATTTCTAAGCTAGGAGTTTGCAGTGGAGAAATTCTCTGATCAACCTGAAGCAAGAAATCGGGATGTTCTATTGCAGAGAAGAATGCATTCTTTTCTGATGTGGAGCAATCTTATGTATCAATCCCAGTGCTTCAGCTGTGCCATAGTCCAGTGTTGGAGCCTGTCCAAAGTCGGTCAATTATTTGCTTTTTGTGGCAAAGCCCCCAGGAGCAGCAACATCCCCCATTTATATTGCTGATAGGACCTGTGTTTCTGCGTACATTCAGGAAAGCTGAACATGATGGGTGTGACTAGGTCCCCAAATTAGGGTAGCTCATTCTCACCCCAAATGCATTAGACCTGAGGCTTTGTCATGATTTTTCATTTATTTGTAATTTATTACATCTCTGGTTTGGACATAGAATGGAAGGGGTAGAAAAGAAATACAGGTCTGCTTTCCAATAACTTACAATTTCAACAGACAGAAAATACACAGCGGCATGATGCACTTGGGTCCCTGGCAAGGTGACGTATCACTCAGCTGGGTGTTGGGTGGGACTTATAAGATGTGCAGGAACGGAAGCAGTAGGCTAGCGCTAAGCCTCATGGAAACAGCCCTGAAATGGAGGGAAGAAGTCCTGTGGAATTGTCTGATGTCTTAGTGCCTGACTCCCTCCTCCTATCTCCTGTCACTTCATCTACTTTCCTGGGCATTCATCCTTGATTTGGTTTTGTCAGCTCTGGATTTGGGAACTCTCACCCTCTTCTCTTGTCATATTCTAGTGAACTTCTGATATGGGACATTTGCTTCCTGTATTGAATAGTGTTCCGATATTGCCTACCAATTCTCTTCCTTCTCACTGAATTCCTGGATTTCACCTTGTATGGAACTGGACACCACATTCTGGAAATATCTTTGTTCCTTAAAAACAGGTTTGTTAGTAGTAGCAGGCAGGGCCAGGTATTAGCACAAGGTGGCTAAGCTCCCCTCAAAGTCATTTGAGACATTGTAAGACAGCCCTTGTGTGTGTGTGTGTGTGTGTGTGTGTGTGTGTGTGTGTGTGTTCAGGGTGAAAACAGGGAATAGCATCTACTTTGTTCTGGTTATTCTGGGACTGCATTGCCTCCCCCTTCCTTTTATTGGGAAGTCATGCAAAGAGTACCATGATTCCCTTGCAGTCCCAACCAGCTGGGTATTTTATACATGAAGCATACTACTATTCCTCTTGGGACAGGTAAGCATGTCTAACCTGCCTCTAGGAAAAAACATATAGTGAAAGGACTCAGATACACTGGAACAGTGAACAGACTTGAGAATTTTTGCTCAGCTGTTTATCTTAGTTTTGCTGAACTATGGGGTTTGTGACAAGTCAGGAAGCATATGTACAAGATAAAAACAAATATCCAATTTCTCCATAACTACTGGATGATTGATTAAAACAAAGTCACCTGCTTAAGTCAATGGGTTCTAATTGTGATGTGTGTTTTAGTGAAGTGTGTGATATGTCCTGTGTACTCACGTAGGAATGCCTGCTAAAGTGGCAGAATAAGCACGTGACCTGCTGGTATGATTTGGTAGGCCCTGGGAAAGTCTCTTTGCCTAAAATTATCTCTTGTGATGGCCTGCTAAATTAACCTGTATTAGTGAGTGAATCTCACTTTAAGGCTTTATCACACTTTACATCTTTCAATTTTCACAACCACCAGAAGAAGTAGGTATTGTTATAATTCTGATTTTGCAGATGGAAAATTAAGCGTCAAAAATATTAATAACTAGCAAAGGTCAGAGCCTCCACCTATACTCATGTTCTTTGATGTCAAGTCTCATGTTCTGTGCCTTGCCCCATTTTCCTGTTTTGATGGAGTACCATTTGGCATAGCATTTGGAACAAGGATATAATAGTGATTAAGTAGCATTTAGACTTTCTTGTACTCAACTTTCAGAGATTAATGCTATCTTCAAGGTACTAAGATAAAGGGTCAAGCTGGGGAAAAAAGAGTAAAGCTTGAGGATAAGGAAAATGGGATATACAAAGGGAAACTTATTCTCAGTCTAGGGCTTGTTTAAAAAGTCATGGAGAGAATAGTAAGGAGGGGTTAACGCTCTAAGGAGCATGGGTACGATGGGTACAATTTCTCCATCATCAAATCTCCTTTTCTATTGTTAGACCAGTATGTCCCTGCTTGAGGTTCAGAAAATGTGGTTGCCATATGTGTGTTTGATAATGACCATACTAAGCCATTGCCAGGATCAAAAGTGCTCTGGGAAGTTTCACGAGCAGTGACCATGGTTTGGGTGAACTGTGCATCAATCTTGCCCAGTTTCCTTGAAGCCAAATAGTCTTTACAAAAATGCTGGCTGTTGTCAGAAGAGTTAAATTATTAGAAATGAGAATTATCTGCATCTCTAGAAATTCAAAGGCCTGGGGTGGTTGCTAATTAGAAACTTGTAAGTTATGAGCTTGGTCAGGGGTTAGAGCAAGTTTCTTCTTAAATCCATGCAGGCCTAGAGGGATGTCAAGGAATCCAGTCTGGACTGTGGCTGCCTCTGGTTGTTTTGGTTCATCAGGAAGGGTGGGGGGGGGCTCTTCCCATAGAGGGATATCTGTGGTTATGTCTGATGGAGGAGACAAAAATCAAAGAACATTCTCTTACCTCTCGGCTCTGAAACTCTCAAGTTGTTATACCCAGGTGGAAACCCGAGGCTGGACTAAGGAGTCCAGATGTCAGGCTACCCGGCTCATTACACTTATGACCCACTTCTGGCCGCTGGAGGGCATTTCCAGCAGGGACTGGCAACTGTGCACACCACCAAGTCCTCTCTAATTACTCACTGCTTTCTTCCTGCCTTTTATTTTTTTTTTAAGTTCATTTCATACATTCTTTTCTTTTTCTTTGTGTTCTCTGCCCCTCCCCAATCCTACGATCTTTTTTTCTATCCAGAGGCCTCCACTAGCACAGTTTCTGCTGTGACAGCAATTCACATCACTCACTACCCTGGTGCTGCCTCATCTTTGCTCTCTGGGGTTGATAAATATGTAGTTCTAGCATGAAAGAGACTGGGTGTAATCACTGGAGGCTTCTAGAGTGGAAACATCAGCGCTCTTTGCACACACTGCCTAACTAAGAACAGCTTGAGAAAATAAGTTCTGTGAAAAGAAGAAGGGAGGGGAAGGTGGTTGGCAAAATGGGAGGAATAAGAGAAATAGGGGGGGAATCTATTTTATGGAAAGTGGGACAAGCCCACCAGCATTCATTGTTTAAAAAAACCCTCCTGGAACAGAGAAACTTTTTCCATGCTAAGTACACCAGTTGAGGAATAGAGGCATCCTAAAAACTGGCTCTGTAGAAGTTTTATTTTCTCTATATTTATGGGGGGAAAGGGCTTTATAAAGCTGAGCGCATAAAGAGGATTATCTGGGGGCTTTTACAGCCTATTTAGGAGACTAATTCTTATTTTTCAGACAGACATAGTGTTTAATCATAGTCTTACTTAATTATAATTGAATATTGTCTATTAACAAAAATCTAAGAAAGAATGTATCTTTAGGGACAAAACACCTTAACATTCTGTTAGCAAGTTATCCTAATAGTACATGTATTTAAATGTGGTAAGTTCAGTTTTCCATACAATATACTATTATTCAGAATTTTCTATAATTTATCCCTTATTTGGAGTTGGTCTGACTCAGTGATCTTTCATTTTGCAAGAAACTGAGTAGTAGCTCACATATTATGGTAGAAATTAGCTCATCTCTTGAGGGCTGCAGGGTCAAAATGGGTATAGTATCTAATCCAAAGGATTTTGGATATTAAGGTTCATTGTCTTCTTACAAGGGGATTTTTGAGTAGTGATTTGATATCCGTGAGTTTTCTGCCCCTAAATATTGTCTCCTTACCTACACATCCTCTCATTCCCTCACCATCACCACTAAGCCGAACTTTGTTATAAGGCACCCACACCTTCCTAGGGCAGAATGCTTTGAGATCACCTGGTCCTGCTCTTTTTCAGTACTGGTCAACCAGTAAGCTTAGCAGAAAATTAGTCAGTTGAAGGAAGTCCACAAAGAAGAGAATTTTTAAAAAAGATTTAATTTATTTGTTTGTCAGAAAAAGAGAGAGAGAGAGAACCATCGGGGGGAGGGGCAGGCAGAGGGAGAAGCAGGCTCCCTGCTGAGCAGGGAGCCCGATGCAGGACTCAATCCCAGGACTCTGGGATCATGACCTGAGCCGGAGGTAGACGTTTAATCAGCTGGGCTGAGCCATCCAGGTGTCCCCACAAATAAGAGATTGAAAAAAAAAATTCAATAAATAAGGAAATCTTTTGAGAAGAGCATTTAAAACTTAGAATTCTGCTACACTGCTTGATTTTCCATCAGCTTCCATGTCCTTTCTTCTTCAATCCCCTAATGAAGTACTGATCAAAGGTTCTCACACTTCCACATCTTCTTTCAAGTTGGCACTTTTTCAGTTCCCTTTTTCTGCTGAAAGCTTTCATGCTTTGTAATCCTTTTTGTTCCAAGGACCTCTGCCTTTTCGGTGGAAGGACATTTGGCCATGAATCCCTGGGAGGCTGAAATTCACGGCCAGCAGGAAGAAGCAACCACTGCTCATGCTCATGCTCATGCTCATACATCAGTGGGCACCTTGGTGCTTATTCTTGCAAGGAAGATGAAGATTCCTAATGTTCTATGTGGTGGGATCTACTAGACACAGAGGGCAGCTTTTTAATGTACTGGCAAAGCAAGGGGGCCCTACTTTTTCTTACAACAGTTTGAGCTTTTGGAAAATGAAAAAGGTTTCTCAGGAGATAGGGGTTTGTGAGTCCTCCATCATTGGAGATACCCACTAAGAGGTTGTGTGGTCCCTTCTCAGGGCTTTTTAGTACACATATGCTTTCATGGAACACCTCTAAATTCATCGATGACTCTGAGACGTTGAGTTCTTTTGTAAGGTATGGTACCAAGTGCTGTTGAAACCTTCTTAGGTCTCTTCAGTTCTCACCCCCAATATTATTAGTATTATTTTATTTGCTAGTTCCATTTCTCTCAAACTCAATTCAGTGAGTGTTTTTGAGCATCTGCTTGGTACCGTGCTGTCCTGGCATCTGTAATTATTTTCATAAGTAATATTTTTTTTTTTTTGGTGGTGAGGTTAATGGTAAATAAGATTTTATAGTAATGGTGGCAAACCTCGAATCTAAAACTAAAAAGGTTAAACATGATCCAATTGACAGTAGAGACAAATTAGAAATTCTTAAATAACAAGATGCTGTTCTTCACACTAATTATGGTGAGAGTTGTTTCCTATAAGGAGTTTTAGAGTCAGACAGACATCTTTTTGAATCTAGGTCTGCACCTAGTATGGAGGTTTCAGTCAAGTTAGTTCATGTTTTTGTTTGTTTGTTTGCTTGCTTGCTTGTTTTTAAGTAGGCTCTATGCCCAGCATGGAGCCCAATGCAGGGCTCAAACTCACGACCCTTAGATCAAGACCTGAGCAGAGATCAAGAGTCAGATGCTTCACTGACTGAGCCACCCAGGTGCCCCATGTTACTTCATGTCCTTAAAACTCAATACCCCCATCTATAAAATCAAGACAATACCATTATCAAAATATAAGGTTAAATAACAAATTCAAATCACCTAGTGCCCAGATTAAATAAAGTTCCAGATATATACATTAATTGTCTTCCCTTTGCTTGTGGTAGCCCAATTGGAAGTTGGAAAAAGGAAAGGTCTTTCCCACCCTGGTTGGAGCATTTATAGTCTTTGTTACTGACTTTGGTGGGCTCTAGTTGAGTGAACATGGATGTTTGAGGGTCTTCTCACTCTAAGTTTTATTGGGATGAGAAGGAGAAGCATGCTGGGAGCTTCCCCTTCAGGTTAACATCCCTGTACCTGCTAAGGCTGTTGCTGGCATAGCCGTCAGTCCCACAGCCCTTAACCTCCTGGTCCTGTCTCAGCTCCCACCTCCACCATCACAATGCTAGGGCTAAAGCAAGATGAGTGTTCTGATCCCAGGGCAGGAGGTGATTTTTGAAGACAGAGCTGGAGTGCTGCCCTGGGCCACCTTTCTACAAGTCCCACGCACCACGTCCCCATCTTGGGTCACCCAAAACATGGTGACTCCCAAGACAGCGAGAGGCAGATGGCTCTGCCCGAGACTCTGCCTGCCTCTCTAGGTGCAGCTTCTTGCACCCTCAGTCTTATCTTTCCATCCGTAGTCTATATAGCCTGCTCTACCCAAGAGCCTTGCACTAGATTCTCAATGATGGCTTTTGTTTCTTTTTTGATTAAACCCGTATTTCTATAAGTCATTGTCTTTTCCTTAAGGCTGATGTCTTGAAACAACAAATACAAAACAGTCGTGGGTTTGATATTGTTAGCTTGGGTAATATCCGATTATAGAAGTAAAGTTTCAGAAAGAAAGAAGTGATTTAAACTACAAATACAATTAGAGGTACTTAAGAAAGTACGTAAAACAGTGTTTAATGTGCATTAGGGCTTAATAAGTACTAACTATAACTTAACTATAAGCCAGCTACTGTGTAAGTATTGTGTAAATATACTTTCCTATTATTCTCAGACCAATCCTCTAAGCTACTCATTGTCAAACCTATTTTACAGATGAGGAAACGGGAATGGAGGAACAAAATAACACGCTCAAAGTCACAAAGCCAGGAAATTACAGTCAGAATTTGAACCCAGGATGGTCTGGTTTCACAGACGGCGAGCTCCCTCAATCAAATTTACAAGATACACAAAACTGCAAGTCACATATGGCCTATTTAATAACAACCAAACAATGAATTATTGATGCTTGCATTCACTTCTTCCCTTACCTGCCCTGAGAACCACTGCCAGGTTTGGATGTCACTTGTCTGCTGGGTGAAGTGTGATCTTCTAGCATGTGATGCATTCCCAGGTTCCTTGAGACTGTGGTGAGCCACGTGGCTTTTCAGTAGATGAGGGCCTAACCCCTAACTGTTCTTGGTGGTGTGCCTCAGCTCAGCCTCTGGAAGGAGAGTGACAAAAGAGGAGGGGCAATGGCCTCAGGTTGCTCAGATAAAATACAAAACCGGAGGATAACCTTTGCCTGAGGTGGGAACCTTAGCCCTGTGCTCTGACTGAAGTTCTAATCATCAAGTCCAAGGTATTTCCTTGCATTTTCCCGGTGCTCTCCATCAAGTGTCAGAATATATTTTGCTTCTCATCTCAGAGGGTCTGGAATCATCTTTGCAGAGATCCTTTGATACTGAGAGCATTTCAAGAGAGGAGAGCAATGGAAACCCTGTAGCCTTGCAGTGTAAGTGCTGAGCATAGATTATCGTTCAGAATATCTACATTTATTCTAATGAAAATTAAGAATCATGTGCCAGAATCTTTTTTTTTCCAACCAAAATATTGACAGGTGGTGAGCAGGTGGAGCCACGCGGCGCTTGTCAGGGATGTGTCTGAGTAGTAGGCGGAAGAGGGGTGAAGATATGAGTGAGCGATAGTGGCACAGCCGCTCCTTTCCTGTTGTTGTTGAGTGACACTTGGATATATCACTAAACATATAAAAATAGAAGCTCTGTGTCAGCCTTCTTGCACAGGGTGCTGTGCTGCAGCGTTTAAATCTGGATGTCAGTATGCCACTATCGTTATTTATAGAGGAGACCCATATTAACATTTTGAGAGCGACAGAGGAGGAGGGAGAAAGAGAAAAGCACATGTTGGAGGGAAGGCACTCTGAATATTCCCTTGCATTAGTTGAACATTTAACTTTATCCCATTAAATTGTAATTCATATCTGTTTAGGAATGGACGTTTTGCAGGGCACTTTCACATACACCACCATATTAGTGTTTCGTGGAAACTCTGTGGTACCAAGGAGCATTTCTTTTCCTACAGAAGCCCAGGGAGACCAAGGGACACCCTGGCCTCCCATGTTGTTCAGTTGGTTGGTGGTAGCAATGGATCTCAACTCTGCATCTTCAAGATGCAGTTATTCTTTCCTCCCATGAAGCATATACAGTATTAATGTCCCCTATATAACAGATGAGGAAATTGAGCCACAGTGATAAACTAAAGAAAAAACTAAAGCATGATATAAGTCTGGGGCATGGCGGGAGAGGTATTCTTCTGGGCACAGGGACATAGCGGTAGATAAAAACATAAAAATCCTTGCATTTGTGAAGCCAACATCTCAGGGGTTGTACTGGATGGCTTTTAAGATTCTATAACCCCATAGTGTAATTTGAGGTACAGAGCTAGCTCGTCCCATTTTAATCATCATTTGGAAATAATAAACAGCTTAAAAAGTCATCAAATGACGAAACTTTAAAATATTTAACTAACCGAATATTCAGAAATGTTTAGTTGTCTCTCAGATTTTGACTATTGTGTAGGTTCTGTAGTGGTGTGATGCTATATTTCATGTTCCATTCAAGTCAACACTATATCATAGGACATTTCTATATGTGCTCAGTGAAATTGAATGGGACATACAGTATCCCTATGGACCAGTAGAAAAATATCTCAATAGATCTCTGTTATCATGGCTCACATTGAACAAATAGCTAGGGCAGTGACCGTCAAACTTCTCTGCACCTCAGAATCACCTGGGGAGCTTCAAAAAATACTGATTTCTGTGTCTTACCCCTGTGATTGTGATATACATAATCCAGCATGTGACCAGAATGTTTAAAAGGTGATTCTGATAGGGTGACAAGTTTAGGAATCACTGAACTAAGGTATGGCTAATGGGATAATAGCAGACAGTTGCTTTCCTACCCAATAGCCATTCCTAATCATATTCCTCCTTACAAACAGAACCTCTGTTTTATTCAGGTATTGAATGACCATGTGCATAAAAAGGCAGGGACTCCCCAAGTTCAAGGAGGTGAATCATAATTGCTCTAAGCCAACCACGGTAATTGCATTCTCTCTGGCAATAATTAGTTTGGGAGTAGCTATAGAGCCTAGATCTAGCCAATGGGATAAGAAAAATATGTATGGTGGGTGGTTATGGGGAGAGTTTATTTGCTATTAACAAAAGAGTCCTCTGAGAGGAAATAGTCCCTTCCTTCTCTACCTCTGGACATAACTATGTTAAGGAGATGCCATAGCCTCTTGGGAGGACCAAGGTGACACCCCAACAGTAGCAAATGAAAGATGAAAAAAAACCTGAGTCTTCCTGACAGTCATTGCGCTACCATGTTAATGAACCCCAATACCAACATATCTCCTGACATTATGTTATTTCTCATTTATGTGACTTTAGTTGGTGTCTCTGAAATTTATAGCCAAAAGCATTTTAAATGATACAAAAACTCTGAATTTTGGAGTTTCATGAGGAACATTGTGTATTCTCTTAGGACAAAATAATGACAGATTCTGAATTTGTCTGTTGTCCCTGAAGAGGGATCTTTGAACATTCTGAGGAAAAGTTATGACAGTTTTCTAGCCACAATCCAAAGATTCAAGATTTATTTAAAACTTCCTTTTTTTTATTAATCTGGTTCAAAATTACCACATAAAATTTACTTAAATTTTCCTTGAACCTCTTTATATTTTTTATGTGCCATTTAAATTATTAATGAGATGATCAGAGGCAGGAGAACTACAATAAAGTCACTTACATATTAGTTAGATTATCACTGACATAGTGATGTCATAATAATATGGAACTTCTCAAGAAGAGCCTGAGGATAGTTTTGGTGCCAGGTTGCAGGATGGAGTCACTGAGGAGCAAGTGACAAGTTATCTTTTATTCTGTGTCCTAACAACTAGAAAGAAGAATCAAAGAGAAAGTGGAGGCAAATTAGGGTTCAATCAATGTTTAGGGGTGATAGGGAGGCCCCTGTGATTTCAAATCCTGCTTTTCCCATAAGGATTCTGTGATGCCTGTTTTCTGTTTCCCCACAGGATATTTTTATGAAGACGTTAATAATAATAAATAACATTTGTTGGGCACTCACCATATGCCATCCATCATGGCGAGCTTTCCACATGCATCATCTCAAATGGTCCTCGCCATCAACCTATGAGGACCCCAGGGCTTGGGGAGTTTAAGTGCCTTGTGAAGGGGCACAGTAACTGAGTAGAAGTGATGAGATGGAAGCCAAGCCTGTGCTGTTAGCAAAAGAACAATATTGTCCTGTACCCACTGTGGAGAGTTGTGGAAAGAACACAAATTTGTAGTCTAGTTCTACCACTGACTGCCTTGGGCCTTCTTCACCGGGACCCTCTGAAGACTGAATTATGTTCTTTGTAAACTGGAAGCCCTGTCCAGATGTAACAGATTATTCCAATATCTTGAACTTTGAGATTTGTTCAACGAACACTACTAGAGTCCCTACTATGTGCCAGATGCTCTGTCAGGTGCTGGGAGTACATGATATACAAGAGGGGAGGATTCTTTCCCTGTCCCTCCTGGACCCTGGCAGTCAGGAAGAGGCTATGCTTCCTTTCCAGACAGGCCTGGGGCTGCCCCAGCTCTGGCTGTGTGTCGCTGAGCCATGCTGGTAAAAGCCTGTCGAGATTTGATGCCAACAGCTCCCCAGCTGCCTCATGTTAATGTAATCAGCAAGAAGCCTGCACACCTGACAGTAGTTCAGAATATGAGGTGAATGATTAAAGTTTAAAAGGTCGTATACCATTGTAATACTGAAAAGAAACTTTATGATTCATCATTCCTGATGTAATGTCATCTGTTTAATAAAGCCGTATTTCACTCACAGCTCATTTTTAATGGGCCTATTTAAGTAATGGCATTGGGGTTGGGTTTTTTCCCTTCCTTTTCAAGCTAAGAGTGGTTTGTATGGAGTATACTTGAAAAAAACCTTAGTAGTTTAGAGGACTTGGATGTTTACAATATCATTCAGCCTTCAGCTGACTGGGTATTATTTATGCCAAACCACTATACTTGGACTGAAATATCAAGCAAAAGCAAACAAGCAGCTGGATATGCTAATACACAAATAAACCATGTCTCCCCTAATTGTATGGATGGGAATTTATATCACTGGCAAATATTGTTATCTATAAACTACTTTGATGAGCAGTGGTCAGAGAGCATGATGCCCAGGGTGACATTTCATTCAAGCAAGGAAATGGAATCCATTGGACCTGCTAGTCTTAGATCAGTGATTCTCCACTGGAGACAATTTTGCTTTCCCAGGGGACATTTGGCAATGTTTCTGAGTTGTCACAACTCGAGAGGATGGAAAGGGTGTTGCTACTGGAATCTAGTGAGTAGAAGCTAGAGATGCTGCCAAACATTCTACAAAACACAGGACACCTCACTCCTCTCCCCACAGCAGAGAATTATTTGGCTCAAAATGTCAGTAATGGTGAGGTTGAGAAAACTTGTCTTTAATGGCTGGATGTGGGGTGGAAGGTTGAGGGTTGGGAGCAATCAGATCTTGTAGTGTATGGCTGAGGTCTCTTACTGGAAATGCAAGAAAAAAAAAACCTTGGGGGAAAGCAGTATATGAGTTTTGAACTCTGAGGGTAAGAGGACTCTAAGGTTGAAAGAAAAGAGTTTTTGTGACCTCTTATGGTAGGAGGGTGGATCTAATCTCATTTACCTGCACTTAATTTTTGTTGATATCATTCCCTTCTTCCTATCTGAATGTTTTGAAGCAGTTCCTCTTCCTCTGTGAACCTGCATCTTCCTGTGGGAGGGACTCATTCTGTGAGGAGAGGATGTTAGTGTGGGAGTGGCTGTAATCCAGAATTTATAAAAATGTTGAAGGTAGAAACACTGTAAAAGGTTATCTAGTCCAGAACAGAGAAGCTGGAACTCCAAAAAAAAAAAGAAATAGGTTTGGAAGGTAACCAACTAATTGTGACACTATACAGTTGAACGCTGTTTATTTTGCTATCTTTGTTCTGAATGTGAGAACAATAGATTCTTACTCACACGTCATTCTACTTTCTAAATGCAGCACGTAAATTAACATCTTCTACTCTAATCCTCCTTTTGTTTTTCTTTTTCCAGCCTTCAACTTGCCCACACCAAGACCTGTTTTCAAGTATAATGCCACTAAAACAAAATTGCTCTTTGCTATTTTTCACTAATTTTTTTTCAACAAATTTAATTTTTGGCTTTTTATTGCTAGAGGCGATTTTATTTCTGGTCTGTGGCTTTCTTATTTTCTTCTTGCATTCTTAAATGTTTCTCTTCTTGACCATAATAGTTGCTCCTTATGGTTGGTTGCCATGGCATGACCTTCAATTCATGAGGACCTCTTAGGGTCATGAGATCGATCAGCTAGGAAGAAGGGTGGTGTGTGCCCTCCTGTGACTCTCTTAGTTTGTAGAAACTGAACTCTTGATTTTAGCCCCTTCAAATGTCCCTTTTCCCAAGCTTCCCCAATGGCTATTTGACCCGTCTAGATGCTCAGGCCAAAATCCTTCGAGGCATTTTAATTCCTTTTCTTCTCTTACTTCCCACATCCAAGCCAGTGATAAATCCTATTGGATCTACCTTCAAAAGAAATCCATAGACCAACCACAAGCCAACCATTTTTATCATCTCTACTACTTGTCCAGCCAAGTCTAAACCACTATTAGCTCTCATTTGGAATATTGCAGTAAACTCTCAGCTGGTCTTCCTCCTTCTACTTGCATCCTTGCAGTCGACTCAACCAGAGTCATCTTTTTAAGGTGTTAGTACATCACTTAAAATGTCTCCTCTCAAAAATAAAACGCAAATCTTTGCCAAAACCTACAACACAGTATTTACTTTGCACCTGTCTGCCTTTTTGATCTCAGCTCCCAGGACTTTTCCTTTTGTTCTCCCTATTGCTTTTTGTTCCCCAAATGTCAAGTATACTTTCATTTCAGGACCTCTGCACTTTCTGTTTCTTCTGTGTAGAACATCCTTCCACTATTTGAATGCCACGTCATTTCCCTCATCCTTCTGTATAAAGTAATTCTGTTCCCCACTCTTCCATTATTCTGTATCACATTGCCCCACTTTGCCTCTTGGTGCATATGTGTGTGTGTGTGTGTGAGAGAGAGAGAGAGAGAGAGAGAGAGAACTCTGAGGCCATGAACTCAGGCGCAGGATCTGTGCCTGCTTGTTTGCAGCTGTAACCTCAGTACTTATAATGGTGACAAGCAAATGGCAGGTATCCAGTAAATACTTTTTGAATGAATGAATGAATACATGAATAAATGAATCAGTGACTCTCTTATTGTTTAGCTGCCAATCTGCCACGTTCCAGTTCTTCAGCTTCAAAACTGGGAGAGGGATGAGCTGCACCCAAGGTTTTATATTCAGTAGTAGTAACTCTAACTTCCAATTCAATATTTTTAGTGTTCAGTTCTTTCCTGGGACTCTGAAATTTGGAAGAGCTGCTTCAGTGATGAGCCTTTGGCCTATTTACATATTTTCATGGATTGTCATTTGGCTTTTATTTAATTTCTTTTTCTTATTTGCTTAAATTTCCTTGAGATTTTATTATAGATTTGAGTACCACTCATATATTTGCTTTGATTTGATGACCTTAGTGCCATCAATTCAAGGTCAATTATGAGATTACTTGATAAACTCAGAGGTGCCTCATCCTCAGACTCCTTGCCTTGCCATTTATCATCGCTCTTTCTTTGGTCTACATGGAAACATTCAAGCCCATTTGAATTGGCAAAGGCTGATATAAAATAGCTTTGCCACTCACATTTTGTGAGATCCTGTCGCAAGTGTTTTGCTAAATGGCAGAGATATAAGATCCCTTGCCTTTCTTTCATCTGCTAATTTGAAATTTACATTGTAAAATGCTATGAAGTTTGTCGGGTAGGATTTGTTCTTTAAATGCCCTTGCTGCTTAATCTTCATGAAATCCTTATTAGGATGCTGAATGAGCCTTAAACAGGGATTTTTTTTTTTTTTTTAAAGGCAAAGAAAGAGGATGTGTGACAAGAGCATGTCTGATGAGAAGATTGACAGGTATCTGGGATAAGCAGATATATAGGCTGTGGAGGACTCCAGTGAACTACCGAAGTTCACCACCAGTTGTTGACTTTCGTTAAAGTCCAGACTAAGACAGGCAGATTTAGAAGGGTCTCCTGATATTGATTAGGGAAGCAGCAAAAATAACAGAAATATCTCACAGAGTCAGCCATTTTTCTTATTTGGAGCTCCTAAGTACTTACATGGGTTGCCTTTTTCATCCTTACACAATGTCTGTCTCTTCCAGTGTGATGCAAGAGATAGGCCACTGGATCAAGATTCAGACCTTTATTCTAATCCTGGTTCTGCTACCAGTTAATTGTGTGGTTTTAGATTAGGGGTCAGCGTTTTGAGGGTCATATGATCCCTGTTGCAACTACTCCGTTTTCTAGGAAGAAAGCAACCAGAGACAACGCATAAATGAATGCGTATGGCTCTTTTCCAAGAAAATCTTTTTTAGGAAAAAGAAGTGGTAGGTCAGGGTTAGCCCATGAGCCATAGTTTGCCAACTCCTGCTGTAGGTGATCCATTCAACTTCTTTGGGCCTCATTTTCTTTGCTTACCAAATATTGATGTTAAGCTAAAAAGTATTCAAATTACAAAGTTATTTGATTCTACATCTGTCAGGAATTGTTCCAATGCTTGAGAATGCAATACGCAATAAATGCACTTAGCATTGTCTGGTATTTCTTATTTTGGTTCAAACCCAAATGAAGGAACACATCTTGAGCAAGAAACTTTTTTTGAAATCCAAAGACACAGTGGATTTGGTCCCCAGATGAGTGTGCCACAAGTTTTAAGAGGCCAAACATGCTACCTCACCATAAGATGAAGATTTTCAGGAATTCTCAAGGACTGGGGCAAACGGATAACACAAGAAGAGCCTCTGTACCCTTTTTCTCATCCAACATCCCTTTCTTACTTGATCCTGCTGCAACCCCCCTACCATTACGGGGCCAAGCTTCATCATTCTCCAATCACACTGATCACCTTGAACCAAGTCTCTCTATGCTCAAAGAAGAAATCCTTTGGAGACGTCTCTAAAGGCTAGATTATGAGTACAAGGCCGTCACTCAAACTTTTTCCTTTGTGAAGATGGTGGGAGAGTGTGGCAGGAGATTTTGTCACCTGTCATTCATTTGGAACATAAATATCTCTGAAAACCAAAAGCCCATAATGAGTTCAAACCTCTACAAATGATACATTTGTTATTCTTCTCTAATATGTTGTTTTAGTTAAGTGGCCACCTGGGGAACAGTCCTACTGGGACACTTTGAGGAAATGTATTTATTACAGTCGAAACCATGTGAAGCAACCAAATGCTACTTCCATTCAAATTATGTTACAGTTTCCAGTTTTCCAGACTCTTTCAGCTTGAAAAAAAAAAATTTATGAAAACTTTCCATGAATGAAGAAGTTACAACCTCTAGAGTAAGCCTGTGTTTTGATCATATAGGACTTTAGTAGAGAGGAAGAGGGTTAAGGGAGGTACTGAATATATAACATAAATTGCTGTTACTTAAGCATTTACCATGTGCTAGATGCATTGCATGCACCCTCATTTAATCTTATGTTGATGAAGTGGTTTTTATTTTCCCATTTTACAGATTGGAGAACTGAGCCTTGGTGATTATTCAATGTCACAAAGATTTTAAATGATAGGGCAAGTTTTTAATCCCAAATCTGTCTAAACCCAATGCCCCTTAAACAATTGTTTAGACCGTTAATGTTTCTAAAATGATGCTAAGGGGGCTAATCAGTTATATAAGAATCTGGTTTTCTGATGGATGCTTGTTGCTTGATGGATGGCATTTTTGGTGGCAGGGGTCTCAGTGACAGAAATGTCATCAGTTTAACAAGTGTAGATGGTAACTTTGATCTTCTCGTAAATAGTATTCTAGAATGGGCTCACTGCACAAGTATTTGGACAGCAATTTAAAAAATTTTGAATGCCATTAAAATTTTAAACTGAATGAGTTAAGTGAGCAATCTCCAGTACCCACTAATGAATAAACTCGTGAAAATCAGGGAGCTGGTCCACATTGATCTGCTACTGTGGGGTAGAACCAGGATTGGATTCATATCCTTTGATTCAAAGTCCCAGTGTTCCTCCGACTAAACCCTAAAGTGCCTACTGCTAGCATAAGGAATGGGGGAGAAGAATGTTAGGAAAGCAGAGAAAACAGGATGGAGCAATGCAACTTTGCAAAGATTAAAACAGAGCACAACCAGGAATGGAAGGACAGCCTTGCCCTGAGAGGCAGAAAGCCAGACAGTAATTCTGATTCACTTTCACTTATGAATTGGTTCTATGAATTGGACCTCTCCATGCCTTTATTTATTTTTAGTTCAGTTAAATCTTCAGTAAATTTTAAGAGTTAGATTAAGCTTACCTACAAAGCAAATTAGGTTCACAAATGAGTTTTATTTAGACTACACAGTGTTTTACCTTTTTCCTTTTTTCGAGCTTTTTTTTTGAGATATAATTGACATGTAACATTTTGTAAGTTTTAGGAGTATAACATGATTTGATACACATATATACGGTGAAGTGATTACCATAATAAGATTAGTTAACACCTTCATCACCTCACATAATTACCTTTATTTTTTGGATGATGAGAACATTTAAGATCTACTCCCTTAGTAACTTTCAAGTATATAACACGGTATTGTTAGTTATGGTCACCATGTTGTACATTAGATCCCCAGAATCTATTTATCTTATAAGTGGAAATTTGTACCCTTTGACCTATATCTCCCCATTTCCCCCACTCCCCCAACCTCTGGTGACCACTATTCTGCGTTCTGTTTCTATGAGTTTGATCTTTTCAGATATAAGTGAGATCATACAGTATTTGTCTTTCTCTGTCTGACTTATTTCACTTAGCATAATGCCCTTAAGTTCCATCCATGTTGTCGCAAAGGGCAAGATTTCCTTCTTTCTTGTGGCTAAATAATATTCCATTCACAAACACACACACACACACACAAACACACACTTATACATAACATATCTTTTTTATCCATTCATCCACAGACAGACACTTCATTTTTTTCCATTTCTTAGCTATTGTGAATTGAATAATGTTGCAATAAACACAGGAGTTCAGATATTTCTTTGAGATCCTGATTTCATTTCCTTTGAATATACACTCAGAAGTAGGGTTGCTGGATCTTATGGTAGTTCTATTTATAAATTTTTGAGGAAATTCCAGCACAGCAAAAAAGAAAAAAAATCCCCAAATAAAAAGGCAATCTGCAGAATGGGAGGAAATATTTACAAACCATCTATATGATAAGGAGTTTACATCCAAAATGTAGAAAAAACTCATGTAACTCAGTAACAAAACAAAAAAATCTGATTAAGAAAATGGGCAGAGGTCCTGAATAGACATCTTTCCAAAGAAGACAGACAGATGGCCGACAGGTACATGAAAACATGCTCACCACCACTAATCACCTGGGAAATGCAAATCAAAACCCACAATGAGATATCATCTCATGCCTGTTAGAATGGCTATTATCAAAAAGACAAGAGATAACAGGTGCTGGCAGGGGTGTGGAAATAAGGAACTCTTGGAGCAATGTTTTACCTTCTAGAATGATGGGTGAGTTTAGATGTGGGATGCACACTCCAGCTTTTAGCCTTCTGAATTGTCTTAAACCCACCGGCCACTTCACACATCTGTGTTATCTCCCTGGCCACTAGTGATCCTTTCACAGTGATCTTGGCTTTCCAAACAGCTCTTATGGTCTATCGTGCTCTAATTTACCTGGTTAGTGAGAAAAGGTCTTGGGGCTAGGTTCTAAGAATAAGCTACTTGGAAGTTGGTCTCACAAGAAAAATGTCCTCATTATGAAACAGGGAAAATCCACTCTGCACACACAAAAATGTAGTCAGATAGTCTCCTACTGGTGGCAATTTCCAAGACAGGAAGGGAAGGATGATGCTCCCAAGGAAGTGGAAGCTGGGGTGACAAGGAGCTGAATGGAATTATCCCAAATGGACTTTGCCCAAGATTAAAGGCTACCACCTGTACAAGTTAGGGTCACTAGACCAAGAAACTGGTTGCAGTTTTCCTCTGATAAATGAGCCTCCCAAAAGCTCAGCAATCTGGAGCTCATGCTGGGCAGATTGGATGGAACACATTCCTTTGAGCAGCACCACTTGGCAAATACCCGCTTGAGAGAAGTTTCATCTTCATGAGTCAGGTCTGCTAACTTCGAGGCAATTTTAATTTTCATTAGCTTTCTGTCACTGCCCCTGAATCTGGTACCCCTCCAAATTCTTGGGTTAGAGGGCTTTTGGATCTGTCATATCTCCCTTCTTATGTTTGTGTAGCTTTGAGACGCATAATCTCATTCAACACTCCCAGCAAGCTAATGAGCTAGGCAGGGAGCAGCTTTCATCTCCAGAGTAAAAGGGAGTAAATTGGGACTCAGACAGTTTCGGAGCCAAGACTCAATCCAGGTTTCCAAACTCCTTGCCTATGATGTTTCCTTTGTACTTTGGCACAGGTAAGTGGTGTTGTTCCAAGGTTCATGGCAACAAGACAAGCTGTATGTACTGGAAGCCAAGGCAACTGGGATAATCTGAGCAAACAAACACAGTTCAGTTGGTTACTGGGATTATTAGTAGATAATGCCCTGATATTATAGCCTCTAGGTGACCAGTATCATGACCTCCTTCCTTTCTTTCCTTCGCCCTGGGTGAGTGAACTGTGCTATTAATTACCCAACCATTAGTGCCAGAGACTTGGAGATCATCATCCACTCTCCTTCTGGCTCTGCATCTCGGTGGTCGCTGAGTTCTGGAGCATCCCCTCCCTCTTATGTTTTAATGCTGCTGCCTCCTCTCCACTCCAGACCCTGGTATTTCTCCCAAAGGCCATTGAGATAGCCTCTCAACTGGCCTGTGTGGCTCTCGGCTTATACCTCCCCAGCAAATGTTTGATTCATGACAGCTTTCGTGATCCTTTCTTACCCCTCCCCAGTACCCCTGTAGAACAGACCCCCCCCACCTTGTGCAGATCCTGCACATCCAGACAACATCTGTAATATTTTAGTACACGTGTTATCTTTGTACATTTGTCTCCCCATAAAACTATAAGCAACTTGTGAAAAGCGACCCTAACTTGTTCCTCATTGTATACTTATTGGCTGAGTCTCGACCTGGTGACAGTAGGTGCTCAGACATTTGATAAATAAACAAGCCAATATTTAAAATGCCCCCACTATGAGAGATGCAAAGGATAAAGTCACTGCCTCTGTGGAGTTTATAGTCTACTGCTGACATTTAAGCTGATAACCATGATGAAGTTTGATAAGTGCTTTACCAGTAGTATGATGAGCATTCTGGGGGAACACAGGGTCAGGGGCTGGAGCATTTCTCTCTTCCGACCATTTGTCCAGATGGAAGAAACCCAAAGGACCTACTTGGCCATCCCTTGGCTGGCTTTTCTCTCACCATTTCCCTGCTTGATCAAGCATGATCTGAGACATATCTCTAACAAGTTAAGCAGAAGCATTTCTCTGGAGTGCTGGCATCTACTTTGCTGAAACCCATTAATTCTAAGATTTAACACCCTTGGTCAGAAATAGCTCAGAACCTTATGGGGAAATAAGAAAAGCAGACTGTCTGGCCACAGTCACGGGACAGATATTAATATCTCCTTTCATGGATAGCCCTCTGTCTCTACATCCTTTCTCCCACAGTTTGCACCCCACCCCCACCACCCAAATAAATGTTTTCCAAGAATCTACGACAAGAGATTTGGAAGTAAATCAAAACCTGAACAGAGGGTCAACGAAAAAGGATAAAACTGCCACTTATATGTGTCTAAGGCAGTAAAAGGGGCAGCTTGTTATGTTATTTACAGTCTCCATGAAGGCAAGGCCCTTCTTACTCACACAAAGCCCTGAACTTATTAATTGCCAGCTAGGTCTGTCCCCCTCTTAGATTTTCTACTGCAGAAGGGGAAGGCAGGGGCAGGGTTAACTCTCTCTTTCCTTTCACTTTCTCCCTCGCTCTGTGGGTTGTTTTTTTTTGTTTTGTTTTGTTTTGTTTTCCAAGAGAGCTTTTGGGGCAAGAGGAAAGGTTTGTTAAACCTCCAGATTTCTCTGCATTATGTCCAGGTGGCATGACGTGTGAACAGACGAAAGATTAAAATCACCGAGGAAATCGCTCTGTCTGAGCCCAGATCACGACGCCTTCCAGTGACCCAGCGACCCAAATGCTATCTGTCAACTTGTCCTTCCAGTGACTTTTCACCCCATGCTCTGTAGCTGCTACTCCAGGAAAAAAAAAAGAAGGAAAGAAAAAAAGAAAGAAAGAAAGAAAGAAAGAAAGAAAGAAAGAAAGAAAGAAAGAAAGGAAGGAAGGAAGGAAGGAAGGAAGAAATCAGGATTTGGAAGGGAGAGGGAGGGTGGGAGAGAGGAAGCTGGGATAAAATACTGCCGTATTACTAAGGACTCTGCAATGTAGGTCAACTGCGGGGCGCGGGAGCCTTTTAACAAACCAAATACTTTTTCCAGACCCTCATTCGCTCTGGTCTCTGACTTTTTACTGAAACTCTCTGCTCCCTCAGGAAATGTCACACCAAGTCTCAGAACCTGGTCCCTCAACAACAGCTAGGTCCTAGAGAGGCCACCGAGGTTGGAGATTTTCCTAATTTAAAAAAATTTTTTTCCACAGAAAGCCTATTATGCCTTGGCTTAGATTCTTGATGAGTTAGACGGTGGCACCAAGCTCTGTTTAGGTCCCCAGATGTTGCCAGAGTCAGCTGCTAATTTGGGGGCGGGAGGTGGGGTTGGGTGGGATGTAAGGGGTGAAAACAGCTATGCAGATAGTTTCACCGAGTTGGCCACTCACATCAAGAGCGTGCTTACTGGGAGCCTCTGGGTTGGCTGCAGACCCAGATGTCCCAAACAACTCAAAGATCAGGCTGCACAGCGTCGAAGAAACTGGGTTGAACCCCATGAAGTTATAGTTGTCTATTTTCAGGCCAGAAACAGTCAAATATTGGCGATTCCCTATGGTTCAAATTAATTCCTGATCTAAACAGCACCTAACCATAAGTTCAAGAAATACCAAATATCCTCTTCTCTCAAAGAAATAGTTTTGTGCCCTGCATTGCCAGTGTTCCCAACATGTGTTTATCCACCGATGGTATGCAGCACTTGGAGTACCCGGTTCTACCTTAAAATATCACAGGAAATCGAAGCCATTTAGGACATCCTTTTTCACAGACCTCCGATTTTTTTCCGAAAGACTTTGACCAGGGGTATTTCAAAAATATAGCATTTTAAGTAGGGATTGTATGAAAATTCAGGGCTTTCCAATGCTGAGGAGTTTGCACTGAAGTAATTACATGTTCTTTTACTTGATGCCTTTCTCCGTCCCCGGATGTCATCCAGGACCCCACAACACATCTACTTGTCACGTCTCCTTAGGCTCCTCTTAACTGTGACATTTTCTCAGATTTTTCCTGTTTTTGATGACCTTGACAGTTCCGAGGAGGAGTGTTGGTCTGGTGCTCTGTAGACTCTACATACCATTCTGTGTATTTTACATTTACATAATGTAAGAGACATTGCTTTAAGTCATCACTTGCTTTTTTCAGAAGCGGTATTTTCAATGACGGCGTGCTATGACTCTGATAACTGTGACATTTAGATTTTTTTTTTTCCTTAAGAAAATAAAATAGGTTTCTGGCAGTGTTTCTTTGATGCTGACCGGAGATTAACATGGAGGGGACAGCATTTGCCAGTGAAAAATATGCACTTAGTGTATTCTGGTGCTGATAATTTTGACATTGTTGAACTTCTGTCCCAGCTTAGTGTGTAAGTGTGGACATACGTGGACACAGAACAAGACACGATACACAGTGAACACACACACACACACACACACACACCTGTCTCTTCTACCACCTTGCCGAAGCATCTTTTGTTTGCTTCTCATTGTCTGCTGCAGCTCTGATTCTGAACTTGCTCTTTATGTGACCTTGGGCAAATAACCTTACCTTTCTGTGTCTCAGTTTTCTCATCTGTACCATGAGGACCAGAGTATTTACCCGACAGTGTTCTGGCAAGGATTAAACATGACAATAAATGTTAGATTCTTAGAACAGTGCCCTGTCTATAATATGTACTCAGTAAATGTTGCCAATTATGACTACTACCACTACCAGATAAAGGCTAATCTTCTCTGGCACAAAAATCTCAACCACGGGGTCTTACTATCTCTCTAGGGCTTGTATTTTCTCGGTCATGACTTTGCTTCTGCATTTCCTCTGCCTGAAATGTCTATTTTCTACTGCTCCCCTTTCTCAGTGCCTCAAGCAGTCTTTGATGAACAGATTGAAATATGCTTTTTCTGTAACTTTATCTAGAAAGAGCTAATAACTCCTTCTGCTTAGCTTTTTTAACAAGGTATGGATTACCACTGAGATGTTATGGATGAAAAAACTTATGGTTAGGTGCTGTTTAGATCAGGCTTTTCCTCTCCATCACCCACCTTCCACTTTGGGATCATCCACAAAGAGTCCTGGAAAGAACAGCCTTTAGTAGCTTTGGAAACTGCTTTCAATTCTGGTCATTGGGCCAGCTGTTCTAATATATTTGGGGAAAGTGGGGCCAGTGTTGAACAGGGACAATTCTGTTTCCTTGTCTACAAAATGAAAATGATAGCCATTTTTCCTGAAGTCTTTATGCTCTAATATTCTGCGATATTTTCTTATACCTAGATATAGCAATGGAGATTGTTTAGGTCTGCTTGCGCTTTGGGCTAACCACTTTTTCTTCGTCATTTCTTGGTTCTATTCTCTTATTCTCAATCTTAAATAAGGAGCTTAATGGGAATATCACCTCCGGGGAGTTGAAGAGACACTTCCAGAGCCAGGTCCTGTCAATAACATCTCCAATTCAATTAGAACCACTTCCATACACTGTTGCTCTGATATTTATAAACCCCCTGTTCTCAAAAACAGATATAGACTTACAGGTCATTCCAAGACCACTTCACACCTTGCTGGTGCCTATCTGGCTCAAAGGACCAATGCATAGACTTTCTTTGTTCCTCCAAATGAATTCACATACTCGCCCTCCTGATCAGATCACAGGAACTCTGCATCTTGTCAATCCCATCCCTGCACTCTCAGTCAAGCTCCCTCTCAGGACCCATGATCATATTAATTACAACCTCTGATTAAAAAGAGGCTCCTGCCTGAAGTCTCTCTGCAAAATCAGGGTTTCTTTTTTAAGAAGGAAGAGCTGCTTCCGGTTGAGTCACAGAGCAAAGGAGTGACTAAGTGCCCTTTCCACAGCTGGTCCAGCCAGGCAGCAGTGGGGTACACAGGAATTATAGACACAGATGCCATTATGCATGGAGGGAAAGCTACACATCCAACGTTTTCTGAAATATCTTCCCAGATCATTCCGACCACAAGTAACTACCTTGTTCTCTAGGAATTTAGAACAAGTCTGTTTGGCCACTCTTCTTGCCCTTTTTCATCTTAACTTATATTATAGTGGGTGGGATTTGAACAAAGGAATCTTTCAATCCAGTCACCTTTCTGTTCCTTCATAATTATGTGGCTTTCAACCATTCTCTCAACCTCTCTGAATCTGAATCGTAGTTTTTTCTCGTGTTTAAAATGAAGATGATGGGGGCGCCTGGGTGGCTCAGTTGTTTAAGTGTCTGCCTTTGGCTCAGGTCATGATTCCAGGGGCATGGGATCCAGCCCTGCATCCGGCTCCCTGCTCAGCCTGCTTCTCTCTCTCTCTCTGCTGCTCCCCCTGTTGTACTCTCTCTCTCTCTCTCTCTCTCTCTCTCTCTCTCTGTTATAAATAAATAAATAAATAGATAGATAAATAAATAAATAAATAAATAAAATCTTTTAAAAATAAAATAAAGATAATAAAAATTCAAAGTTTTTGGGCTTTTTGTGAACATAGTTTTAAACCAGTGCTTATAGTATCAAATATTTTAAGGTTCGCTGAGGTCATTAACTATATGTCATGTATTGTTGTTTCTTTGTCTCCAAGCACAATGCCTTCTTCAAAGAAAAAGTTACCCAACTATAGCTATTATTCCAAAGGATCTCTGATGTGTTCATTTTTAACCTGGGCCAGTTGGTGCATTGAACACCATTGGACTATCCAGCCTTGTCTATAGCTTGGGACAAATCTAAGTAGAATACAAGAGAACTAACAATTTATTTCTGCTCTATATCTTTCTCATCACCTTCTCCTCTTGTCTGATGCTTTCTCTTCCAGATCCGTCATTTCTTCCTGCTCTCCCCAGGGAAGCCCACTGACATGTTATCTGCCTGCAACCTCCTGTACCTTTCTATGGAATCAGAAGGTTTTTACATACCAAAGCAGAAGGCATGTTAGGAAGCCAAACATAGCAAAATACTTCACATAAAAGGGTTAATGGACAGTAGTTAGAAAAAAAATGTGTTATCTCTAAATGCAAGAAAACAAATTACTGAAGTCTTTCCACCAAAGGGTAATCAACCAATTTTACTTTCACATAGATTAGCTCATTTAATTCTCATAAAAATCTATGAGAAGCTTCCAGGTCTATAGGATAATGGCAACAGCCTAAATTGGAATCCCTCCACACAGCCTCAAAAACAAAAACACAGATGAACAAGAGAGCAAATAAAATTGCCCGTATCTTGCCTTGCAACGTGACATAAAGACAATGACCTTTGCAAACTTTAATTTACAACTAATTAGGAAAATCAGTGGGGAAAGCAGAGCAGAAAGGAGTAGGAGGCCGGGAAAATCAAGGAATATCATTTAAGGCCACCAGGCAGAGTAGGCTAAGCAAGGAAAAAAGAGACTCTTACCGTTATATAAAGGCATTAGTTTGAGCTAACAACTTGGTCATGAATACAAGCTTTCCTAAATAACAACAGAAACAGAATGACACAATTTAAGAGAGAGAGAAGAGATCAGGGAGTGCAAGTCACTTTAGAGGGAAACTATATAATGAACGCAGTAAAACAATTGAAAAGCAGAAATAAAACATATCAATCATATTAGTAAATGTAAATAAGCTGAATTCATGTCTTAAAAACATATTTTCAAGTTGGCTTACAACAAAATAGCAACCCTGTGCCATATACACATGATACAACTAAAACGAGGTGGTGCAGAAAGCCTACAAGATAAAAGAATTGGGCAAAGTGTACCAGGTAAATGCAAAGAAAGTGAGAGCAGGGCTTTGATTTTGCCATCTATCAAGGCAGAATTCAGGACAAAAGGAGGTAAGACAAAGAAGAAAACATGAAGACAAAGGCCACAATTCACAGTAAAGATGAGATAGAAACTTTTGCACATCAGCCACCTTCCTAAAACAGAAACCAAAGGAAATACAGAGACAGCAGTGAACGTTAAGAGACTTTGGCATGCCGTGCTCAGACTGAGAAAGGTAACGTGAATAAAAAATAAGTAAGGATAAAGGAGACACAAACAGCCTAATAAATAAGGTGGATATATTTGCACCCTGATAATAGAGAATGAATCTTATGTCTGAATGCACATTGTGTATCTGTGAAATTCACCAATTCACCACATACTGAGTCACAATAAAAAGTTCAATAAATTACACAAAGTAGTCATCGTACAAAAATATTCTCTGATTATTATGCAAAAATCCCAGATTCAAAGGAAGGAATACAAATTAATATCACATTGTAAAAATAATCATTAAAATAGTCTGTGTCAGTCCACGGGAGCAAGATGGCAGAAGAGTAGGAGACCTGGATTCTGTCTGGTCTCAGGAATTCAGCTGGATAGGGATCAAACCATTCTGAACACCTACGAACTCAACAGGAGATTGAAGAAAAGAATAGCAAAAACTCTCTGAACAGAAAAGCGACCACTTTCTGGAAGCAGGGACCCAACAAGCGGCAGATCCGGGGAGACCCCCCCGTTCTCCCCTGGGAGGAGCAGCACGGGAGCGCACCGCAGGGATCTGCTGGGTTTGGAGACTCCACACCGAGTCGGATGCCAGAGATAGAAATGCTTGGTCACAGGCCGGGTGAGCACGGAGTGCGGCCAGAGACCGGCGAGATGGGAGTGATTGACTGCTTTTCTCTGCGGGCGCACTGAGGAGTGGGGCCCCGAGTTCTCAGCTCCTCCAGGGCAGGGATTGGGAGGCCGCCATTTTCACTCTCGTGTTCCAAAGCTGTACCGAAAGCTTGCAGGGAACAAAAGCTCCCGAGAGCAAACCTAAGCAGATTACTTAGCCCGGACCGAAAAGGGCGGGGCAATTCCGCTTCTGGCAAAGATATTTGGGAACCATGGCAACAGGCCCCTCCCCCAGAAGATCAGCAAGCACAGCCAGCCAAGACCAAGTTTACTGATCGATGAGAACAGCAGAACTCCAGCGCTAGGGGAATACGGCACATAGAATTCATGGCTTTTTTTACCACGATTCTTTAGTCTTTCAAAGTTAATTTTTTTTAACTGTCTTGTTTTTTTTAATTTTTCTTTTTCCCCTTTTCAACCAACATCTTATCAATCCCTTTTTAAAAAAAATTTTTGTTTTTCATTTTTAGAGTCATATTCTATCCCTTCATAGTAGTTACCCTTATTTTTGGCATATATATATAAGTTGTTCTCTCTTTAAAATTTGGGATACAGTTTCTTCTAACAGATCAAAAGATACCCTAAATCTCTAGGGTACGGCTTTGTTCTAGTCTCCTGCCTGATCACATTCTCTCCCCCTTTTTTTTTCTTTCTTTTTTTTTAAATCTTCTTCTTTCTTTTTTCAAACAACTTCTTATTGATTGCTTTTATAAAATTTTTTATTATTTTCCTCTTTACAGTCATATTCCTTCCCTTCATCATATCAACCCTTATTTGTACATACATAAATCTTTCTTTAAAATTTTGGGAGGTACTTTCTTCTAACAGACCAAAATACGCCCAAAATCTAGTGTGTGGCACTGATCTATTCACCAGCCTGATCATATTTGATCATATTCTGTTTATTTTTGATTTGTTCTGTTTTTGTTTGTTTTTATCTTTTTCTTTTTCTTTCTTTTTTCCTCTTTGTTTTTTCGTTCTTTCCCTTTCTTTTGCCCTGGTTTCAGGTCTTTTCTGATTTGTTTAAAATATATTTTCTGGGGACATTGTTAACCTGTGAGCATTTTGTTCTCTCATTCACCTATTGTCCTCTGGACAAAATGACAAGATGGAAAAAAATCACCTCAACAAAAAGAACAAGAGGTAGTACTGTCTGCCAGGGACCTACTCAATATGGACATTAGTACGATGTCAGACCTAGAGTTCAGAATCATAATTTTAAAGATACTAGTGGGGCTTGAAAAAAGCATGGAAGTTATTAGAAAAACACATTCTAGAAAATAAAAGAACTAAAATCTAACCAAATTGAAATCAAAAAGGCTATTAATGAGGTGCAATCAAAAATGGGGGCACTAACTGCTAGGATAAATGAGGCAGAAGAGAGAATGTGTGATATAGAAGACCAAATGATGGAAAATAAAGAAGCTGAGAAAAAGAGAGATAAACAACTACTGGATCATGAGGGCAGAATTCGAGAGATAAATGATACCATAAGACGAACCAACATTAGAATAATTGGGATCCCAGAAGAAGAAGAAAGAGAGAGAGGGGCAGAAGGTATATTGGAGCAAATTATAGCAGAGAACTTCCCTAATGTGGGGAAGGAAACAGGCGTCAAAATCCAGGAGGCACAGAGAACCCCTCTCAAAATCAATAAAAATAGGTCAACACCCCGACATCTAATAGTGAAACTTATGAGTCTCAGAGACAAAGAGAAAATCCTGAAAGCAGCTCAGGAGAAGAGATATGTAACCTATAATGGTAGAAACATTAGATTGGCAACAGATCTATCCACAGAGACCTGGCAGGCCAGAAAGGACTGGCATGAGATCTTCAGAGCACTAAACGAGAAAAATATGCAGCCAAGAATACTATATCCAGCTAGACTGTCATTGAAAATAGAAGGAGAGATAAAAAGCTTCCAGAACAAAAACTAAAGGAATTTGCAAACACGAAACCAGCCCTACAAGAGATATTGAAAGGAGTCCTCTAAGCAAAGAGAGAGCCTAAAAGCAGCATAGACCAGAAGGGAACACAGGCAATCTAGAGTAATAGTCACCTTACAGGCAATACAATGGCACTAAATTCATATCTTTCAAAAATTACCCTGAATGTAAATGGGTTAAATGCCCCAATCAAAAGACAGAGGCTATCAGATTGGATTAAAAAACAAGACCCATTGATACACTGTCTGCAAGAGACTCTTTTTAGACCCAAAGACACCCCCAGATTGAAAGTGAGGGGGTGGAAAACCATTTACCATGCTAATGCACACCAAAAGAAAGCTGGGATGGCAATCCTTATATCAGACAAATTAGATTTTAAACCAAAGACTATAATAAGAGATGAGGAAGGACACTATATCCTACTTAAAGGGTCTATCCAACAAGAAGATCTAACAATTGTAAATATCTATGCCCCTAACACGGGAGCAGCCAATTATGTAAGGCAGTTAATAACAAAAGCAAAGAAACACATTGACAACAATACAATAATAGTGGGGGAATTTAACACCCCCCTGACTGAAATGGACAGATCATCTAAGCAAAAGATTAACAAGGAAATAAAGACTTTAAATGACACACTGGACCAAATGGACTTCACAGACATATTCAGAACATTCCAACCCAAAGCAACGGAATACACATTCTTCTCTAGTGCCCATGGAACACTCTCCAGAATAGATCACACCCTAGGTCACAAGGCAGTCTCAACTGGTACCTAAAGATTGGGATCATTCCCTGCCTATTTTCAGACCACAACGCTTTGAAACTAGAACTCAATCACAGGAGGAAAGTTGAAAAGAACTCAAATACATGGAGGCTAAAGAGCATCCTATTAAAGAATGAATGGGTCAAGCAGGAAATTAAAGAAGAATTAAAAAAATTCCTGGAAACAAATGAAAATGAAAACAAAACTGTTCAAAATCGTTGGGATGCAGCAGAGGCAGTCTTAGAGGAAAGTCTATAGCAATACAAGGCTTTCTCAAGAAACAAGACAGGTCTCAAATACACAACCTAACCCTACACCTAAAGGAGCTGGAGAAAGAACAGCAAATAAAGCCTAAACCCAGCAGGAGAAGAGAAATAATAAAGATCAGAGCAGAAATCAATGAACTAGAAACCAAAAGAACAGTAGAACAGATCAACGAAACTAGGAGCTGGTTCTTCGAAAGAATTGACAAGATTGATAAATTACTGGCCAGACTTTCAAAAAGAAAACAGAAATGACCCAAATAAATAAAATCATGAATGAAAGAGGAGAGATCACAACCAACACCAAAGAAATACAAACAATTATAAGAACATATTATGAGCAACTCTATGCCAGCAAATTAGATAACCTGGAAGAAATGGATGCATTCCTAGAGATGTATCAACTACCAAAACTGAACCAGCAAGAAATAGAAAACCTGAACAGACCTATAGCCACTAAGGAAATTGAAGCAGTCATCAAAAATCTCCCAACAAACAAGAGCCCAGGGCCAGATGGCTTCCCAGGGGAATTCTACCAAACATTTCCAGAAGAATTAATACCTATTCTCCTGAAACTGTTCCAAAAAATAGAAATGGAAGGAAAACTTCCAAACTTGTTTTATGAGGCCGCCATCACCTTGATCCCCAAACCAAAGACCCCATCAAAAAGGAGAATTACAGACCAATATCCCTGATGAACATGGATGCAAAAATTCTCACCAAAATACTAGCCAATAGGATCCAACAGGACATTAAAAGGATTATTCACCACAACCAAGTGGGATTTATCTCTGGGCTGCAAGGTTGGTTCAACATCTGCAAATCAATCAACGTGACACAATACATTAACAAAAGAAAGAACAAGAACCATATGATCCTCTCAATAGATGCAGAAAAAGCATTTGACAAAGTACAGCATCCTTTCTTGATCAAAACTCTTCAGAGTATAGGGATAGAGGGCATATACCTCAATATCATAAAAGCCATCTATGAAAAACCCACAGGGAATATCATTTTCAATGGGGAAAAACTGAGAGCTTTCCCCCTGAGGTCAGGAATGCAGCAGGGATGTCCACTATCACCACTGCTATTGAACATAGTATTAGAAGTCCTAGCCACAGCAATCAGACAACAACAACAAAAAAATCAAAGGCATCCAAATCAGCAAAGAAGAAGTCAAAGTCTCACTGTTTGCAGATGATATGATACTGTATGTGGAAAGCCCAAAAGACTCCACCCCAAAACTGCTAGAACTCATACAGGAATTCAGTCAAGTGGCAGGGTATAAAATCAATGCACAGAAATCAGTAGTATTCCTATACACCAACAACAAGACAGAAGAGAGAGAAATTAAGGAGTCGATCCCATTTAGAATCTCACCCCAAACCATAAGATACCTAGGAATAAATCGAACCAAAGAGGCAAAGGATCTGTACTCAGAAAACTATAAAATACTCATGAAAGAAATTGAGGAAGACACAAAGAAATGGAAAAATGTTCCATGCTCATGGATTGGAAGAGCAAACACTGTGAAGATGTCAATGCTACCTAGAGCAATCTACACATTCAATGCAATCCCTATCAAAATACCATCCACTTTTTTCAAAGAAATGGAAAAAATAATCTTAAAATTTGTATGGAACCAGAAAAGACCCGAATAGCCAGAGGCTGTTTAAAAAGAAAAGCAAAGCGTGCAGTATCACAATTCCAGACTTCCAGCTCTATTACAAAGCTGTCATCATCAAGACAGTATGATACTGGCACAAAAACAGACACATAGATCAATGGAACAGAATCGAGAGCCCAGAAATGGACCCTCAACTGCATGGTCAACTAATCTTTGACAAAGCAGGAAAGAATGTCCAATGGAAAAAAGACAGTCTCTTCAACAAATGGTGTTGGGAAAATTGGACAGCCACATGCAGAAGAATGAAACTGGACCATTTCCTTACACCACATGCACCCTGATGTTTATAGCAGCAATGTCCACAATAGCCAAACTGTGAAAAGAGTGTAGATGTCCATCGACCGATGAATGGATAACAAATATGTGGTTATATATACAATGGAATATTATGCAGCCATCAAAAGGAATAAGATCTTGCCATTTGCAATGACGTGGTTGGAACTGGAGGGTGTTATGCTGAGTGAAATAAGTCAGTCAGAGAAAGACATGTATCATATGACCTCACTGATATGAGGAATTCTTATTCTCAGGAAACAAACTGAGGGTTGCTGGAGTGGTGGGGGGTGTGAGGGATGGGGTGGCTGGGTGATAGACATTGGGGAGGGTATGTGCTATGGTGAGCACTGTGAGTTGTGCAAGACTGTTGAATCACAGATCTGTACCTCTGAAATAAATAATGCAATATATGTTAAGAAAACAAAGAAGAAGAAGAAGATAGCAGGAGGGGAAGAATGAAGGGGGGGAAATCGGAGGGGGGGACGAACCATGAGAGACAATGGACTCTGAAAAACAAACAGGGTTCTAGAGGGAAGGGGGGTGGGAGGATGGGTTAGCCTGTTGATGGGTATTAAAGAGGGCACATTCTGCGTGGAGCACTGTGTGTTATGCACAAACAATGAATCATGGAACACTACATCAAAAACTAATGATGTAATGTATGGAAATAACATAACAATAAAAAAATTTAAAGAAAAAATATTATGTTTCAGAATCTATTTATCTTTATACAATTAAAGCAGTGACCAGGGGAAATTGTATAGTCTTAGATATGTCAATAAAAGTGAAGAGTGAAAACGTGAATTAAACATGTCATTCCAACATTTGAAAAATAGAATAATTCAGTTAATAAAGGAGCAAAAGAGAGGAAATAAGAATAAAAACAGAAATTAATGAAGTAGAAGGGTGCCTGAGTGGCTCAGTCAGTTAAGTGTCTGCCTTCGGCTCAGGTCATGATCCCAGGTTCTTGGATCTAGCCCTTTATCAGGCTCCCTGCTCAGTGGGGTGTCTGCTTCTCCCTCTCCCTCTGCCGCTCCCCTCCACTCATGCTCATGCTCTCTCTCTCTCTCTCTCAAATAAATAAATAAATAATATCTTTAAAAAAAGAAATTAATGAAGTAGAAAAGAGGGAAATAGCCATATCAATAAGTAAATATTTGATTATAAAAAAATAAGCAATCACTATCTGATCTAATTAAGAAAGGTAACATTGTTTATGGGAAGGGGGTGGCAGAGAAAAAACCCCACAAATACACAAGATAAAAAATGACAAAGAAAAAAACCCATTGAGACCGATGAGAGTTAAACAATGCAAAAGTGGATAATTTTCTGGGAAAATGTATTTTGCCAAAATTGACCCTGGTGAAGCAAACAGACCAATTTTTATAGAAGGCATGGGGAAAGTTACCAAAGAGTTACTTCCCACTCTCCACATCTCAGAAAAACAGCAAGTCAAGATGATTTCACAGGGGAATTCTACGGAAATGTCAAAGTCCAGGCCGTCCTATTTGTACGAAAGCATAGAAAAAGAAGGAAATCGTCCAAATTCTTCTGACAAAAAGAATATATCATTAATAACAAAACTTGTTTAAAAAAATACTTTCCTCAAACCCACAGACATGGGTTTATAAATATTGACACAATGGTCCAAAATAAATATTAACACGGTGCCCAATAGCGCATTAAGAAAATAATGTATCGAGACAAAATAGACTTTCTACCAGAAATACAAGATAAATTAATATTGGGAAGTTCATTAATATATTTCACCTTATTATTAGTTCTAGTGAGAAAATAGTTTGTTTTTTTTAATACATGCTGGAAAAACATTTGTAAAATTTAACTCACATTTCCAATAAAAATACATAATAAAAATAATCAATGAATATTTCTTCAACATAAAAAAAGATATATACCTTACTTGAAAGCTAGCATCTATTAAATGGAAGAACACTGAAATATTCTCTCTGAAGTCTGGCATCAGGCGACCATGGCCACTCCTTATTATTATTATTATTCACTATAGAACTAGAGCTTTTAGTTTACAATTCTGACAAAAGCATAAAATCAGAAGGATAAGGATTAGAAAAGATTAATTAAAATACTGATTTTGCAGATGATATGATATGGCTTTGTATCCTAAAAACCTATGATAATTCATAGAAATGCAGCACAAATAATTTTAAAATTAGCAGAATTGCAGAATATTGCAAAAAAAACAGTCTTTATTTTTAAAGTAAGCTCCATGCCTAATGTGGGGCTTGAACTCACAACCCCAAGACCAAGAGTCTTATGCTCCACCAACGAGCCAGCCAAGCACCCCAAAAGCCATTGTCTTGATACATCACATTAACAGAATGGAGGACAAAAACCACATGATCATCTTAATTGATGCAGAAAGAACACTTGGCAACATTCAATATCTTTTCATGACAAAAGTAGTCAACAAACTAGGAATAGAAAGAAACTACCTCAACATAATAAAAGCTAAATACGAAAGGCTTACAGCTAACATACTTAATGATGAAAGACTGAAAGCTCTTCCTCTCAGATCAGAAACAAGACAAGGATGCTCACTTTTTCCACTTCTATTCAACATATCATTAGAAGTTCTAGCAAGAGTAATTAGTCAAGAAAAAGAAATAAAAGCCATCCAAATTGTTGAGGAAGATATAAAATTATCTCTGTCGTAGATGACATGACCTTATATGTAAAAACCTTAAAGATTACACATACACACACACCTGTTAGAGCTAATAAGTTCAACAGTTGTAGGCACAAAATCGACACACATAAATCAGTTGCATTTCTATACACCAAGAATGAATAGTCAGGAAAGGAAATTAAGAAAGCAATTTCATTTATGATAGCATCAAAAAGAATCAAATACTTAGGGATAAACTTAACGAAGGAGGTAAAGGCTTCTACACTGAAAACTATAAAACATTGCTGAAAGAAATCTAAAAAATCACAAATAAATGGAAAGACATGCCATGTTCATAGATGAGAATACAATATTGTTAAGACATCAATACTACTCAAACAAATCTATATATTCAATGCAATCTCTATCAAAACTTAATTGCATTTTTTTGTAGAAACATAAAAATGTCATCCTGAAATTCATGTGGAATCGATCGCTTCTCAGCCTTTTGGCTAAGATTAAGTGTAGAATCTGAAAGGACACCAAATAGCCAAAACAATTTTGGGAAAAAAAAGAACAAAGTTGGAGAACTTATGCCTCCTGATTTCAAAACATATTACAAAGCTATAGTAATCAAAACAGTGTGGTACTTTCATAAAGACAGCTATATAGACCAAAGGAATAGAATGAAGAGTACAGAAAAAAGCCCTTTGATAAAAGTGCTATGACTACCTAATCAGGGAGGGACAGTATCTTCAAAAAATGGTGTTTAGAAAACCAGATATCCGCATGTAAAGCAAAGTCAGACCCTTATTTTACACCATGAAAAATATAGATTAAACACCTCAATATAAGACTCAAAACTCTAAAACCTTTAGAATAAAACAAGGGAAAAGATTCATGACATTGGATTTGGCAATTATTTCTTGGAAATGACACCAAAAGAATAGGCAGCAAAAGCAAAAATAGACAAAGGGACTACATCAAACTTAAAAACTTCTGTTCCTCAAAGGACACAATCAGCAGAGTGAAAAGGCAATCTACAGATTGGGGTAAAATATTTGCAAATCATATATGTAATAAGGGGTTCATATCCAGAATATACAAAGAACTATAACTTAACAACAGAAAATCAGATAACCTTATTAAAAGATGGGCAGGGGACTTGAATATATATCTTTCTCCAAAGATGATATACAAAGGGCCAATAAGCACATAAAAAGCTGCTCAACAGTAGCAATCAGTAGTAAAATACAAATCAACACAACAATAGATTTTCACTTTACCCCATTAATATGGTTATTCACACACACACACACACACACACACACACACACGCATGCACACACACAGAATAATAAGTGGTGGTGGAGATGTGAAGAAGCTGGAACCCTTGGACACTAATGGTGGAATTTTGAAATAGTGCCAAAATCACAAAAGTCACCTTTAAGTTTTCTCCCACCTACTTCCCACCCCAGGACAAATTTGGGAAAATCTAAACATAAAAAAAATTATGATTCTAATTGGTCATAAATGGTTGTGAAACAATATATAAAAATCCACAAGTCCATCACTAATTCTCTCCACTCTAACATCCTCCTCTCTTTTGCATACAAAAGCCAGAAAGATTGATGTAGACTTTGTCACCTTTCTACCTAAAACTCTTCAATGATTTGATTCCCCATTGCTCTTTTTTAAAATATTTCATTTATTTATTTGAGAGAGAGAGAAAGAGAGAGAGTGTATGGGGAGGGGCAGAGGGGGTGGGAAAGGGAGAGAATCTCAAGTAGACTCTGGGCTGAGCTGGAGCCCAACACAGGGCTCCATCTCATGATCCTGAAATCATCACCACAGCTGAAATCAAGATTCAGATGCTCAACCCACTGAGCCACCCAGGCCACCTCTTACCTTTTGCTCTTAAAACCTAAAATTCTTACCATGATCACTAAGGCTTTGCAAGATTTGAGTCTTGTTTAACTACAACATATCTCCTGCATTCTCTCCCCTGCTCAGTGCATTCTAACCACAATGGCTTCTTTGCTCTTGAACACACTGAGCCCCTTTGCTACTTGGGAATTCTGTGCCTCATTTATTTGCTCTGTGACATTTATACCAATCTTCAATTATCATGTTTCTTTGTTGTTGTTGTTGTTGTTGTTTATATATGTTACCTATCTCTCCTGGAGTATATCAATTCTAAAAGGGCAGGAGAGTTTGCTTTTTCATTGTCATATTCCAGATCCTAGTCTAGTGACTGGTAAA
The DNA here is from genome assembly GCF_003265705.2 of Callorhinus ursinus. Taxonomy (NCBI): domain Eukaryota; kingdom Metazoa; phylum Chordata; class Mammalia; order Carnivora; family Otariidae; genus Callorhinus; species Callorhinus ursinus. The sequence goes on from NW_027397116.1 coordinate 1,866,131, forward strand.
TGGTGGGCTCTTAGTGAATATTTCTGAATAAATGAATGGTCTATGAATGAACAGTAAATAAATGAACGAAATAATTCTTCTGATGACATGGATGGAGCTAGAGAGTACAATGCTAAGCGAAATAAGTCAGTCAGAGAAAGACAAATATCACTATTTCACTCATGTGCAGAATTCAAGAAACAAAACAAAGGAGCAAAGGGAAAAAGAGAGAGAGAGAGAGAGAGAGAAACCAAGAAACAGACTCTTAACTAGAGAGAACAAACTACTGGAGGGGGGGGGGGGGGGGGGGGGGGGGGGGGGTGGAAGAGACAGGTGATGGGATTAAGGAGGGCAGTTGTGATGAGCAGCTGGTGATGTGTGGAAGTGTTGAAATCACTCTATTGTACACCTGAAACTAATACGACGCTGTATGTTAACTGTATGTTAACTAACTGGAATTTAAATAAAAACTTAAAAAAAGAGAAAAAAGGAATGATTCTTCTGACTTCCAGTCCCAGTCTCTTTCCATGATAGGTTCTTATTTTTCCTTCTTTTTGTTTAGCTCATCTCTATATGCATATGGGCTGCACACATTATGCAGTCTATATGCTTACACATTAAAGGCTACCAGGTGGCTATCAGTGAAATTATCTTGTTACTGTTTTTCCTTTTATTTATTTATTTTATTTTTTTAACCTATCCATGCATCTTCCTGAATTTGTTTGTTTTTTTCACATACCTTTTTTTTTTTTTAAGATTTTTATTTATTTATTTGACAGAGAGACAGAGACAGCGAGAGAGGGAACACAAGCAGGGGGAGTGGGAGAGGGAGAAGCAGGCTTCCCGCCGAGCAGGGAGCCCGATGCGGGGCTCGATCCCAGGACCCTGGGATCATGACCTGAGCCGAAGGCAGACGCTTAACGACTGAGCCACCCAGGCGCCCCACTGTTTTTCCTTTTAGAAGGCAAACCTGGAAAGGTCCTTAGAAATCTTACAAATCCTTTTGTTTCACCTATAAGGAAATGGAGGACTGTCCTGTTGGGTAATTTGCTCAAGGTCACACAGCTAATTATTATTAAATTTGAAATTATCACCCAGATCTACACATTTTCTAGTTCAGTGGCCTTTTTCATACCTTTCCTTTCTCTATATTGGTTTATCTTTTCACCCTCTGCTCCCTAGCTCTCACGGACACACAACTGGGAATAGGAGGAAATGTTATGAGAGGAAAATGAAGGCCTGGTGGTATCTTACAATCATCAGTGCCCCAGGAGAGAGAGTTTCACTGAGTTAGGAAGCATCACTGTGCTCCTTAGCTGCATTTTTGAAATCACTAGTGTTCCCTCCAAGTGAGATTGGCCTCAAATGACATTATGTCTTAGGAGGCTAGATGCCAAGACATCCCCAGTGTGTGCATTTATGTTGTCTATGGTTCCCTGAGAACCACTTTGCCAACTGTGGAGATGGAAAAAATTATTCCCAGAATTCCATGGCAACTATTTCCAAATTTCCCATGTTTGTTCAAATGATAAATGTAAAACCATCATCTATTTTTAAGCTCTTTGAGCCTTATTGACTCAAAAGAACAGGAAAGCCCTTGTCAGGACAATTCTGTTTTATGAAAAAGTAAGGGTGGGGACTTTTGCTTTTCTTTAAATAGTCTAAAAGTTTAAGGTTGTTTTTTACACAAGAACTGTGCAGTTAATTGGAATTGAATGGCCTTGCCTTCCTCGTAAATGAAGCCCATTCCTAAGATTGAGATGATCAATCTTAATCACGGGAAGTCCCTGAGGCAAAGATGTGCATTGAAGTATAAGTAAAGGGTTAGCAAAAACCATCCCATCCCAGAGGGCAGGGGCCCATCAAGGGAACAAGGTGCTCTCTTCAGGAGAGATGCTTACTTTAATATTCATAAAAGATTCTGCACTGCATCCCTCCCTCTCCCCCTCAGCTCAGCGTTTGTGGATGCAGCTACAGTGGAGTATCGGTTATACGGATGTTGGTTATGAGGACACAGAGATGGGTAAAGCCCTGCCCCTTCCATTAAGAAGCAATGTAATAAAAGTTTAAGCACCCTAGATCATGTACAATTTGTATGTACCTTTATTCAAGTCATGTGGGCACAGGAAATGAGTTGAAAGGACTTCAGAGAACATCAAGCTTTGAAAGATGTTCAGGAGCTACCTTGTCGACTGTTACTCCACGTGCAGTCCCTGGGGTGGCAGCGGCGTCACCTGGAAGTTCGTTAGAAAGTAGAATACTTGGCTTCACCCTCTATCTTCTCAACCAGAACCTGTGTAATAAGATCTCCAGGCAATTCCTGTAAACATGCAACATAAACGTTGAAAGTCCCGACCAATCTACTGATACCTTGAATTTGTTCTGTGTTTATGAACACAAAGGATCGCAATTCTGTGATCAGTGTATATTCCACTGATGACCTGCTCCTGTCTCTCACTCAATACCACAGCTACTCAGGCAGGCACAGCCTTGCCTGGATTTCAGAACAAAGGATGAATCCTTTGGAGCCATTCCTGAGTACTTAGACATTTAGAATGAAGGGGAAAAAGAGGGCAAAAGGGTGCGAGGGAAAAAAGAAAGAAACCTGTTATAATTGACTGCCCACGATTTCATAGATTTTTGTGAAACACGGACAATTATGATCTCTCCCATAACAACAGATACACCACGTTCTAAATAAACGTTAGAGGTGGTATGGTGAATTGTATTATTGTTCTTAATTATTCCCTTCCCACTTCCTCTAGGAGGCTTATAAAGGACTTAGTGTCTTCCTGGAGGAGAAGTTTACCCCACCATAGCTGTCAGGCTTGGCCACATGATGTGACTTGAATTCAGGTTTGGGCCAAGGAGGTGTGCTTCATGCAGGCATTACCCAGTTTTGGCCCATCTTCTTACACCTTCCCTCTGCTTTGAGCAGAGAGGGGCTCCTCTCTTACTCCAGATTCTGGAATAAAGCAGACACAAGGAAGAAAAGCAACACTGCCACCGATATGTAATATGAGTGAGAAATAAACCTTTGTTGTTAAGCAACTGAATTTTGGGGGCTGTTTAACCTAGGGAAAGCTGAATCATGCACATGGTCATCTGTGTCTTCTGACATCAAAGATTATCCTAACCATATTTAGAAGGCAAACCTGGAAAGGTCCTTAGACATTTAGATGAAGAAATGATGCTCAATGCAAAACATTTTCTGCACTATCAACATTAATCGTGTAGATAAGTTATGAGAAAAACAAAGTGCAAAAAATTTTATTTTGAGGTTTGGTATAACCTAATGAAGGCCCCATGCATCCGCCTGACCCTGGACATCAAGATAACTCAATTAAAATTCAGAATGCAGATGTTTGCATGCCTGTGATGCACCTCAGGTGGCTGAAATAGTCTTCATTTTTCAGGCTATTAAATATATCAGTCATTTTAGTGCCTTTTTGCTCCTCCTCCTGAATTACTATGGTTTTACCTTTAACACATTTCCTCTCAGTTAAATATGTCAAGATTACCCTCGAAATAGCTAAAAATTTTCTTTCAGTTGGTATAGGAACATAATCAGAATATTAAGATAAAATGGCATGTTTTTTAAGTTGAATAAATCATTTATAATTTCTTGAATAAAAATTAAATGAGTAGCACAGCTTTTATATTTGGTAGGAATTTCTAAGGTTAACCTTATACACAAATTGATGCTTAGTAGGATTGCAAATTCCAGTGCTAATAGAGACAATGGCTCATATTTTTATGCACTTTTACTGAATTAACAGAGTGGAACATAAATAATATTTGGTACTTTCAGTAACTCTTCACAGAGATAGGAGACTATTTATTAGCCTATCTACCCAGAGGAGATCTCAGAGACTCCTAGTGTCCATGGCATAACCACGGCCACACAGTCAGTGCAATAAACAGAACAGTAACTCATGAATTCATTCTGGAAGGCTTTCTGTACACAAGAGACTTGCCAAAGCTGCCAACCAATTTACTTCACCTGTTGAAACAAACCAGTAAGCTTAAAGAAATTTTGTACCCCTTGTAATTTGTTGATTTGTTTTTGGTTTTTCTTTACTCCTTCTGTCTCTCCCTACCTCTGCATTTTATAATTCACAACTATCTAAAGACTTGGGTATATTAACCACTCTTATAAAATGAGCCCCCTGGACAACTTAATTAACCAGCCACAGGAAAAAGGTCTTCAACACAGCGTCTCTCTTAGCAGTACTGTTCTCTCAGGCCCTGTCTTGACTATCGGAGTCCTTCCTCCCCCCAAAGAAATTACAAATACATACTCAGACATCTGGAATTCATTGACTGAGGCTGACCTCATGACCTCACAAAGCCTCACTTGTAGATGCTGGCGGTTTTCATTTTTCACATGTACATACACGGCTTAAACACAAAGAGCCCTGAGTCTTACTCTTTTCAGTTGGAGAAGAATGAATGAATGAATGAATGAATGAATGAATAGGATTATTGGCAATTTGTACCTGGTGCAATCCCAGAATGGACTATAGTCAAATCTTCTGTTTTATGTCTTCAATGACACTTTCAACCTTCCATTCTCTACTAGCCTCTATTAAAGACAAGATGTTATTCCCAACTAATACATTTTGTTAATTGGGTGATGGTTGGATGTTTTGGAGTCCTAACTCCTGCAAACTAATGGCCTTGAATATAGGTAGACACAAGATTTTATCTTGCTTCTGCCTTCTTCCAAGTTGGGGATAAAACATAAAATAAGGACATAAAATTTTTAGATGGTAGAGGTGAGTTCTTTCACAAATTAAAACAATGCTATACCACTCCACCTCTATTAGGTGACCAAACTGAAATTGCCAATGCTGACGAGGGTGTGAAACAACAGAAACTCTCGTTCATTTCTTGTGGGAATGTACAATGGTACAATCACTTTGGAAGACAGCTTGGCAGTTTCTTTCAAACATCCAAAGTGATTTCATAGCCATAGAATGTTTGCCCTTCATACCAGATATTTTACAACAAAAGAAACTAGAAGAAAAAAAAAAGAAGCCCAAGAAATAAATTCCTCTGAGAACAATAACTACTACAGATATCCTGAAACCTCATCTATTCTACTTTGTTCCTCCATGTTCTGGTTATAATAAATAGTCTTGGTTCTAACCGAATTACTTTCCAGGTTATTAACTTTTTGGTTAGTTAAAAGAAAATTCTGAGGTAAACTAGGTAAACAACGTGTAGGTAGGTATTGTGGATGTACAACACTGATTCCTTCCTTGAAGAAGCTTATCAGTAAATAAGGGAGGCTGCACTGGGCATGGAAAGTAATAATGGGAAGAGAAACCCATGAGTGTTAATTAGTTTACAGACAATGAGCCACAGGTATTCAGAGAGGTAAGACTCATGAGTGCTGGCATGGTCAGGGCAAGTTCCAAAAAAAAGATTGCCTTTGCTCTATTAAGAAAACAAACAACCCAGTTTTTAAAATGGACGGAAAATCTGAATAGACACCTCACCAAAGATGTACATATGGCAAATAAGCAAATGAAAAGATGTTCAAGATGATACATCATTAGGGAAACGCAAATTAAAACAACGCTATACCACTCCACCTCTATTAGGTGACCAAACTGAAATTGCCAACGCTGATGAGGGTGTGAAACAACAGAAACTCTCGTTCATTTCTTGTGGGAATGTACAATGGTACAATCGCTTTGGAAGACAGCTTGGCAGTTTCTTTCAAAACTAAACATACTTGTACCGTACGATCCAACGTGCATGTTCCTTTCAACCCAAAAGTGTTGACACTTATGTACACACATGCTTATTTGTAGCAAATTTATTCATAGTTGCCAAACTCAGAAGTATTAAAGATGCCCCTTAACAGGTAAATAGATACGCAAACTCCAATACACTGGAATGGTATTCAGTGCTAAAAGGAAGTGGGCAATCAAACCATGGAAAGACGTGAAGGCAACTTAAGTATATATTTCTAAGTGAAAGAAGCCGATCTGAAATGGCTGCTTACTGTATGACTCCAATTCTATGACATTCTGGAAAAGGCACAACGATGGAGACAATACAGAGGAGGCAATAAAGATCAGTGGCTACCAAGGGTTCTGGACAAGGGAGGGACAAATAGCTGGAGTGAGGGGACTTTTGGGCAGTGAAAGTATTCTCTGTGATCCAGTAATGATGGACACATATTATTATACATTTGTCAAGACCTAGAGAATGGGCAACACAGTGAAAGCCATCGTAAACTATGGATTTTAATTAATAATAATGCTTCAATATTGGTTCGTCAATTATTACAAATGTCCTGCATGAAAAAAAGATATAAAGGGTAGGGGGAACTGATTGAAGAGGGGGAACTCTTTGTACTTTCTGATCAATTTTTCTGTAAAGCTAAACTTCTCTAAAGAAACAAAATCTGTTAATTTTTTAAGAATCATGCATTTATTTTCAAGGGGCCTTGGCCTAGTTAGGATTTGTACAGGACTGAGGGTCTGAGTCAGGAGGTTTAGGCAATGGATACAGCAGAACACAAACACATAAGGTGAAAAAGATAAGTCCACAATGGGTCAGAGACCAAGAAGCTTCAGCAGACTGTCAGGTCTGCTGTTCCCCAGCTCTGCAGCTCTGGGTCCAAAGCCTCAATTTTGGCATCAAAAATAGCTGCATTTGAATCCCAGTTATGTCGATTAAGGGCTATGTGAGCTTCATTAAATAAAGCCCCTAAGCTTTCTGAACTTCTCAGCTGTAACATGGGGAAAATAATACATACAGGATTGTGGAAAGGCTCAAATGAAATAATGTACATGAAATTTCTTTGTGAATTCTGAAGTGCTATAGAAACATGGGTTGTTACTATCACAGAAGAGAAAATGTCCCACTGCTTTTATTGCTTTTATGGTGACCCACTCTTGACAACTAACTGCTACGTGAGCACATATCTTTCTTGTTGGAATAGAGTCACCTCGGTCTACACCTGTATCATCTGTCTTTCACTGAAGCTTCTCCTAAGCACCACCTTCACTGATTATTTATATATTTGGCCAGCCTCTTGATGACACACCAAGTCCTGGATAGAATCAGTTGTTCCAAGAACAGCCGTATTAGGTCCCAGAAATCTGGGATGATGTGAACAGTGTCTGGAGGAGGTCAAGTCTGGGACAACAGTCTTTGAACTTGATGATTATCTTCTGCTTACTTTCCACTTCTTTTTCCATGATACTATGCTCTCGACACCAATTTCCCCTCCGGTAGTAATTTTGTGACATCTTCTGCTCAAAATCTCTATTAAAGAGAGAATCAAGTTAAAAGGCAGCTAGAGACTACTCTGGGGACAGTTTTTACTGGTCACCTGCTCTTGTGACTGAGGAGCATCACATCAGGCAAAGGAGTTCAAACTTTAACTCAAACGCTTTACCTCAAAAAAATGTAGCATGCTCACTATGTGAAAAACTAGACAGTGTATACCATTCCGAAGGGGGACATAAAGTTGTAGGGCTCTCCTTTATAGAATATCTCATTTAATCTCCACAGGCCTTTTGTGAGGTGTGCTTTATTACCAACCACATTTTCCGATAATGACATGGGCTCTGGGATTTTAAATGACTTGTCCCAAGCTCAGACTTGTTCCCAGAAGATGCAAAGCTCCGTTCCATTTCTGCTGGCTCTGAGCCCAATATCATGTCTGCCGTAGTCATTCTCTGTGACTTCACTCCCAATAGACACTATGACATGGCTGTGACAACCACATAAGAACTCAAGTCCAGGGTTACTGGGTGGCTTAGCTGGTTAAGCATCTGCCATTGGCTCAGGTTGTGATCCCAGGGTCCTGGCATCAAGTCCTACTTCAGGCTCTCTGCTCAGTGGGGAGTCTGCTTCTCCCTCTCACTATCTCTCTCTGTGTTCTCCCTCTCTCTCTCTCAAATAAGTAAATAAAATCTTTTTTTAAAAAAAAAAGAATTAAAGTCCAGCCAACTGAATGGGATGTGCTTGTGCCTATGGAGTCAGGAGTTCTTGAGTGTTTTCTTTCAACAGACTACAAACATTTAAGGAGATCTAGTGTATACCAAACTCGTGGTAGGCACCATCGTTTTAATGACAAATCAAACATGTTCCCTGCTATCAAGAGATTTCTAATCTCGTGGGAGAGACAAATATGTCTCTCATAGGTCACTGAAGAGCACAGCTTTTATGACTGAGGTATCCAAAGACCATAGTGGTCAAGGATAAACCAGAGATAGATGGAAATGATTATCTATAGAAGACGGGGGGGGGGGGGGTTGCAGAATGCGGTTGAGGAGACAAGGGTAGATAGGAGAGTTCTCTGAGCATATGCTTATATAGTATTGACCTTTAAACAATATGAATGGTTTACATATTACAAAATTAAATTCAATTAAAAAAAAGACTATAGTGGGGGCACATAGGAGTGAGACACTTATCTCCTGGGAGTTGGAAGAGGTCACAAAAAATTTCACAGAAGTTAACTTTGAAGTGAATGCTTTGTTGTCCATCATTTTTTATTTGTTTGCATATAATTTAGCTTAGTCTAAAAAGCTGAGTAAATGAATGAATGCTTCAACTACAATCATCACAAGTTTTTGTCCCCAATCCCAGAGAGCGGCACTAGCTGTACAACCTATCCAGTGGGGGACTGCAAGAGAAAGGGCAGGCATGGGGAAAAGGGGGAGTATGTGAGTTGCTTGGAAGGTGATTAATAGAGTAGCTTCTGGGAACTTGACCTCTCTGAGCACCATTTATAGACAAAGGAAGACTTAGTGGCTGACTTCACAGTCACCTTCCTGCTAGCATTCTGCAAAGAATGGCCAATGGTCCATTGCCCAACCTATGGGTTTATTTTCTTGGGCTATCATTTTAAAGAGTCACTTTTAAGTCAACAAATGGCTATCTTTCACAATTAGAATGTAAACCTAGATTGTGGAATTTACTAATTGTTCTTCACTGTTGTGGTCATTTAAACATAAAATATTCACAACCCAAGTCTTGTAACCTCTGGCCTTTCTTTCTCATGGGAAGGGGAGAGAATTGCTCAGAAGGATGACCTTCCCACTTGGGTCAACAAGAGCTGCAACTGGTTCTAAGGAGGGTGTCTTATTGCTGTCAAATTGACCGGAGTTGTCACACGTGAAGCCTGCTGTCACTGCATCTTGCTCAGAACCAGCCCCTTAGCTTGCTGAGTCAAGCTGTGCTGACTCCTGGTGATAGAATTTTAATGTGAGGGATGACAGAGGCCTTGGAGTTAATGTGTGCACGGAGGTGACAGTTTTGAATGTCAGCCAAAGCACAAAGGCCTGTCTGACATTAATTTTGGGGGGGTGGCAGGAAGTCCTAGGAAGATGGAGAGAAATAATATGATGAAGAATTGAGATTGGTTGAGTCGAATCTACTACCATCTGCTGCAATGAAAGCATCATTCTGTACAGACATAGTATCTGTGCTTGGGAGGTAGAAGGAGCATTGTCCTCATCAGATAATTCTGTTGTTTTAATTTTTGATCAACCTCATATACAATTTGCCACTTTTAGATCTCTGTGATCCCATTTCCCTTGGTAAAATGGACTTGTAAAATTAGACATGGATCTCCTGATGATATGATCTAGAATTTAATCATTTAAGGGGGGAATACTTAATTTTCTGGTGATAAATGAGCCAAACTATATTTATGCATCTTAATTTTCCTTTTACATTGTCATTTATTAAGAACTCTCAACGCTGTCCCATTATCTAGAGGATACATTCAAATCTTTAATCTCTCTCTGGCGGACAGAATAATGCCCTCTTGGAGATGTCTGCGTCCTATTGCCCATAACCTATGAATGTGTTATGTAACATGGCAAAGGGAAATTAGGGTAGCAGATGGAATTTAGGTTGTTAAAATCAGCTGACTTTATGGTAGAGAGATTATCCTGGATCATCTGGGGGTCAGTGGCGTCACCAGTGTCCTTAAAAGTGGACACAGAGGTAGAAGTCAGAGTCAGAGTGACATATAAAAAGACTCAACTAGCCACTGAGGGCTTTGAAAATGGGAGGGGGCTATGAGTCAAGGAATGTGGGCAGCGTCTAGGAGCTGGAAAGACAAAGAAACAGATTCTCCTTTGTACCCTCCAGAAGAAACACAACCTTGCCAATACCTCGATATTAGCCAACCCATATTAGACTTTTGACGTACAGAACAGTAAGATAATCATTTTGTGTTATTTTAAGCCATTATGTTTGTGATCATTTGTAACAGCAATAGAAAACCAGTACCTTTAAGGTCTTTGGCAGTGTTATCCTGTTTTGTCCTCAATTTCCCTGAATAAATCCTGCCTCTGAACTCTGAACACTGGCTTCTGAACACACTTTGTACAGTACAAACTTTGTTATCCCATTTCCTGTGTCTGAAGTTAAACACAGTGTCCTGGAGTGTTGATGAGGATGAGGCAGACCCCACTGTGGGGCTAGCTACTGCCAGGACAGAGGGATGGGTCCTGGGGCTGGTTATGGTGAGGCCCGCCCCTTAATGTGGATTGAAAGAAAAAGTAAGAGGGAAGCATCTGGGTCAGTGTCCTTGAGAAAAGGCAGAAGTCAAGGAGGAAAAATTTTGAAGGCCGAATCCAAAATAAGTCATAGAATCATGGGACAAGCATGGGTCAAGACCAAGATTCTGAGGCCAGGTGGCAAGAGAAGAAAAGTAAGGGATAAATGAGATGTGTCTTGGGAAATTAGTGTCAACAGTTCTTCAGGGCCCTACGACTAACTTTTGTGGTGGGCCAGTGTGTGGAGTTACTTTGTGTTGACTTAAAGGTAATGGTCATGCATGGCTATGAGAGGACTCCATATATTAAACCAACTCAGTCTTATCCATCATTCAAAGCCTAGCTCACATCCAACCTCCTCCACAATGCTGTTCTTGAATATTCCAGCCCTACTTACATTCTCTTCCTCTGAAGTCTTAGCATTTACCCTGGATATCCTCCCTCATTTGGTAGCTGCAATTCACAGCCTCATATTTTTAATTAAACGCAGCTATTGTATGTACAACTGTAAATATTCACATAATACAGTGAAGTATAAGGCAGACATTTTTTTTAACAGTTTTGTATTTTTCTTTTTTTTTTTTTAAAGATTTTATTTATTTATTTAATTGACAGAGAGAGAGAGACAGCGAGAGAGGGAACACATGCAGGGGGAGTGGGAGAGGGAGAAGCAGGCTTCCCTCGGAGCAGGGAGCCCGATGTGGGGCTCGATCCCAGGACCCTGAGATCACGACCTGAGCTGAAGGCAGTCGCTTAACTGACTGAGCCACCCAGGCGCCCCAAAGGCAGACATTTTGAATGATTCAGAACTGTACCACCCAAAGATAACCACTGCTACAGTTTGGTATTTATCTTTCCAGACAGATTCTCTTTGTTTCCTGCAATATTTTTCAAACACACATGTACTTATATTTCATCTACATTCTCTAAAATGAAACATGCTGCAGGAAATTCTACATGATATAAATTATTTATATCAAGCTTCTTACATATTAATTTACATGTAAGTCCCTTGACATTCACAATACCCATTCTGTTATTCTGGCATTTAAGCTTTCAATCTGTACACATCTTTGCAACATAGACAAGTTGGAAGTACTCTGAGGTAAGGGAGAATAATTTTATGTTTTCTGTCCCCACTGATGCCTAGCATAGCACGTTGTGTATTTTAGGGACTACATAAATCTATATCAATTGATGGATGAAAAAGTTGTGACCTGAAAATCATGGAAAAACTTCCTACCTACAGACAGATAGTATTTGTTATTGATATGCTTTTAGATTTTACCAAGGAATTCCAGTAATTATTTCTGTACAGAGAATATTTTAAAAGTTGCACCAAGCTACTGTTTCTGCACTGGTCAGATTATTATAAATCCAGAGATTTGTCAATTAGCATCAGAATTACTTGTTAAAATGGGAAAGGAGATAAACAGAGATAAGGTCCTTGTTAACTCATTAATATTCCCTATAATGAAAAATGTTGCAGGGAAGAAATAGCCACAGTAATACGTGTAATCAATCTAGCTGAGGGAAAGTGATGCAGTTTGTTATCTTTACAGAGTTGCTCTGTTCGCTAGTCAGCTACTTGGCATATTTATCAAATGCCCAGTTGGGGTATACTAGTAACTATTTCGCTGCACTGTGTGCTACTAGTGTTTCTTCATTTATTAACTATTTATTCTTTAACATGCATTTTTGGCATGCCTTTTATGTGCAAGTTCCTATGATAGGTGCTGGAGTAATAAAGATGAGCAAGATGGTTTTATCCTCGGGACATTGTCAGTGGAGGGGAAAACAGACAATTATAAAATGGATTTTGATGAGAGATGCATAAGCAGAGGGCTAATCTCTATCTCCAACTAGCAAAGAGAATACTGTAAGGTAAAAAGCAGTCTTCCCTTCTGACTGCAGTGTTATGCTCATAAATGACTGGTTTAGGCAGAAACAAAAATCCCAAAGTGGGCTGGATCATTAACAAGACTGGAATGCTAAGGTACAGGCTTTGTGCATGATTCAGGAAATACCAGAGCAGCAGCAAGGTAAGTTGCAAACATTCGTGGGTTAAAGGCACTGCTTTCGTTTGCTGGGGCAGTCATAACAAAGCCCCAGACACTGGCTGACTTAAACAATAGAATTTTTTTTTTTTTTTTACAGTCAGGAGACTGAAAGTCCAGAACCAAGGCATTGTCAGGGTTGTTTTCTTTGAAAAGCTTCTCTCCTTGGCTTGTAGGCGGCTGCCTTCTCCTGTGGCTTCATATGGTCATCACTCTGTATGTGTCTGTGCTGTAATCTCTTCTTATAAGGGCACCAGTCATATTGGATTAGGGCCCACACATACGACCTTGCTTTAATTTAATTACCTCTTTGAATACCCTTCAAATTCTGAGGTACTAGGGGTTAGGGCTTCAATATATAAATTTTGGGAGGTCACACAACTGGGCCATAATAGGTACCAAGGGTGGGTCTAGCAGAGTCAGAAATCCTAACTCCTAAAATGAAAGCAAATTGAATCCAGACAGGTTAGTTAGCTGGGTACCATTATGAGCCTAATTGAGGTGTGGCTTGGTTAAGCTGCATTCCACTTTATAATTCACTTGCATGTGTGTCTATTAGTGCAACATAGTATATTATTGATTTGACTTTTAAGGTTGTTTTAAAAATTCCTTGATGCCTCTGCCCACTGAAGGTAACCATGCATTCTAGGAGTTGAGGAGCTTGGGAAGGGGCCAGAGAGAAACACCTTACCACAGTCCCTGTAACTGGCATGTGATGGATTATTTAAGCCATTTCCAACTCCAAGGAGATATTCTTACTGAAATTTTATAATATACCTAAAGCATATGGAAATTATTATATCAGGATATTTCAGGTGAAATAATAGAAAACCAAGCTAAAAATAGATTAAAGTAAGGTTTCCAAATTTTTCTGATAATAAGATTCACTGCTTAAAAATCACAGTTTTCCAGCCCCTTCTCTTGAATGTTCTGATTCTGGGGTTTGGGTCAGGACCTGAGAATTTATACTTTTAAAAATGGTACCATAAATGTTTCTTATATTTATAAAAGTTTGGCAAACAAATGGAATCAACAATATCACTTTGAATCCAAGCTCTTCTATCTATTTTGCCATCATTAATGTGTCTATCATTAGTGTAGCCGTGATGACACGTCACGGTCACAGAATGGTTGCTGTAGTCCTGGGGCTCACATTTAACAGCAGCAGAAGAACTGTGCTTTCTGCTATGTTGCTTCAGCTAGAAGGAAAGGAGGAAGGAAAGAAAGAAGGAAGAAAGGAAGGAAGGAAGGAAGGAAGGAAGGAAGGAAGGAAGGAAGGAAG
>NW_027397116.1:1879999-1897671 GCF_003265705.2 Callorhinus ursinus
AAGGAAGGAAGGAAGGAAGGAAGGAAGGAAGGAAGGAAGGAAGGAAGGAAGGAAGGAAGGAAGGAAACTAATTGAGAAGTTTCTCAGAGTATCTCTCCTGTTGTCTTACTGCATACTTTTCTTTAAATTATGGAGAATGGAATTACGGTGTTTGGCTTAGATTATTTAGGATTCACCCACTGAACAGATGAGTTCACTTTGTCTAAGTATGTGTGTTCCTAGAGGTGGATGGACATCCCAATAACAAGAAAGAGTGATAGGGGATTTCATGAGCAAACAATGGTGTCTGCTACAAGTATATATAGACAAATACAATAATTTTAGCAATCAAGGTAAAATTAGAATTGGATAATTAGGCTTGTAAAGAAACAACTGATATTTACTATGTTTTTATGGGACAGACATTGTGTTCTAAGGCTTTATGTAGATTAAGATTTTTATATAAGCCTGATGATATACTGATGTAAGTACCGTTATTATTCTTGCTTTACAGATGAAGAAACTGAAACATAGAGACTTTAATTAGCTTATCTAAGTCACAAAGCTATTATGATTTGAACACTGGGATTCAGGGCTCCAGGACTACACTCTAAATAATAGTCAATTGTGCATGAACAGATAATAAAGCTGCACCCCACAAATAGTTACAGTGCTTATGTGGAGATGGGTGAAGGAACCTTGGTGTCTGATTGCATGGTTGATTCTGCTCTCTATTCAACACGCACAAATTAAGCACCTTCTATCTGCAAAGGACTATACCAAGAACTATGAAATTTCAAAAATGAGTAAGCAGTGATACAACTCTACTCAAGCTTATAATCAAATGGAGGAAATAAGCATGAAATTAATTAATTTTAGTATGATATAAAGTAAAGTAGAATGTAGGAAATACTACACAAAACCCAAGGAACATGTTGTTGGATTGAAGATAAAAAGTCCCCTAATTCCTACTGAAGGATCAGAGAGGATTCATGGAGAAGAAAGATTTTGCTAGGTCTGTATTCCAGGGGAGAGGAGGACATTCCAGGCTGAAAAGAGATAAGGAATAATGAAACTGAGTGCAGGTCATTTTGAGTGGACTGCTCTGTGAGTGGCCTGGTGTGGCAAGAATATAGGGAACTTAGAGATATCCTGGAAAATGGGAATATGAAGATATTAAATTTAAAGGAGATGCTATGTCAAATGTGAAATTCTCTGTATCTGGAGAACCATAAGATTAGCAAGCAGGGTAGTTATAATGATGGGTGATTTATTTTGACTCTCAATTCCAATCTTTTGGTAGAAAGAGAAAGTGTTCTCTTCCCTCATTTTCTTAAATAATCTATCCCCCACCCAATAGAGTACATTTTAATTTTTTCCTTGCTCATTTGGCCTTTGTCAAAATCTGTCTTTCACACTTCTTATACTACTGAGTGACTGTTTCATCTTTTCTCCTAGATTGGAATCTCATAGAAGATGACATTTTCAAATATATTTGGAATCACCCACAATGCCTGATGCAGTTTTGTTTTAGTATCCAATCTATCCCTGTGAATAATGACCCAATAGAGCATTCCCCATAGGAGCTCTTAGACGTTTAGTAATCTTTTCTATAGGTAGTTTGAGAGTATTTCTTAGCTTTCACCCAGAAAGCTACTTATGGGGGAGTCTCACTTTCTATGAAATGATGTATCTGCTGACTTTCCCTTTTTCCCCTAAAGTCAGGTGTGAATACGGCTAGGAAGATTCTCCAGCCCCTTGCTGACAATCTAGGGCCCCTGTCAATGCTTCAGATCTCTTCTTTGCTTGACTCTCTCAAGGGTTTACTTGGTCTATTACCGTTCTGACATCTGTTGCCTAAATAACTTTCCTTCGGGGGATCCGTTCCATGAGTGGCCCTGGCTGTGCAGCTCTTCCCAAAGCAGTTGCTTCTTTGTAGGCCTTTCTGCTGGCTTTCATGCCAAGGGGCTCCAGCCCCCTAATCCACTCAAAGGCTCGTCTGCATTCAGCTGTTACTTTCTCATCAACTCTTTTTCTTATCAGTGTTGAAATTAATGAGGAATCTTTTCTCTTCGATACTTCATACCATTATACCATGATCTTGGCCTGTAGTTTTTCCTTTCTGAAAACAATAAACAAAACCAAGAAACTTCCCTGAGATGGCTGTTTGTGACCCACTGGTTATAGAATAGAAAAGATATTCTAGGATTTATGGACTCCCTCACTGGATGCTCCTTGGTTGTTGGGCCTGACCCAACAAGGTCTTCAATGACATTCAGGAAGTAAATGATGTGACAAAGCTCTTGATGATCCCACAGAAAATTTTTATATTTATAGCAAACATTCTTGCTCATTTATTTCATACCTGAAAACTTTTTTTCAGTTAGCACCAACAGTAAGCTTAGTGGAAGGGAATTAGGATAAAACTTTTCTGTTTTTTTTCCTAGAAAGCCAATTGGTAGGCATTCATAGAGGTCTATTTTCTTGTATGCTTCATGAAAGCAGGGACTATCCCTCTGCTGTAAATTTGCTATTGTATTCTCATTATCTAACAGGGCTTGCAAACACGAGTATAACAACCTAGAATTTAATCTATTTCTTCTCACTCTTGCTTTTGTGATAGGTATTACCAATCTATTATAGCAGTCTTTGCTATAGAGTTGGTGCATCTCAAGACTGCCCCAGGAATCTTCTGCAAATTGATTGGAGTTGGCATGCAACCAGAAGCCTAGTTACCATTCTCATAGTTAGCACTCAATAAATATTTCTCAGTGATTGAGAGAATCATCTCTGATAAATTACCATCCTGTTTCTATTTAAACACCTCTACATGATGGCAAATATGTTATTTCTTAAGACAGGTTTTCCCACTGTGATATAAATTAAACAGGAAATTCTTTGTATTTTGAAAAAATCTTACCTTTACTAATTTATTAACCCTTTTTTACTAACATAAAGAACAATTGTTGTAATTGTTTAATGCTTTTGTAAAGACTGGCCCCTGTTGTGATACCATTCTATCAGGGGCAGCCTTCTCTGGTCTTCTCAGTTAGTCCTTCAACAGTGATCATGATCAGTTCCAATCAATTTGAGTTCTTTTCTTTAATAATGTCTCAATTAAAACTTTTTAACGACAACCCCAACACACACACACACACACAAGTGAAAAAAGCAATATGAAATAAAATATATAGCCACTCAAAAATAATATACATATACAAATGTCATGAGGATCCTAAGATCTTCGCACCGTGCCATGCCTCTGCAAAGGCTCGTATCTTGTCTTCTTTTGTCACCCTCGTGGTTAGTGTCACCTAGAGTTGTCATTATTGTTCCCTTCCTACTTCAGAGATGCTAAGTATCATACATATTCAGTCTCTGTGTCAGCAATTGCTGCAAGTTCTCTCCTTATAGACCATGTGTCCTGACTACATGGAATGTATCAACAGCATTTCCATAGATAATGCCTGCCTGCTCCATTTCTGTTTCCAATTGCTGTTGCACAGCTCTGCATGGCTCTCTTTAGACGATGAGGATATTGTTGCAATGACAAGGACATTTTAGGATGCCCCGTCTTCATGTGGAGAAAAGAAATAGTTCTGTGCTAAAAACTGCCTGGAAGACTCCTCTGTTAATCAGAAA
The DNA here is from genome assembly GCF_003265705.2 of Callorhinus ursinus. Classification (NCBI taxonomy): domain Eukaryota; kingdom Metazoa; phylum Chordata; class Mammalia; order Carnivora; family Otariidae; genus Callorhinus; species Callorhinus ursinus. The sequence goes on from NW_027397116.1 coordinate 1,883,621, forward strand.
AGCTTTCTTCTTTGTTTTCTCTCTTTTAGTAAAAATGACCCCAGTGAAAATAACCACCTGTCTTCGGGAATGGGAGGAATGAGCAGAGCGGCAGCTTTAAGTTTTGAAACTGTTTTGTGCCTCTGCAAGTTGGTTATATATTCTTGCTTTCGTCAAAGTGCTTTTATTGACCTTATCCCTCTTTAATTATGTGACATAGCTGATGGAGAAGGGCAGGGACTTAGCTATCCATTCACTGGTAGTGAATAGAAATAAAAATAGATTTTTGTGCATTGATCTTGTATCTTGAAACCATGTTAACTCATTTATTATTTCTACTAATTTTTAATGTAGTCCTTAGCGTTTTCTCTATATTAGATCATGTCGTATGAAAACAGAGTTTTAAGTTTTACTCTTCAACCTGGATGACTTTTCTTTTTCTTGCCTAATCATCTTGGTTAGAACCTAGAACTTAGTACAGTGTTGAACAGAAGTGACAAGAGTGTACATCCTTGTCACCTTCCTGTTCTTGGGGGAAAGCATTCAGTCTTCTACAGGTAAGACTATAGCTAGGATGCTAGCTGTGGTTTTTGTCGATGTTCTTTATCTGGTTCAAGAAGTTTTCTTGAACAAACTATTAGTTTGTTAAGGGTTTTTTGTTGTTTGTTTTTTTAATTATGAAATGCATTTTGTCAAATGCTCTTTTTGTGCAAATTTCATGTGGTTTTTGATTTTTATCCTGTTGATAAGGTGCATTAAGTTAATTGATTTTCAGATATTAAACCAACCTTATATTTGTGGGATAGACCCTACTTGGTCATTATGTATAATCCTTTTTTTTTTTTTTTTAATGAGTTGCTAGATTCAGTTTGGCTCTGGGATTTTCTTCATGAGGCTTTTTTAAAATTACTAATTGAAACTGTATTTGTTATATATATATTTTCAGACTTTCTGTTCTTGAGTCAATTTTGGCTGTTTGTGTCTTTCTAAGAATTTGTCCATCTCATGTAAAGTTAACTGATTTGTTTGCATACTGTTGAATGTGGTAGTAATATTCCTTCTTTCATTACTGATTTTAGTAATTAGAATGTTTTCTTTTCCTTGGGCAGTCTAACTAAAGGTTTTTTGTCTTTTTTAGGTCTTTTCAAAGACCAACTATTACTTTAATTGATTCTATCTCATTTTTATGTTTTCTACTTCATTTGTTTCTACCCTATTCTTTATTCTTTCTTTCCTTATGACAGTGTTGGGCTTAGCTGGTTTTCTTTTTTCTGCTTTCTTAAGGTAGAAAACTGGGTTATTAATTAGAGATATTTCTTATTATTTAATTAGATATTATAGCTATAAATTTCCCTCTAAGCACTGCTTTAGCCACATCTCATACATATCAGTATATTGTATTTTCATGTTCATTTGTTTCAAGGAATTTTCTAATTCCCTTTGTGATTTCTTTTTTGATCCTTTGGTTATTTAGGACTATGCTGTTTCACTTCCACATATTTGTGAATTTCCCAAATTTCCATCTACCATTGTTTTCTAATATTTTTCTATTGTGATCAAAGTACTTTGTATGATTTCAATTACTTTAAATTTATTGAGGTTATTTTATGGCCTAACATGTGGTAAGGAGAATATTCAATGTGTACTTCAGAAAAATGTATATCCTGCAGTTATTGGTTGGAGTGATCTACAGATGTCTGTTAGGTCTATTTGGCTTATAGCATTGTTTAAGTCTTCAATTTCCTTGTTTATCTTGCACTTACTGTTCTTTCCACTACTGAAAATGAAGTATTGATGTCTCCAACTTTATTGTTGAATTGTCTTTTTCTACTTTCAATTCTGTCAGTGTTTCCTTCATATATTTTGAATTTCTGTTGTTAGGTGCTTATCTGTTTATAACTTCCTAATGGATTAAGCCTTTTCTCATTATAAAATGTTCTTTTATATCTCTAGTAATATCTTTTGTTTTAAAGTTTATTTTGTAAAAAAATAATAAAGTCTATTATGTGAAATATTGGTTTAGCCACTTCAGGTCTCTTAAGTTATATATATATGTGTGTGTGTTATATTTTCTTACCCTTTTACTTTCAAACAATTTGTGTCTTCAAGTCTAAAGTGTGTCTCCTGTAAATAACCCAATATTGAGTCTTGTTTTCTATATCAAATCTAATAATCTACCTATTGATTGGACTGTTAAAATTTTAGTATCGGTATAGTTAGATTTACATCTACCAGTTTGCTTTATGTCTCATGTATTTTTTTCTTTTTTTTTCCATCTAGTGCATACTTTGGCATTAATTAAATAATATTTTCTAGTGTGACATTTTAATTCCTTTAATAATTGTAAAATTTTTAACATTTTTAAATGGTTGATCTAGAGCTTATAACATTTACCTTAAGTTACCAATATCTACTTCACATTTAACTAACTTAATTCTAGTGTGACATAGAAACTATGCTTATATAGCTCCATTCCCTCCTTTTTTGTGCTATTATTATTATACATTATATCTGTATATGTTACAAACCCAATTATACAATGTTGTGACTATCACTATATTTATTTTATTTTCATTCAAAAAAGCTTAGAGTAGAAAGGCAAGAAAGCGTGTATTTGTAGACAGTTATATTAACCTTCATATTACTTCTTATTCCTTCATTTCTTTCTTCATTTTTTTACTTACCTCCCTATGAATTTTAGTGACATCTATTGTCATTTTCTTACTTCAATACAACTTGGTTCCCTTCTATCTCCTTTGTGCTGTTCTTGCTAAATATATTACATTTCTGTATGTTAAAGGCCCAACAATACAAGTATAGGTCTTGTTGTTTTGTGTTTGTTTGCTTATTTTTCTTTTTTAGTGACTCAGGACTAGTCAGTGCCATCTATTTCCCCTGCAATTTGCAACCTCTGTTGCTTGCCCTCAGAATTTGCATCCTTGGTCATGCACAAAATGTTCCTGACCACCAGCAATGCCTGTGGTTTTAGCTGTGCTCTCTTTGACTTTCTCTTCCTCTTATATCCCTGTGAAAATGTTTGTTCTTCTATTGCATTCACCCTCAATTGTTAGTCTCCATTAATTGCTAATTGATAGCTCTGTTGTTTTCAACAATGCCCTAGAGCATAATCTTTTTCCATAGTCAGATCCAAATGAAGCCTGGTCCCATGGCAAGGGCAGACTTTGGGACTTGCTCTGATGTTTGCAGGGTTCACCCTCTGCACTATGGAGAAGGAGATGGGGGGAGTTGGGGAACTCTACTGACTGTCCCACTTGGACCCTCCCTGTAGGAGGTGTGTGTGTATGTGTGTGTATTTGGGGCTACTAGTGCTGCCCCCATACTGCAGCCACTTCCTAGGAAGAGTTTTCCACAGCCTAGGGCCAGAAGATGGAATTTGCTGATGTTCATCAGCTGCCAAATCTTCCATGCTAGGATAATCAGGGAAATGGGAGCTGCCACTCAGCGGCTGAGCCACTGGATCAGCTTTTTGATGACACAGAGCTGTGGTTTCAAGGGGGGACTTCTCTCTTTATAGCTGGCCATGCTGGGATCCTCCCTATGCAACATGAGTTTGGGGTGGGGGAATGACTGCAACTTGTTTGCTCTTCAGCTTCCTGATATAGACCTTCTACAGCATAGACCTATAGAAAAATGGGATCTATTGATGTTCACTAGCTGCCAAAAGCATCCAGATTAACTTTTCCAACCCAGCGTAATGAGGGAGATGGGAAATGCCACTCAGCTTCTAAATCTGCTCAAACAGTTCTTCTGTGAGGCCTGGCTGAAATGATATCACCCCCCCCTCACTGTTCTTACCATATTCCCATAGATTTTGTTGAATAAGTGCTTCTCAATTTGTTGTAAACCCTTTGTTCAGTTCTCAGAGATCATTCTGCTTTGATTGTCTTTGCTAATGTTCACCAGTTTAGTAGATTCTTCTTTAGGGAGAGGTTTCCCTACACAACACCACTGTTCGGGAAATCTTATTTCCCATTTCTTTTCTCTTTAATGCTTTCCTGAATTCTTTCTCATTCCACATCTTATGAAAACCAATCAAATTTCTTGTAAATGTTACCCCTTCAATGAAATTTTACCTTATTAAATCATTTATTATTTAGCAATTTGCTTTATTTTCAAAAATCTCCTTCCTCCTGATGTTTTATAAATTGTAAAAAAAAAATCTAAAAATCTCCTACTAAATTTACAAAATGGGAACAATAATAATGGTGCCTCATAGAGTTGTGGTGAGGATTAGCAAAATAATTTCTATAAAGCAGTTAGCATATTCCAATTACATAGTTTGGGTTTGCACTTATTAGGTCATAAATGTTAACTATTAATAATAACATTATTAATAATAAAGGCATAAGTAAAAAGAAAGAAAATAATAAATTCTGCATCTATTCAAAGGTAAAAAAAGGATTCCACCAGTTGAGAAATGATCATATTCTTTAAAGGCAAGGTCTATGTTTAATTGCATCACAGCAGGTACTCAATAAATGGTCATTGAATTGAATTTAAAACAGTTGACATTATATGGCTCATTATATGGCTCAGCCTGCCCCAATCTTTCTTGTGAGCACTGGGTGAAGTTCATGGAGAAGAGCCTTGTGTTGTGGCAGCCAGGAGTTTACACTCTTTCTTCAGCCCATACCTGACTGTAAAAAACTGGCTAAAAAATTTAAGTTGATTTCTTCTGAGCAGCTCATGTGGTATCTAAGGTTCTTTTGCCTGTACTTTGCTGGTAGGAAGCGAGTACCGGGGTCCTGACTTTCCTTATCTACCACTCCTTCAATGTCAAGCAAGTTAATTATCCTGTGACCTCAGCTCCCTGGTGGATTCAAGAAAAGTTAGGATTTTACAGATTATCTGGGTATTTCTTGTTGTTAAAATGGAAGCAATATTCATTACCTTTTTCTACATTCTAAGTGGAAGCTGGAAGTTCCTCATGTGGCTTTATTTCAAGTCTGGAATAAATTGAGAATCAGTGTCAGGGAGCTTTATGGTAACAATGAGTAGAGAGATGAAAGGCTCATGAATTAAGGAAAATCAGAGGATTTCTGGACATTCTGTTCTTGTATATATATAGTTTTCCAAGTTGCAGATACAAACATGTAGATTTCCTACGTTTACTCTATGACCTAATTTCTTCATAACAATTTAAATGAAAAACATTATAATGCTCAATTTACAGATGTGAAGGGTCTGATTGCCTTTAAATGACTTTTCCAAGATCAATTATAAAACAATTAGGAGGCCTAGTCTAGTGCCTGCCATAATAGATGTTAAATAATAAACAACAGAAAAGATGAATGAATGACAAGTTAAATGAGAACTCATTTCTTTTGCCTTATTTGAAGGAAATTTTTTCTTAATAAGTTTAATACATCTATTCAATTTATAATAGAAAGTTAGTACTATATAATGATCAACTGTGAAGTATCCTTTTAATTTGGAAAAGAAGGTACTACTTACATTTAAAAGATATTTACATATATATTCCTTAAAATTATATTTTTCTTTACTTTTTCTTTAAACTGGCACTCAATTTTCCACTCAGTGGCAATGTGGGTAACTGTCGCTGCCCTGACTCAATTATAGGAGAATATCTGCTTACATGGCTGTCTCACTAATCCACATGCTACCTAAGGAGAGAAGCAATATTTGATTTATCTTTGTAGCATCAGCTTCTAGAATGTACCTGACACAAAGCATTTAGTTGCTTCATAAATGTTGTTGAAATAAACTATGGTTCCTACGTATTAAGTACACTGTAGGGATGATAAATAAAACATTGTTTCCTCTATGAGGGGATCTAATGTTCCATTTAGAGGAATCTTCCTTGTCGGTCTTCACAGTGGAAGATCACATTGATGGTAGCTTCGAACTAGAGGTGAACGTGAATTGATCAGAGGTGACATCAAGGAAAGAAATCTTAGGAGAGGTATTGGCTTCCCACAATCTTCCTCAGTCTTATAAAAACATGTTTGTAAATGTTCTTTTATATTTCCTATCAGCCAAGTCTTTCTCTCTTCCACTTCCATTTTTAAGTCTCTCAGATATAAAAATCCCCAAATCAATACTGATTGGAGCAGCTAATAAATTCCTCCAATGAATAAACTACTCCAATGCCTTATTGGTATCAACTGGAAGTGATAATATCTTATTCCTCAGTCTTTTGTTTCCTGGTTTATAGGCATGAGTTATGTGTTATTAGGTGGTGAAAAGGGTTGGTACTTTCCCATTTAAGAGTTTTCACTTGACCTTCAATCTGACACTGGAACTTGACCTTTTTCAATTTAGTTAGTAATTGAAGCATGTATTTTCATTTTCTTTATATTTTCAGCAGGATCCTGGATCTCACCTGTGCTCCCGCCTCATGATAATTTGGGTATATTTAGTTATTGAACAATTGGTCTGGAAACTTCATTTTTATGTGTTAGAATTCACCAGTGACATTTCTACAATAATCTGTATGTACAGTTGGCAGGTGGGGGGAACCAGATTACTGGAGCAATTGATTAAGTCAAATCTCAACTACATCTCTTAATAAAATGTGGTATGCAGAGGCTCCTACAAGTTGCTTATGTAGCAACTTGAGATGTTGAGTAAGACTTTTGTACATAGGCTAATAGCTTAGACACTGAGGAGTTGTAGACACAGAACTTTGAAATAACCCTCATATCACTCTCCATTAAAAAAAAACTTTTTTAACAGTTACCTCAATTAAAGCACCTTTTGTGTATATGTCCACAAATCAGTGGGTCAAGATTCTGTTATCATGAAACAACCCAACCTGAATATCCACACAATGACCCAATGTCATAATGGCTTATGAAATTACTGTCCTCATGTTATATATGAAGAAACGGAGTCTCTGAAAGTTTAAGCATCTTGCAGAGGGTTCTTAGCTGAAGCTGGGACTTGAATACAAGTGTGATTGACTTTAAAATTTCTAATTTTTGAGCCCATGCTCTTAATCACTGTGCAATACTGTCTCTCAAAGATGTGAATATTTAGAGAGCTCACTCAAAGTGATATAACCAGTAAGCAACAGAGGCAAGACTTGACCACAGATCTAAGTCCAAAAACATACTCATTCACTTATGTTATAAGGCAGTACTAAAAGTTGAAATCTAGTTCTGTTCTGTCTTAGGTAAGAAACCTATCACCCCAGAACTGATTGGAACAAGAATATATAGCTCCAATTTGTGGAATTTTAAAGAAAAAAAATGATACAAGCAGCTTTATAATGTAGGAACTCTACAGAAATACCTTCCCTAGCCCTCCTTTTACTCCTAAAGACAAAAACAGAAAAAGGAAATAAAACTTCATGATGGTTAAATTTCCACACTAAGAGACTTCTTTTGGGAATTTGAAAGCTTGCTATCCTTTGGAATATGCTATTAGAAGAGCAGCATCCCTTGGAGACCAGATTGTGACAGCTGGCTGGGGCAAAGACCTGCTAGGAATAGGAAGGTGTGTGATATACAGCCTGTGGGTTTCCTCCGAGTTGGTGAGAGACTGCCAGCCAACCTTCTTTACTTCTGCCTAGTGCTGCCTGGGACCACCTCTATCGCAAGTGGAGTCTTAATTAAGCAAAGATATGTAATCTTCAGTCTTCAAAATAGCTTTGGGGGGAGGTCAAGATTTCCTTTTGATTAGGGTCAGACCAGGTCTTCAGGTAGGGCCAGCACTAGCCTGTCCAGCACCTTTGTACAGTATGGAGATGGAAAGACACATATATGGCAGTGCTTCCAGCAGGTGATAGATGAATAATTTGTTTTGGATAGAACAAACACCCCTAAATTGATACTGGAGCAATTATTTCAACAGATGTGAAGGTATATCAGGTTCACAGGAAGACAATCTTGCAAAGATATTTCACATGATTATGATCTTTACCTTGTTTTTTTCTGATCTTGTCCTTTTCATCTTGCCACAGTTCAGCAATCCAAGTCAGTACGACTGTGAGTTCAGACTATGCAGACTCTGAATATGACATATAATTCTAACTATTGTCTTGGTCCATTGTGAAAAGATGCTTTTATCTCTCTAGGTCTCAGGATGCTCATTGTGGAAGGGGCCCTGGAGAAGAGGATCACTAGAATTAAAAAAGCATACAGACATGACTCTAAATTAGTTTCAAATCTAAATTTTGGGTAGATAAAGGGCCTTTAAAAATTCTCCTTAGTGGTCCTTGAAATCTAAGATTATACCATGTCATTTTACTGTTAAGAAAACTAAAATTCAGAGAGATGAAATTGCTTACCCAAGTTAAAAAGGATTTTCAACTCCTACTCAGTGGCCATTGCCCTGCACCATACTGGTTTTGTTAGAAGTTGGGCTTATAATACTCATCAGTGTGAACGACCTGCAACTCTTACTCTTCTTTCTCTCCCTCCTTTTTTTCTCTTTTCTTATTCTTTTTCCTGTCTTTCTTCCTTCATTCCTTCTCTCTGACCCCATCATTATTGCTGTGCATGCCTACAAAAGTCAGATGAAAAAACTGCATAGTAGGAAGAAGCCCTGAGGACCCATTGTTTCCTTACTTTGGAATTTTTACTTAATGTTCAAAAATAATCTTAATACTAAATGACACATTCTTTAGGATCTTTGTGTGCAGTAGTCTGGCAAAAGTTGGCTTCAGTAAATTTCACAGAATTAAACTGAATTGAATTAAACTGAGTAAAGGTCAGACTTGACACTTAAATAGGAATTCAGAGTCAGAAGTGCCAGCCAGCCTGAACATTCTAGCAGAGAGAAGCTGGCTCCAGCTTTTGCTAGTTTGAAGAGTATTTTAATCTAATCTTGCATATGTTTTCAAAATTCAGCAAAACTGCCAAAATTCTGTTGGCACTGTCCTTACCCAATTCACCAATGCCAGTCCCTCCCTCTCAACATTCCCAAGCCTCTCCATCCCATCAGTTTCTTAGCCTAAATTGACCAACAATTGCCTGTATGGAAAACCAATGCAATCTGTCTCATACCAAATCCTGTAAAATTCAACAGAAAAAGTAGAGAAAAGTGAGGCTGAGAGGACTTACTTTAGTTTACGTCTGCGGCTCTAGTGAGTTCACACTAAATAACCTGCCTGCTTTGTGCGCACGGTATGTGAGAAGGATAGGGGAAGGGAGTCAGAGGAGGTTGGGAGGAGTCATAGAGAGACTGGAGGGGAAAAGAGTCTTTTCATGTGAGAGATCTCTACAATACCACCTCCATTATCTGATTCAATATTAGGATGCATTTTAGATCTTTTAAATAAGTTTCATAAGCTGTGTTTTTTTTAACTCATCAAGTCTGTTTTCCATTTTGCATGTTGACTCTATTACCTGGTTTTTGGCCTCATTTGGACTATGGTGCTAGGCTGAACTGAACTAAACCTTGATGGATAGTTCTACTGTGCTGTGGGGCTTGACCCTCTGTGACTCATACGTCCTGCTATGGGGGAGACAGGGAAAGAATTGGAGGAACCATAAGCAGCTTTTGTATACTCTACCATCATGTGCAGATGCTACAGAAAGCAGCCATGGTCTCATTGAGCAGGTAGATACCTAAGATCCTTCATGGCTCTCACAGGAAGATATGAGTTTCAAGGGTAGGACCCAAAGTGGGGTGGCATATCCTGGGGATCTGGGCTAAATAGGAGGAAGACAGGACTAGCCTCAGATCTCTGTAGATAATGTTGAGGGTGATGTGTGGATCACTGTCTGGGACCAATGCCAGGCAGAAAAAGCAATAGAGTCAATGCTCCAAAGGTGCTGGAGAGAGAACAAGAATCTAACCATTAAGTAAAAATGAATAAAATATGTCACAACAGAAATAATTATTATAATAAACATTATAGGAAAAAAGTAATAGGACAATACATATAGTTCCATTCATATGAAGTCCAAAACCATGAAAACTAAAACCATATAAAGTTTAGGAATATATATAAAGATGAAGAAAAACTATAGATAAAAACAACAACAAACAGGTAGTAATTTTAAATAGCAATTAACTGTAGGGCAGATGAGATTGGAAAGACTCAGAGGAAGTTTTTAATACATTGATAATACTCTATTTTTAAATCTAGATTTGGGGTACATAGATCTTGTTATTATTTAAAATAGATATGCATATTAAGGTGCTCTTTTGTATGTAATACAAATGTGTGCATATTTGTATATACATGTGTGTGTATGTTTGTGTATCCAAATGACTGGGGGATGAAAGCCTGTGAGCCACATTTCAACTAAAGTGTTTTAGCTGGGAAGGCAGAAGGAAGCTACGGGATGGGAAATGCCCTGAGCCATAGAATATAGTTATGACTCCTTTCAAAGGGTCGTTAGAGATTTGTGCATGAGCAGGAAGAGAGCTATTATGATCAATGACCCATTCAGATCATAAAACATAAAGAGAGGAGGAGGAGAACCTGGAAGTAAGCAGGAAAAAAAATAGAAAGAAGAGAAAGTAGAATTTGAGTTTAGAAAATAATTTGTAAAAAAAAAAAAAATGCCCCCTAGCCTCTCCATCATAATGAACAATTACCTGCTCCCTAAAAAAGAAGAAACTAGGTATTTAATTTATAATAAGGCCTGTAACTCTGATACTTAGTAGGTACACTGAAAAGATATACATGTATAACCACTATTTATACAGTTAATGTTAATTGAGACTTCTTTTTTATTGTTATGTTAATCACCATACATTACATCATAAGTTTTTGATGTAGTGTTCCATGATTCATTGTTTGGGCATAACACCCAGTGCTCCACGCAGAACGTGCCCTCTTTAATACCCATCACCAGGCTAACCCATGCCCCCACCTCCCTCCCCTCTAGAAACCTCAGTTTGTTTTTCAGAGTCCATCGTCTCTCATGGTTCGTCTCCCCCTCCAACTTACTCCCCTTCATTCTTCCCCTCCTGCTGTCTTCTTCTTTTATTTTTCTTAACATATATTGCATTATTTGTTTCAGAAGTACAGATCTGTGATTCAACAGTCTTGCACAATTCACAGCACTCACCATAGCACATACCTTCCCCAATGTCTATCACCCAGCCACCCCATCCCTCACACCCCCCACCCCTCCAGCAACCCTCAGTTTGTTTCCTGAGGTTAAAAATTCCTCATATCAGCGAGGTCATATGATACATGTCTTTCTCTGATTGACTTATTTCACTCGACATAACACCCTCCAGTTCCATCCACGTCGTTGCAAATGGCAAGATCTCATTCCTTTTTATGGCTGCATAATATTCCCTTCTGTATATATACCACATCTTCTTTATCCATTCATCTGTCGATGGACATCTTGGCTCTTTCCACAGTTTGGCTATTGTGGACATTGCTGCTATAAACATTGGGGTGCACGTACCCCTTCGGATCCCTACATTTGTATCTTTGTGGTAAATACCCAGTAGTGCAATTGCTAGATCGTATGGTAGCTCTATTTTCAACTGTTTGAGGAACCTCCATACTATTTTCCAGAGTGGTTGCACCAGCTTGCATTCCCACCAACAGTGTAGGAGGGTTCCCCTTTCTCCACATCCCCGCCAACATCTGTCGTTTCCTGACTTGCTAATTCTAGCCATTCTGACGGGTGTGAGGTGGTATCCCATTGAGGTTTTGATTTGGATTTCCCTGATGCCGAGCTATGTTGAGCACTTTTTCATGTGTCTGTTGGCCATTTGGAGGTCTTCTTTGGAAAAATGTCTGTTCATGTCTTCTGCCCATTTCTTGATTGGATTATTTGTTCTTTGGGTGTTGAGTTTGATAAGTTCTTTATAGATTTTGGATACTAGCTCTTTATCTGATATGTCATTTGCAAATACTTTCTTCCATTCTGTCGGTTGTCTTTTGGTTTTGTGGACTGTTTTTTTTGCTGTGCAAAAGCTTTTTATCTTGATGAAATCCCAATAGTTCATTTTTGCCCTTGCTTCCCTTGCCTTTGGCGATGTTTCTAGGAAGAAGTTGCTGCAGCTGAGGTCGAAGAGGTTGCTACCTGTGTTCTCCTTTAGGATGTTGATGGACTCCTGTCTCACGTTTAGGTCTTTCAACCATTTGGAGTCTATTTTTGTGTGTGGTGTAAGAAAATGGTCCAGTTTCATTCTTCTGCATGTGGCTGTCCAATTTTCCCAACACCATTTGTTGAAGAGACTGTCTTTATTCCATTGGACGTTCTTTCCTGCTTTGTCAAAGGTTAGTTGACCATAGAGTTGAGGGTCCATTTCTGGGCTCTCGATTCTGTTCCATTGATCTATGTGTCTGTTTTTGTGTCAGTACCATACTGTCTTGATGATGACAGCTTTGTAATAGAGCTGGAAGTCCGGAATTGTGATGCCGCCAGCTTTGCTTTCCTTTTTCAGGATTCCTTTGGCTATTCGGGGTCTCTTCTGGTTCCATACAAATTTTAGGATTATTTGTTCCATTTCCTTGAAAAAAGTGGATGGTATTTTGATGGGGATTGCATTGAATGTGTAGATTGCTCTAGGTAGCATTGACATCTTCACAATGTTGGTTCTTCCAATCCATGAGCATGGAATGTTTTTCCATTTCTTTGTGTCTTCTTCAATTTTTTTCATGAGTATTTTATAGTTTTCTGAGTACAGATCCTTTGCCTCTTTGGTTAAATTTATTCCTAGGTATCTTATGGTTTTGGGTGCAATTGTAAATGGGATCGACTCCTTGATTTGTCTCTCTTCTGTTTTGTTGTTGGTGTATAGGAATGCCACTGATTTCTGTGCATTGATTTTATATCCTGCTACTTTACTGAATTCTGTATGAGTGGTAGCAGTTTTGGGGTGGAGTCTTTTGGGCTTTCCACATACAGTATCATATCATCTGCAAACAGTGAGAGTTTGACTTCTTCTTTGCCGATTTGGATGCCTTTTATTTCTTTTTGTTGTCTGATTGCTGTGGCTAGGACTTCTAATACTACGTTGAATAGCAGCGGTGAGAGTGGACATCCCTGCCACGTTCCTGACCTTAGGGGAAAAGCTCTCAGCTTTTCCGCATTGAGAATGATATTCGCTGTAGGTTTTTCATAGATGGCTTTTATGATATTGAGGTGTGTACCCTCTATCCCTATACTCTGAAGAGTTTTGATCAAGAAAGGATGCTGTACTTTGTCAAATGCTTTTTCTGCATCTATGGAGAGGATCATATGACTCTTGTTCTTTCTTTTGCTAATGTATTGTATCATGTTGATTGATTTGCGGATATTGAATCAACCTTGCAGCCCAGGGATAAATCCCACTTGGTCATGGTGAATAATCCTTTTAATGTACTGTTGGATCCTATTGGCTAGTATTTTGGTGAGAATTTTTGCATCCATGTTCATCAGGGATATTGGTCTGTAATTCTCCTTTTTGATGGGCTCTTTGTCTGCTTTTGGGACCAAGGTAATGGTGGCCTCATAAAATGAGTTTGGAAGTTTTCCTTCCATTTCTATTTTTTGGAACAGTTTCAGGAGAATAGGTATTAATTCTTCTTGAAATGTCTGGTAGAATTCCCCCAGGAAGCCATCTGGCCCCGGGCTTTTGTTTGTTGGGAGATTTTTGATGACTGCTTCAATACCCTTAGTGGTTATAGGTCTGTTCAGGTTTTCTATTTCTTTCTGGTTCAATTTTGGTAGTTGATACATCTCTAGGAATGCATCCATTTCTTCCAGGTTATCTAATTTGCCGGCATAGAGTTGCTCATAATACGTTCTTATAATTGTTTGTATTTCTTTGGTGTTGGTTGTGATCTGTCCTCTTTCATTCATGATTTTCTTGATTTGGGTCATTTCTCTTTTCTTTTTGATAAGTCTGGCCAGGAGTTTATCAATCTTGTTAATTCTTTCAAAGAACCAGCTCCTAGTTTCGTTGATCTATTCTACTGTTCTTTTGGTTTCTATTTCATTGATTTCTGCTCTGATCTTTATTATTTCTCTTCTCCTGCTGGGTTTAGGCTTTATTTGCTGTTCTTTCTCCAGCTCCTTTAGGTGTAGGGTTAGGTTGTGTATTTGAGACCTTTCTTGTGTCTTGAGAAAGGCTTGTATTGCTATATACTTTCCTCTTAGGACTGCCTTTGCTGTATCCCAAAA